>NC_013487.2:8378656-8389246 GCF_000004555.2 Caenorhabditis briggsae | reverse complement strand
CAAGTTAGAAAATAGTTTTATTTGCCAATTTTCGGTATTCATTCTTTTTAAGGCAATTTTCATATTGAGAAAGTTTTTTTTCGACCAAAAATTTGGTGAAAAGCTATAGTAATCGAGAAAAAAAACTCTAGGTTACGGTGATTTTCGTTACGGGAACCACTGACCAGGCCCACAAGCTTTCCTCATCCACAACTCCGATTTTTGTTCCAGAATAATAATAATTATCAAAAAATAAATCAACAGAAATTTCAGAGTTCGAAAAAATTACTTTAAAAAAATGCAGTTCTTGGATAATGAAAAATCAGTTGCTTTCTTTACCGGAACATCTGCCCATTATCTAACAAAACACCAGATTTCTAAATGAAAAAATGAAGAATTTGTTTTTAAAAATATTCAAGCAAAATTTGATATCATGTTACTTTCTCATGACTAATCCCGGCCCGTTACAAGTATGCTAAATGGGTTTGTTGCTCCGAATTCAAAAAATGAAAAATATTCTAGATTAAAAAGATGGAATTCAATTTTCTTGGGCCTTCAAAACAAGAATGACGAAATTTTTTGTCATAAGATATTGAAAAACGAACTTTGTATTCCCTTGAGATGGTCCAAATAATATTTTAGAGACGAGCGTGATGTAGGTCAGGAAACATGACTTTTAGAAGAATCCAAATTCAAGGGGGTTTGAGGAAATAGCTGAAATCGTGAACTTTATGATCTTCAGGACTATGAGAACGCAGTTGTGTTGAAAATGGAAAAAAGCCAAAAAGTTCCGAAATGATTGAAAAACAAACTTCAACTATAATTTGTAGTCTATAAAGTTTTCTAATAGATGCACCTAAACAAGCACTTTGAGCTCAATCATCTTGGTTCCTGTGGGAGATATCAAACATTCGTTAACTGATGAATTGTCTTTCATAATATCACTAATATTTTATCAGTTGGCTTAAACTTGATATCTCACACAGGAATCGAGGATAATTAAACTAAAAGTTGACAGATTCGAGTGGGCTATCATCAAAAGAAATACGGTATTTATAATTTTGAGAATCGTAAAAAATACTAATAGTAAATAATACAATTGTACCTTAAGGGTTTCTGTCTTGACCCTTAAGGGTTTCTGTCTTGATGTCAACTATTCTGTTCAATACTTTCCATAATTTCAAATGAGTAAACCATAATTGCTTCTGGAATTTTTTTTCCAGCCCTTATCGGACAGTCGAAAACTAAAGTTTCAAACATTCATATCTTTTTAAAATGCGCCGTACATGCGAAACTTCATGTTACTTCTTGTCTTCCCAATTTTTCCATTTGAATTGTTTTCCATTTGGAAAAAACTGAAGGTCCAGCTCCAAGATTCCTAATATTGATTCGATTTGAAATTCCAAGGTAAACCGCTGAAAATAAACATATCTGACGTCTTACTGATTTTACAATCTTGTTTCCAAAAACAATCCAAAAGAAGATTCAATTCTGGAAGTTTTAGTCGGCACGATATGTTTGTAGATCCACAAACAGGGTCAATGTATATCACCAACTTCTTGGTTCTGTTTTTTCCGAATAATCCATAAGATCATCCACATTTTCCTCGTCATTATACTCTTATCTATAGGTCTACATCCTGTCAGCCTACCCACTCATTATGTTGTCGTTTCCCCCTACAAAAATATGCACATCAACTGTTTGAAATGCTGTCGTAGAGCTCTTCCCATAGGCATTATGTTAGTCATTTCCCTGCGTTATATGAGAATACGGATTCTTTTTCATTAACATTTTGACCATTCCCAAAGAAAGCCAGAAAACAACTTACTCACCTCAAACTCTGATCATCACTATTCTGAAGTGCTCCTCTCATCTATTCAAGTGGAATTTAATTGAATTCTCTCCCTGACTCTTGAAGTCACCCCTATGTTTTCAAACCCTCCTGAATATGCTTACTACATAATTCTGAATTTCTGAAGATTTTCGATCAAATCATTCATCATAAGGATTATGTCTCGACTGCGTGAAAAAACGAGAATGTAGGGTAGAAATCGAAATTCGGGTGTTGAATTTCGTTTCGTTTTTGGTCGGTGAAAAATGATTTTCTTGTTTGATGTCTACGGAGTTATTTTTGGTAAAAAGGAGAGGAGGAGGAGCACGAGAATCATAAGAGGACCTCTTGTTTTTTGACAGATTGATGGAATAGTTGAGACTCATTGAAACTTTCACCCTGTTTTTTTCTTCTCAATTTTGTTTTGTTTTCAGAATTTGAATCAGATCAAATGTGATTCAGAGCTTCATATTTCCAAATATTCTTTAAGCCTTCTTCTGTTTTGAAATCAGTTCACTGCTTGAAACGTTAAAACATGCTTGCATTGGGCTGGGCCAGGCTTTTTTCAGGATTTTCAAAGCTCGGCCGCCCCGGCCAGGGCGGATTTTCAGTAACTTGTTTCTTCTAATATCACTTCAAAACAAAAACATTTGAAAAAATTTCTGAAATTTCAAGTTTTTTCGAATGTGGAAACCCCACGCCCGGCCAATCCAACGGACCGGGCCCTGACTTTTCAAGTTTGCCCTGACTATAATACTAAAATACACTCTTATAAGAAATGCTCATTCAAGCAATCCTCAGACAAAATGAGGAAGTTGAAAAACTATAATATTTTCTGCATGTGAAATTCATCAGAAGTCATCTGACGTGCAACTGAAAGTCCTCAGCAAATTTTCGGCACGCCAGGGCACAGAGGGGCACAGGATCCGCATCCAAACGGCACCGTGCCGCGTTGAAAGTGCCCTTGGAACACCGCACCCGTGCCCCTAGCAAGCATGTGGCGTGCCGCTACCGTGCCGCTGCCGTGCCCTTTCTTGAACCACCTGCGCATATCGTCTCTATCCATAGTTTCGAAAATGTTGCGAAAATAGCTTGTCATTCATTTTCATAAATTTTTGTACTTTTCACCGTTTTATGGCATTTGGTTTTGTTTTTCTAGGCTTTCAGGTGGAAAATCATGAAATATATTTCTGTTTAGTTTTCAGACATTGGCTGTACCAGATGTCCCGTTGGAAGAGACACCGAAGTAAAATAGGGGGAAAGAATTTCAAATAACGGCACACATGAGCACGGATACGGCACGGCAACGGCACGCAAAATGCATGCGTGCCCCGACCCCCCGGGCACGATTACCGCGTTGCAGCGGCACCGGTGCCCCAAGTAGCGGCACATGTGCCAAAAATTTGCTGAGTCCATAGATTCTTTTCTCGATTCTTTATTTTTCACTTGAACGCTTTCGCTAGAATTTCCTAGAATTTCTATCCAATCAAAAGAGCAACAAATTTTTGCTTTCAAGTTCCAAAAATTTCCTTCCACTAGACATCTTTCTATCATCTTTTATCCAGCCCCTCTTTTCCCAAAGAACGCAACTTTTCGATTCAATTTTCCCTCTCTATTTTTACATGCTTCTCCTTCTTTTTCTTCTTTTTTCTTAACTTTTTCGGGTTTTCTCAAAACCAAAATCCATCGTTTCTTCTACTAAAATGTATTCAGTGACCTCACAAATCCCTCGAGAACTTCTCATTTTTCTTTTTTCTAAATTTATTTCCACCGAAAATGTAGTTCTCCAGACTCTTACTGAAAAAGAAGATGGAGTAGACTGGGCAACATACAAAAAGAGCAGAAAATCCAATTTCCGTTTTTTTTTTTGGAAGAAAAGTTATATTTCTTTCCTGTTTCTTGTTAATTTGGTCTGAAAAAAAACATCCTGAAAGACTGACTAATCTAATTTCGAGTATCAAAAAAAGTTAGCTTCCAGAACATTTTTCGAAGTTGCGCACTTTCTTTCCAAAACGGACTCTCTATGTAAAACTACAAATGAATATGTCAATGAATAATTCGTAAAACCTGTATTAGAAGACTCGGTATATCTTTTGTTCCAAAGTACTTGGAGGGCCTTTCTATTCAATTAGAGAGGGTTCTTCTATTTTTCCGGCTCTTTTTCCGAAACTTTTCATTTTAAAAATTTATTTGTGAATCCTTTTTCGAAATCAATGAAAATCTATCAATTTCACCAAGATTGAGCAAGTTTTGGAGCAAATTTCTGTAAATTTGTGGAGTTTCTGGATGATTTTCCACTCAAAACGGGCGGAAATTTTTTATTTTGAACAACACATTTTGAAGGAGCTCTTCTATTAGAGGTTTTCCGGTAAATTTAAAACACCGTCGATTCAAATTTTTCCTGGTTCATTTTTGGGGGACAGTTTCAGTATAGATTTTTAAACTAAAAAAAATTCATTTTCAAACTTCTGGACCTCAATTGTCACCTCAACTGGAAGTTTGACCATTATTCATTTGTTTATAGATGTTTACAGTATCTTTCGGAAAAGTTTTCAGTGAGAAAACAAACCTTCCTATATGATTATTCCGCCTTTTTCCCCAGGATAACCAAACCTCACCAGATTACTTTCTGACTCTTTTCTCTTCTATTTTCCGAAAAACTTCCGGAATATTAGGTTGGCGGGAAAGTCTTTGTCACTCTGTTTGTTTAATCACTGTTCTCGTATATGGAGGCTGTGTATGATATCGACTCTAGTGAATAACAAGGTGATAAGAACCTTCCATATAAACAAGTCCCCATTTCCTTCCCTGCTCCTCATCTGTAATTGAAACGATATGTTTGTTCCCACTGCTATTCACATCAGACATGTTTTGATTTACCTCTTCCTATCTCACACCACGATGAAGGATTCGGAAACTTTCTTGAAGAATGTGTACAACACACATGCCCCTCACTACAATACTATTCGCAATTGGTTCCATCGTTTCGAAAAAGATGACTTCTCGCTCGATGAAAAGGATCGCTCTGGGAGACCCCGTGAGTTGGATTTGGACAAGCTGAAGCACGCATTGCAATCGGATCCATTTCAATCTAGCCGTGAACTAGCTGTCACATTCGGAGTTCACCATAGCACAGTCCTTGAAGGTTTGAAGTCTCTTGGAATGAGAAAACTTTTTGGTCGATTCATACCTCATCACCTGACTCAAGTCAACCTTGACCGCCGAGTCGACGATTCGATTACTCTTCTCACTCTCCACGCGGGCGATCGATGGCTGGACCGGCTAATAACCGGAGATGAGAAGTGGGTCTTCTACGATAATCACCACAGGAAATCCCAGTGGGTTGGAGAAGGAGAGAGCCCACAGGATGTCCCCAAACCCGGCCTTCATCCGAAAAAAGTTATGCTCTCTGTGTGGTGGGGAGTGGACGGCCCCATCTACTGGGAACTTCTGCCCGAGGGCAAAACAATAACTGGAGACCTCTACACTACTCAACTACGAAACCTCAAGAAAGCAGTCGACCGTTCGGCCCTGAAAGACAAGAAAGTGTACTATCAACATGATAACGCTCGCCCACATGTTTCGAAACAAGTGAAGCAGGAGCTGATGGGATATGGATGGAATGTTCTCCCTCACCCCCCGTATTCTCCTGATCTTGCTCCTTCCGACTATTGGTTATTTGGCGATATGACACGTGCCTTCGAAGGAAGAAGCTTCAATTCCCGTGGAGCGGTCGAAGCGGCACTCAAACAATACTTTGCCTCACGCCCGGCTGGATTCTACCGCAATGGAATCCATAAATTGAGGGAACGTTGGAGACATGTTGTTGATAATGATGGACAATATAATTAATTATTCGGTTATTTTTTCTTTGAGAAATAAACTATTGAAAAAGTGACAAAGACTTTCCCGCCAACCTAATACAAAACATGTTCCTCTTCTTCCAGGATGTTTCCCTTCTCACCCCCTGCCACCTATCATTATTAATATTATGAAAAACGAAATCAAACAAAAAAACAAATTGTTTCGTTTTGGTCCGTTGCTCATTTATCACCCAGTAGCCGTTCTCCAATTTTTTATGCATGTTTTTCTTCTTTTTTCCTTTTTTTCGGAAGCTAAAAACGGAAATCATTAGTTTTTAGTATATTTTGAATGGCTCACAACGGATTCAGAATTGTTTGGTATACTATGCATTCGAGTGCTGAAAAATCCTATTGTAGGGACATCGGTATGAAATTTGAGACATATTTTTATTTTGGGTTTACTCAACCTTTTTAGTTCAAATCCAAAATTTATGTGTCTTTAAGATGTTGATTTCCTTGCTCAACTTTCTTATATTAATCACGATTGAAAAATGACACCTCCGCATTTGAAAAACCCCATGATTTCCCATTTTCCATTTCCTTTCTCACTTCCTTTATCTTTTCCTTCTCAAATCCAGACTGACAACTTCCATATCGTCATGGTTTCCCGGGGGCATTTTTATGCATTCCGTTTAGTATACATTTTCCTGGTTTTGTAGTTTCTAGGGCACTCACATAAAAGAATGTTTTACGGAATAGGATCACATGCATTTTTTGACTTTCTTTTGCTCTTTTATTCAGTTTTTTGTGAAAGGGAAAAGTTTCAAACGATTCCATGTCGTCATTTTTTAGTTTTAGAACCTCAGATTTACCTCCGAGTTTTCTTCCCATTCAAAAACCCGGAACAGAAGAAACAATTACTTAATTTTGGTTCCGACGTTCTGGAAGAATTCTCTCTTCCTCTCATCACATTCGTCATCTAATTGTCTAACCATTTTCTTTTATTTCCCGAAAATTTTTTCTACCAATTGTCCCTTCCCATTTTCCATAAATTTTTCATCAATTTACCCACATTCGTCTGTTTTTCCAAAGAATCCTTTTTATGTTCGAACCATGACCTAAAAAATACTTTTTTTCGTTGGAACAACAGTTTTCCGGAAACCAATGAAAATCTTTTTACCCTTAGGCACTTCAAAGACACTATTTGAGTCAAAATAAATGGAAAAAAGAAACTTCCCACGCTGAATTGTAATGATTAGTTAGTCAGAAAGTCAAAGGCAAATACTTCCGGATTCCACATTTTCCGGTTTACAAATTCTTTGAATTTTGCTGTCGACACACAAGTCACTATTGTTTCTGTCTCGATTCAAAATTCCATATTTTGTTTTCTTTTTTTGCAGATGCCTGACGGAAACGAGCTGACCGAAAAGCGATTTCGATGCTTCTGCGGAATTTGCCATGTTGTGGTGAGTGCTTTTTTTTCGAGTACAGTGAAACCTGTAATAGAAGGGCACACTGCCACGTTCGAGCTAATTCTTCTTGGCTCCTGTGCAAGATATCGAAAATGTGTCAATTGATAAAACAATTTATCAGTTAACAACTGTTTGATACCTTTGACAGGAACCGAGATGAATTGGGTCAAAGTTAAAAGTGCTTCTATTAAAGGTCTTAGGATGTTATTTATTGGATAGAAGTTATTAGGTTGGCAACTAATTCCTTGTGCATTTTTGTTTTTCACCTTTTCTCTTAACTGAGCTAGAACCATAACCTGTGTGTAACATAATATGGTATATAAGGTAGTAAGGTTGTTCACCATAACCATCATTCGCCGTGCTCTCATTCCGCTTGCTGACGCGATGCCCCGATCCATACCCGATGCTTACCTCATTTGTAATGCTCTATTATTTCTAGTTATTTCTAACCTGAAAGTATCCGATATTCATCACCGCCTGGTGTAAATTTACAAGACAATACCCCCTTAAAAACACCGTTGCAAATTGGTTTGGCAAGTTCAAGAACCAGGACTTCTCAATGAAAGATGAAACTCGTCCCTGGCGACCAGTTCTTCAAGATATAGGCAAGCTGAGAGATCTAGCGGATACCGCGCGAGGCATCGTGTTCGCGAGAGGAATGAGAGCAAGGCAAATCAAGGTTATTGTGAACAACCTTATAATCTTATATACCATATCCGGTTACCTACGTGGTATGGTCCTAGCTTAGTTAGGAGAAAAGATAAAAACAAAAGTGCACAAAGAATTAATATTTTGGCAGTTTCTTTATAGCAGTTTCTTTATACCTTCAGAAAAAAACCAAAAGTAAATTTCAGACCGGAACACAATTATGTCTCATCTGGTATATCCTAACATCCGGATTATCTCTTTTTTTCGGAATGAGATCCACGTGTACCTGGTTGATTGTTCCTATTTGTGTCGTTGGATTGGGAATGTACGCATTCTACTCGAAACGACATAAATTTCTCTATCCGTTTCTGATTATAACTGTTGTCCAACAATTGGTTTGTATGCTCATGGCCACCATCATAACCATTTTCTCTTTGTGCAGTTTCGATACAATGAGACAGATTATTGGTTAGTTTCTCAGAAATGGAGTACTGAGACCTTTCAAAAGTTTCAGGTCACACACTGGATATGGCAGAAGCTCCATCCAAAACTCTAGCACTTTTTGTAGTGTGTGGAACAGTTTCAGCATGTATTCTACTATCGTTTATACATGTTTGGCAAGCCATTATCATTTATACGTAAGTCATTTTGAATAATTTCTGGCTTAAAAAGGTCTTTCTTATTCCAGATGCCTTGAATATTATGAAGACGAATATCGAAAACTGGAAGAAGGATATTGTGTTGAAACATCACGTTTAGATGCCACTGATTATGATGATAGCAGAAGTCGATGTACTCCAGACCCTCCTTATCAACAACGAGAACCAAGATTTCCACTTGTCTGAAAGAATACCTCACAAATTATCTGTAATGTGTTTATTGTTGATAATTATTCTTTTTCCTCTCCTACCATTTTGCCATATTTTTCCCCAATCATCGCCTTCTTTCAATCTCACTTTTCAGTGTTTTCTTGTCAATAATTGGTTTCATTTTATCCCCGGGTTCGTCTTCTTTTCAAGCATTTTATAAAGTAAAGTTTTGAAATACATATATCAAACTTTTTTTTTTCTTTATACACTCAGATAATACTGTATGATGACTAAAACAGGTCATTGCTCAATTGCTATTCAAATGCTAAAATAGTAACCAGAACATAAAAATGATTTATTAAGATTTGATGTCGCAAGAATAATATTTGTAATTTCACAATGCACGAATACAATCTACTTCAAACAATTTAAATATTTCAATGCTCTTCTCAATGCTTGTTGTTGTCCGAAAAAATTTCAATGCTTGTTGTTGTCCGAAAAAATGAAGGTTAGAGAGCAGTTCATGCAAAATGTATACGGTAGGTTTTTTGAAAATCTGTCTGCGTCTCAACCTTCATTTTTAACGAAAGCGATAATACCCTCGTAAGCTAGAAATGTCCAGTTTATCATCGAATTGAAATCCAATCGGAAGATTCGTTTTATCCTCCATATCTCCTGAATTTCTTCTAACCGCCACTTGGCAAATGATTCCATCAACTGGTGAATCTTCCATATCCCATTGGTATATTCGATGTTCACAGAGAATATATGATTCTGTGAAGTAACAAGCCCAAGCGTTGATTGAGAGAATGAAAGAGGAGAACTGTAGAAGACAACAGATGGGCCAGAATTTCTGAAAATTCAAATTCAGACCTATATAGGAGTTCAAAAAAAACTGACCGTTAGAAAGAATGAAACAATTGAGACTGTTAAATGAAACAACCCAAACAAGGCGACATTTATTTTGATTCCAAAAAACGGTCGATTTTCGGGAGGAAGTATCGAATAAGGATCCGAACAAGCATTGCAAATCATCAAATAAGATGCAAGAAAGAAACAGAGAGCCAGAAAGTGAATCAAAGCAAAAATCTGAAATTACTATTAATTTTTGATTTTTTATCCTATGTGAATAAACAACTTACAAATGAATCAAATCTGTAATCTGTTGCAATGATGAATCCAAACAATGTCCAAACCGAAATAATCATCCCAAAAAATCCCAAAATCACATGGTTCAAGTTTTGAGCATTTGGCTCTTTCATATTTTTATAACATTTTAACCAACAACCTACTATAATAACAGGAAATTGGAAACAATAGAGAGGAATTTCTAACAAATTATCTGGTTTTTTGGCTACTGCTACAAATGAAATCCATACACCTAGGAAAGTATGATAAAACGTATAATGAGCTAGTCGAAATGGGCGAAGATAAGTGTAGAGTCTAGAAAGAATTATGATAAGGAACCAGAATGGATTGAGTAGTCCAATTAGGAGTGATTTAAGAATAAATACGTATGTGAATTCAGGTTCATGTAGAAAGCTTATCATTGCTACAGAAGAGGTCCAAGGCTTGGCTGGAGGGGTCGCAAAGAGCAGAAGAAGAGGGGAAAAAAGAAGAGCGACAGAGGGGGAGTTGACCTCTTCAGGGAACACGCAGTAAAATTACACTGAAGATATGTTGGGACGGGATGGGTCTTGGTCCATTTTTGGTTTTTTTTGAATACAGGTCATTATCGATTGTATTGAGGAGACATATGATGCGTGAGAAAGGACAGGAAGAGTAAAATGAAATGGTTGATAGACACATAAGAAGCAAAAACTCAGGGTTAACCTCTCTCCAACAGTTTTTTTTTTCCATAAACAATTTTAAATATAAAATACCGTAAAACCTCTAATAGAACGACACCCGGATCGTCCACTTTGAGCCTATATATCTCATTTCTTTTGAAAGATATCAAAAAGTGGTTAACTAGTATTGTCTATTCAATAAAATGTTTATCAGGATATCAGCAACATTTTACTAGTTAGCCGCTTTTTATATCTTTC
>NC_013487.2:8368404-8377656 GCF_000004555.2 Caenorhabditis briggsae | reverse complement strand
CGCTGAGCTCCATGTGGTGGAATTCTAGCCGCTTCTAAAACATCTCATTATGAGAAATTTTATTTTCTATTATCTTACGTTTTTGGCAGCATCGTCGTCTCTGAATCGCTGTGCTAATCCAGCGGCTACACCAGTTCTTGAATTGTTGGTAGACCCAGATAGATTTGATCCTCTATTTATTCTATCTTCGTACTGAAAAATCACGGTTAGCTACACTGAATTGAGGTACCCTGAATTTCGTGACGAGCCTGTCCAATAGTTTCTTGACTTCGGGCTGATCCCTCTCTGTGAGATCTGACATCTGAACTGGACTTGGCCAAATCATTCACACTCAAACGGGTTCCTGGTTTTAGACTGGCCTGTACTGCTCCATTCTTGGCTTGTCTGTAAGAGAATATTAGAACAATGAAATGCCAAGAACACCTACCCTTGCTCGAAATTCTGTAATTGAACTGCCCTGTCATGTTTTTCTTCGGATGCTCGAATATGATCCTTACGACATCGGCACATCCAGATGCATACGCAACAAATCGATAGAAAAAGGCAGACAAAAACAATTACTAGTATTGAGATTAACTGAAAAAAAGAAAATGTTTTTATTTGGTAACTCAAATCTAATCCCACAGTAATCCAGATCCAAACATCCCTAAATAACTTGCCTCTTGTGAGAGCTCCATTCAAACTGGAGCTATCTGGATCAGAAATGTGAAAAAAAGAATCCAAATTGAAAAATATGAAGCAAACGAATTTGTAGTCGTCGTCGCCGTGTCGTCGTTGTCTTCGGTCACCGGATAAAGATAGATCATCACCCGGGGATAACGACCAAGTGAGAGAGTGTGGAAGGCGAAGAGACGCCGAGATTTAGAGCTCTGAAGTCAGAAGGATTTGAGAAGAAATATGAGTGAGGTGACAAGAAAAGATGGATTTTAGGATTTTGAGGTTTTAAGAGATTCGAAAACGTGCTCACTGGGGAAGGAGAATTTTGTACATGCCCGTTGTTTTCAACTAAAAATAACAAGGGATCATCTTCCACATAGTCAGAAGAGAAATATCCGGAACATGGACCTTTTTTGGCATCGGAAATTTTCAAAATGGAACTCCTTTAATCGGGCGGGCCGATTCCGGGCCTGTACGGGGCCGCTGATAACTAGCTTACAAATTTGAATCGTGAACAAAACAATATACCAAATGATAGAGCTTTTCAAGCTCTACAAACTCCAATAAAAATCAACTAGTGTTCACATCAGTAACGGGGCGCGGGCCGACATTTAATAGCCAGGCCGGGCAAAAACCGTCGGCTCGGACCATAACACCGCTTTGGAAGCCTGTAGATCTGGTGAGATGTTTTGCTCACAAGTTTAATTTTGAATCGAGTTATCAGTCGGCCCGGAATCGGCCCGTCGACAGCTAGTGAGGCTAAAAAAAGAGCCACAATAGAGCCACAATATAACTTCACCCATAACTGAATGAGGATACAATTTCCTACATTTTCAGCTGCTTTTGGTTCAAAGCATAGAAAAATTGTCTTCAAATAGAGTTTCATTCACAGCATCAAAGATTCGAAAAATTGCGAAAAATGTTTCTGGATATCAACATCAAAATATGAAACCTACAAACTCGACGAAACGCAGACGAGAATAGACAAAAGGCTTTTCTCTTATTCTCTCTTTTTCCGAAAATTGACTTGGAAGAGAGCACACTCAGCCCCTCGCTTTTTTGTGCTCGGAATATTCGAGACTTGAAGAGGAAATTTCTATGGAAACGGGCAAAGGGAAGCAGAGAGTTTTCGAGTTTTGTGAATAAAAAAAAGAGTAGAGAGCATGTGATTTCTCATTCAAGCCTCAATTAGCATTGATGTTTTTTTTTGTGATAAACTTTCGAACTGTGTTTGTGTGAAGAAAAACTTATGACGAATTCTTTAGATTCGCTCGAAAAAATTTTCAGAGGTTGACACAAGATACAAACAAAGTTAGTTAGAACACCTGGGTTCTGAAAAGTTATAAGTTCCCAGAGCCAATTCTGAATATCAGAAAGCATACACAAATCCAGTTAATCTCAGCACTAATCCTAATAGAACAAGAAGTATCCATACTAATCTGAATATGCCGTTTTCTCAATTGCGTACACCATAAGTAGGTCAATGTCTTCCTGTTCCCATTATTCTTTCTCTTCTCAAGAGAGCTGCTAACTCGAATACCGATTAACTGCTCCACCAGTGAAAACGAAACGACAGGAAATGACTTTCCGAGTGTACAGAAAAATGGAGAACGAAAAAGAGCATGACTCAAGGTGGAGGAAGGTTTTCTAGATTTCAAGGCTCGAAAAATCGGTGGAGCAATTCAGAAAGTAGAACAACGGAAAACAAAGTCGGCATAATGAGACCAATAGGATCATGTTCTTTAAAGAACTGTATTTTGAACAAAGTGAACTCTTCCTAATGAATCATATTTTCTTGAATCAAGTATTGGAAACTACTGGTGTGATATCACAAGTCACTATGACAGGGAAATAGGGCAGTGTTCATAATAAATTAAGGAGCAAACTGACAGTAAGTAACTGTTGAATCATGAAAACTGTCAAAATAGAAAGAAATCCGGAACCGACACCAGGTGCCCTATAAACGAGGGATTGGGACTGACTTGACAGATGTTTAGCTACCAGCTGTCTCTCTCCATTCTTTTCTCCTTTTTTGAACGGTACCGAATGTCACTCAATTCATCAAACTTTCATTTCTCGGATCAAAAGAAGGGGGTATCAGAATATTTCACAGACGTTTCAATGAAGGAAAATGAGGAGAGAAATAAGAATAATGACCATGAGAATTTTGTGGGTGTTTTGAAACTATTACGACGCACAGCTTGAGAATACTGCAGCTGGTTTTTTTATTATTTCGGTTCCATTTTGCAGACCGACTGGACTGTTTTCGTAGAATTTTTGTATAGCATAAATCAGGAAAAAAGTAGAGAAAAAAGTCAGCTATTTCAAAGAATCAATTTTTTCAAATTGTTTCGAATAGATAGAGATGTGGGTCCATTGTTTGAACAGCTCAATTTTTAAAATAAAACTTTTCGAACATTCGCTAAGAATCGATTTATTTTAAATCCTGAAAAATAAATTGAGAACCAAACATTGACCGTATATAATGCGTTTATTGGTATCTATTACAGAAATCAACATACCGCAAACACTCTAATAGAAGCCCACCCAAAACGTCAGGCAAATAATTCGGAGGGTACAACAATTTTGGGGTCATTGGGGTACAAAGCAATTTAGGGGTACAAAACATAGAAAAAAAGTCTTAGTTTGTACCCCCGAATTGTGGATTTTGTACCCCTAAATCGGCTATATGACTAATTCTCTGTAAGAGATACCACAAAGTGCACGCTCTCCCACAGAACAATTCCGAACTGCAAATTAATTTTTGATCTACAGAAAAAAAGTTTGGCGCGATCACAATTGCAGGTCTAAAACCATAATTTCAGAATTTTTTATCTGATTTTGTGTAGTTCCAAGATGGTTCAAATAATTTTTTAAAAATTAATTAGTGGTTATAGATTCATGTATGGTCGTTTTCCGGAAGAAAAAATGTCAAAAATTGTCATTTTTGAAAGTTTTTTACAGAAAAAATCTATCTCCTCTTTTAGTTTTTGACATTTCTTGGAGTTCTATATCTCAAAAAAACCGCAATTATTTTCTCTACATTTTCTATGGACGAATTCTTAATTCGTCTGATAAAACTTTTTTATAATCAAAAAACAACTCAAAAATGCTATTTTGTGCAATTTCATGAGGTCTTTGAATTATAAAAAAAGTTTTATCAGACGAATTAAAAATTCGTCCATAGAAAATGTAGAGAAAATAATTGCGGTTTTTTTTGAGATATAGAACTCCTAGAAATGTCAAAAACTAAAAGAGGAGATAGATTTTTTCTGTAAAAAACTTTCAAAAATGACAATTTTTGACATTTTTTCTTCCGGAAAACGACCATACATGAATCTATAACCACTAATTATTTTTTTAAAAATCATTTGAGTCATCTTGGAACTCCATAAAATCGAAAAAATTCTGAAATTATGGTTTTAGACCTGCAATTGTGATCGCGCCAAACTTTTTTTTCTGTAGATCAAAAATTAATTTTCGGTTCGGAATTGTTCTGTGGGAGAGCGTGAAGTGGTCAACTATTGTCGAATTAAAAAAAAGTGACACCTGAAAATTTGAAAATCGTCGCATTTTTCGATCTACGAAAAAGCGCGGCAAAAACGTAATATTTCAGATTTTTGCCTCGTTCGAGCTACTTTCGCAATTAAGTTCATTTCTTTGATGAGAAACTGATTCAAAAGATGCTAGCGATCATTTTCATACCAAAAAGCCTACATTTTGTCCAGAAAATCCCACTAAATTCCCATAAATTAATTTGTTATCTACAGTATCCGTTTTGGGAGCGATGTCTCGTAAATCGACATGAGCGTTACCCGCGAAAATTTTCAGGACCCAGTTTGTTTAATCCGACAATAACAAAATATTTATCATGATTTCAAAAATGTTTTATCAGTTTACATATGTTTTATATCTCTTACAGAAATTGAGATAATTGACCTCGAAGTGCAAGTATACGCTGATCTACTATTAGAGTGTTTACGATAGCTAAAGTCAAACTATTTCCCACTGTCAGCAGGAATATGGGTTCTCTGAACTATCAACGACGTACAGAACAGCAAATATATAAGATTTGAAGTCTGGAATCCAGTATTCCAGGAACGGTAAAAACTGAACATACCGTAAACCCTGAAATCCAAGGGCCCCAACACTGTCAATTTTGAACTCGATTGCAAAGCAAGGTACCAAAAATCTGTCAATTAAGAAGCCCTTGTGATGTAATAAAAATCAATTCATCAGTTGACAACTATTTTATATCTTTCACACAAACAAGATAAAGAACTTAAAACTTAGGCTGCAAGTCTATCATAGGTTCTACGGTGGTTTGACTTCTCACAGAATTCTTTCAAAAACGAAAGAAGTTTTGAAAGCCACTGCTTCTTTTTTCTGAAGAGCGAATTTTTCGACTTCTCAAAATTTTCCCTTGGTTTCCATAGCATTCAAGAACTGATAATTATGACCAGAGCCCACTTTGAACCCCTTCATTCCTATATGTACTTTTTATTCAACTTGCTTCTTTTCATCTGAGAAATAGTGAGAAAATGATAATTAAGCAACAGATGTTTTTCAGGGGAAGAAGAATGAGCAGATGTTTTGAGCGTAAAAGTTTGTAGGCGGGAATATGGATCAAAGAGTTCATAAAAGTTCAGTTTTTTGATGCAAAGCTTCCACTCAAAACGTTAAAAAATAAATCATATTGATAAATTGTGACATTTTCGATTGATTGTTAAATTTTTTAACTCTGCAATGTTCATACTTGAAGCTGAAAAAATGATATTGTTCGCTTCTTTTTCTTATTAAAATGATATTCTGATACAAAAAAATAGAGTAGAGGAAGAGAAAGACTGGTGGCCGTGGCCGAAGGTCTTACAACGAAAACTACCGCAACCATAAAATAGTATTTTCCGGATTTATTTTCTCGATTTTCCTGAGTTTTCAGTCAACTATTTGCCCAACAAAAACTTTTTGAAATATTTTCTGATTGTTTGGGAGAAAACAACAGAAAAAATCGACAGAAAGCAGTGAAAAACGGGAAAATAAACTCTGAAAAAAATAGTGGTTACTGTAGCTGAAGATCTGGGGTTTTCGGCCACGGCCACCGACGTTTCTCTTCCACAGCGCCAATGTTCCGTACCAGTAAAGTAACCTGGATTTCAAACTTTTCTTTAACACTCTGTAATTTGTTTTTATTTTACTCGGCTAATAGTCATATCCTTCTCTCTCTTGCTTGTCTCCAACACATTTCATTTCACTATACTAATTCCGAAATTTCGGATTTCACTTGAGAGACCTCTGGGCGGTTTCCATTGACAACCACCTCGTATATATGTGATAATAAGAAAAGGAAATATTTGTACCAAAAGAGACGAAGACAATCAATTTTCTCTGATTCTCGTGCATTCCAACTGTGTTTTCGTTGGTCCTATTCTACTCAGCCCCCTTTTTCTTCTCTCTTCCTGCTATAGCAGGTGATTACTCTTCCTCTCGCAGTCATGGAGATGTGCTCCGTGAAGAAAGAACTCACTGCTCACGTAAAGAGCTTCAAGAGCCCCACTCTCTCGTTTTGTCGAAATATTTCTATAGTCGCTGTATTGACGTCACAAACGGATTTTCGACTCAAGACTCTCTTTACCGGTATTTTGAGAACGAAAGCGGATCAAAATCTTGAGCAGGTCCATAACTTTGATTAAAGTCGAAAGATTAACCACATACATTTACGTAAGCATTCTTCTGTAAGAAACTTATCCCCGGCTCTTGATGACCCGAAATCCGATATTTGGAGCCAAAAACAGGGATGTTTAAACTTTCTCTAGATACATATAAATATATTTGAAATGGTCCGGAGATGAGAGACAAGTCTGAACAGGCAATGAACATAGGATTTTACGGTATCCAAGTCGTTTGTTTGAAATCTTCTAACAGTGACTGAGAATTACTCAACATTTTAACACACTTCTCCGTGCTCATAAGTTCTCATCCTTCTGAATAACCTCGATTCTAGGTGTCTATCTAGGCTCCGCCCACTATTTCATTCTAATCCATTCACTCTTGAGATGCATTACCGATACTGCTACTTGTCGATTCAGACTCTCTTGTGACATATTATATTATGAAGTACATATTCATAAGTTGGTAGGTGAACAAGTTCGAGTGGTGATACGGAAATTCATCGATTCTAAACACTTTACAAAATTTCCATAAATTTGTATGATGATATACACGCTAAAGGAATTGGGATTATGCAAATTGAACCATCCAATGAGTACTGTAGCATATTTAGGCTCCGCCCACTTGGATTTACGTATAAAAGGCAGGATGAGCAACCTGTTATTCACAGTTTTCAGTTATTCGTTCTACGCAGTCTAGTACAAAGTTTCTACCATAATAATGTAAGTTTCTCAATTCAAGATTTCGGATCTCCGTAGTTTTGACCATTTTATCCAACCTAATAATGTGATAAATGCATCTTAACTGCGGTGATCTGGATTTTGTGAACCGTTTTTTTTCACCTTTAAAAATTTAGATTCATTCTAAAATAACAGAATAATAACAGAAAACAGCATAACAAAAGTTACATAAAACGAAGGTAAGGAAGAGAATGATGAGGTACTTCGAATGGCGACCCGAGCATCAGAAGTGAGGACATCGTCAATTCGAAGTATTCGACCCGGTGTATGATTGCAGGAATCTTCAATCGAAAGAAGAGAACACATAAGAGAGTAGATATCGAATAGTTGAATTGGTCCTTTTCGATATCCAACACGAAATGCTGAAAACAAGAATATATAATGATGTAATCCTCCAAAATTAGATTAGATGTATTATTTGAGAACTTTAGATGGCAGGAGTCAAACGAATCTGTTCAATAAACTCTTCCATCCTTTGTGGATCCAACATTTTATCTCTCGAAAATTCTGGAAAATCTGAAAATATTGATTCGTTTATAACAAAAATACAAAGAAAACGGAAAAATAGTTATCAAAAGTGTGGGAAAGTGTAGTGTCTCTCTTATGGAATTCTTCAAGAGTTTTTCGTCTATTCGTTTTGGATGAAGGAGTGGAAAAAGGAGTGTCCTAACCCTTCTTCCAAACACATGCATGCGCAAAAAAAGTAAAAAGTTTCAGGCCCTAAAAAAGCAAACACTAGAAAAAGCTTGAACTTGTCTCGGCAGCTGGAGACCCATGTTTGTTTGTATTATATTTGTTCTCACATCATATCGCGTTTCGTTTTTGCGCACAAGTTGTCTTCTAAATTGTATAATGCTTGAATAGAATAGGGTACCAGCAACTGATACGGATTTAGGTGGAATTTAGTATATGTTCTCGGAAGAAATGTTCAGTTCTCGGAGGAATTGAAAGTATGAGACCGTAAAACCTGTAATGCAAGAAACACCTAACTCTTAACTTCAGCAAATTTTTCTTGACCAAAAGTGGTCAATTGTTTATTATTGTATCAAGTGCTTTGTCCGCTGACGGTGGGTTTGAAGAAGTTCATAGAACCCTAAATTCGTCGAATCGGGAACTACTGTTCGTTATGAAGGTTTTCGAAATTATCTCATTTTGCTCTGTCAACAAGCTGTCAAAAAAATATAACCTGGACCAAGCAGCTCTCAAAAAACGTCCTGTGCTTGTCGACGAGAACCATTGAAAGCTGATGCCTTTTTGTGAACTTGGTTGTTTATTCTTAAAAGTGGGGAAATATTGGCTACCATATTTTCACTGATATTAGGTTGGCGGGAAAGTCTTTGTCACTCTGTTTGTTTAATCACTGTTCTCGTATATGGAGGCTGTGTATGATATCGACTCTAGTGAATAACAAGGTGATAAGAACCTTCCATATAAACAAGTCCCCATTTCCTTCCCTGCTCCTCATCTGTAATTGAAACGATATGTTTGTTCCCACTGCTATTCACATCAGACATGTTTTGATTTACCTCTTCCTAGCTCACACCACGATGAAGGATTCGGAAACTTTCTTGAAGAATGTGTACAACACACATGCCCCTCACTACAATACTATTCGCAATTGGTTCCATCGTTTCGAAAAAGATGACTTCTCGCTCGATGAAAAGGGTCGCTCTGGGAGACCCCGTGAGTTGGATTTGGACAAGCTGAAGCACGCATTGCAATCGGATCCATTTCAATCTAGCCGTGAACTAGCTGTCACATTCGGAGTTCACCATAGCACAGTCCTTGAAGGTTTGAAGTCTCTTGGAATGAGAAAACTTTTTGGTCGATTCATACCTCATCACCTGACTCAAGCCAACCTTGACCGCCGAGTCGACGATTCGATTACTCTTCTCACTCTCCACGCGGGCGATCGATGGCTGGACCGGCTAATAACCGGAGATGAGAAGTGGGTCTTCTACGATAATCACCACAGGAAATCCCAGTGGGTTGGAGAAGGAGAGAGCCCACAGGATGTCCCCAAACCCGACCTTCATCCGAAAAAAGTTATGCTCTCTGTGTGGTGGGGAGTGGACGGCCCCATCTACTGGGAACTTCTGCCCGAGGGCAAAACAATAACTGGAGACCTCTACACTACTCAACTACGAAACCTCAAGAAAGCAGTCGACCGTTCGGCCCTGAAAGACAA
>NC_013487.2:8362739-8368304 GCF_000004555.2 Caenorhabditis briggsae | reverse complement strand
TTTGAAGCATTCATCATTTCTTATCAAAGTCGTAGTAGTCATGATAATCCACATGCTCTCCAAAATGATTGAATGACCTAGATCTTCCCATAGATATCACACTTTCTGAAAATAATCAATATTTTTTCTCTATTATGGAGAGTACCTCTTTTATTAGAAATGTTCACTCTTTTTCTAGGAGGGTCTTGCTTTGAGTCTGTCGAAGTTTTTGGAGAGTCGTTTTCTTCTTCCTCTAAAATGAAAATAACAACCCAGAGTGGAAGCAATTCGAATTCCTACTCACCAACTTCTACGATACACTCGGGATTACTGTAGCATGGTTTCTGGTTCGTCAAAAAAGTTGGAAGTGTTTCGATATCTGTAGACGTACGCGCTTTTGCATTGAAACCTTCTGGAGCAACGGTTAGAGACCTGAAATTGAAAAGCCATTCTAATTTCTTATGATTGGGATGTCTTACTTAGAATGTCTTTTCTGGAAAATCGCTCCAATTTTGTTCGAGAATCTCCCTTCTACAGTTTGTTTTCTATTGTTCCCTGTTGAGAATCGTTGATCTCTTTTCAGTTCGACAACACTTTCCACTGGTGGTCGATTTGTTCGTTTCCCATTCTTTTGGTCCAGTTTCTCATTAAATGGATGAGGAACCATTGTAATTTGACGAACGTTATCTGGTATTCTGAAATTTTAAGAATATTTAAATGGAATGCTTGAAACTTTTTGTACTGTGAATCTGCATTTGTGGCACTTCCAAAGTAGAAGTTGACATTTCTTTGAGCTGCTGCCGTCGAGTATAGTGGTGATACAGTATCGTTCCAGAACATGTCTTTCTCCAAAATCGGTCCATCATCATGAGTATCATCCACAATTCCCATGGCAACAGTTAGATTTCTATCAATCAAGAAATTGCAATCGAAATCATCTTCATCCTCTCCGAACGGATTCAGAAGATCCATAGCAACCTAAAACATCCATTGTCTTTTTTAATAATTCATGATTCATTCTCACTTTCAACCATCCCATATAAAATATGAATTCGATAATTGTCATGAAAGGCACACCCAAATCAATTTCAGTTGTCATTTTGGCATCGGAATTTATCACAAACTGTCTCGATACCAAACACACTAAATAGTAACAATGGACTGCCAAAAACACCAATTGTGGATACATGAGAGGAAGTGGAACCCAATCATAGGTCCATATAAGTGATAAGCCACTTCTGAACGTTCTGATTTCCTGAAATTATACTTTAAAGTCTCAAAGAACTAGTTGACCTTGAATTGGCTTGTTTGTATGCTAGAAAAATGTACAATCAGATGAGAATTAAATTACATTAGACAGTTATTTTTTTTCTTACCTCTGCAATGGCATTCTGCGTATACGAACTTTCAATTCTTCCTTCTCTTCTTGCCTCATTTAACAAATTGAACGACCAATTGAATCCTAGCCAATATTTTGCATATCTGGATTTCAATCGCATTCAGAAAACCAAAGATTCTTTGTATACCTGCTTTCAACCTCATTGTATTTCTTCAAATCAGCTGATGTCATAATTCCTGCAGCAACCATGGTTTCCAATGATGGAAAACGTTTGCGGACGCCGATGTGAATATCACGGAATACCATAGTTTGGGACATTACACAAAATCTGGAACAATGAATTTGGAGAACGTCTTAAGATCTTAGATGAATCTAACCTCACAATACTTCTTCTCAATATTCTTCCCCTCTCATCGTTTCCACTCAAATACATTGATGTGAATAATGCAATGCTGAAATTTTTAATGTTCTAGTCAATTAACAATTTCTACCAACTTGTCAATCATTCCTAAATTTGCAAACTGAGTCATCCATCGGTTGATAACTGTTGTCACGAAAAATCCTAGCATGAAGTTGATTGGGATATAGTCTAGTCGACGGTTGCAAAATTGCATAAACCTCTCAAATGTGCTGAAATGCGGACATTCCATTTTTCAAAATTCCCATCTAAACTCACTCCTGTTGACTTCTATCCCAAGCATATCGATAGATAACAGAAACAAGTGCATAAAGGAAGCACCAAATGAACAAATCTCTGCAAAAACCATTTAATTGATGGAAAATGTGATAGGAGATGACGAAAATAGACCAAAAATAGAGTTAGTGGTGCTCGTAAAAATGAAATAAAACACTGAGTCACTTACTGATAAATCGCTTTCCAGAGAGAGCCTTTCCACTTGAAAAATAGCTTCAGAATCACCTAAAAATAGAGAAAAAGTTATTTTTAGACTCAGATTTTGTGTATAAATAGAAGGCAGAATGTCGTGATAGTGCAGAATTATCTTTTTTTATTCTTGAAAAACGTACATTATGGAAAAAAGAAAAATTATGCAAGAGTTTCGAATGTTTTCACAGATAGAGTTTATTATAAGTTTTTAAAAGAAACATGCTATATTTGCAACGGTATTCAAACACTCATACCGGGAACTATATAATTGAGTGCCGCCCAAATTCTCAACTTTGAGCCCATTTATCTCGTTTCCTGTAAAAGATATCAAATATCAGTCAACTGATAAAAATGTTTTGATATTATGATAAACAGTTTATCAGTTGACTACTTTTTAATTTTTTACAGTAAATGAGATACCGTAAAGACTCCAAAAGAACGTGACCCGAATTGTCAAGTTTGAGCTCATATATCTCATTTTCTGTAAAAGATATCAAAAATTGGTTAACTAATAAAATGTTGCTGATATTATGATAAACAGTTTATTAATTGACAACGTTTTGATATCTTTCCAACAAAATGGGATATATAGGCTCAAAGTGGGCGGTCCGTGGGGCGTTCTATTAGAGTGTTTACGGTATATGGGCTCAAAGTTGACGGATTGGGTGACACTCTATTACAGCGTTTCCAGTGAGCTTGTAAAGAATTATTCGTGACTTTCTCACTAACTGAATGCAGTGGTTTATGTATGTAAAAATTCAAAAAAAAAATATTTGAAAATCGTGTTCTCGAGTCATTGAAAACCACAAAATGTCATAGTTTGAAAATTGTTTTCAGAAGCATCAACTTACTTTTCTCTGGGAAGTAGCCAAATCGTAGTGATAGTTATAAGTCATTTTTGTAGTTCACGTAGTTCACGAATTTTTTGTAGTTCACGAGATTGAAGAGAATCAAATTCCTAAAATAGAAGCAAATCTTATCTAAACAGAAGTCTCGAAATTCATAAAACCGAGTCGAGTAATGGTCAATAAAATTGATGCTCCTTCTTTCGTCGAGAAGAGAAAATTTTTGATAATTTTTACGATCCAATTCATTTTCGTCTCCCTCCTACTTTTTTTTTGACCAACTTTCTCAATGCACCTGACTTTCGATTTCTGTAAAAAAAGAACAAAATCAGGAGAGAGTGAAGTCGAACGATAACGTGTTCTTTGATACAGACTGTACTCATAGACACTGAGAAGTACGACTACTCTTTTGGATTTTTGACTTGGTTATTGATTAATGATTATGCACATTCACACTACGGGCTCTTGAGTTTCGAAAAAGAAATAAGTTGATTTCGAAAATGTTGTTCTCTATTGGTTAGCATAATAGGCTTGAAAAATGAAAGCGAATCCTAAAATACTGCTGACTGTTTCCAGAAGCCGCATACAAGACAATGGAAAACTAGCTGCCTTTAAAATGTTTTTCTATAAGTCGGGTAATTTTTTATAGTGAATTGATGATATCTGGGCTGAAAACGATTATTAACAATACGAAAAAGCTTTTCCCAGATCTTCAGGAAATCATTTTCTAGACGAAAAGATTGTTTCCAACTTTCTGTCCTACATATGGCCTGATATGATTTCAAGAATACTACAGCTTCTGTAATCTAGATAATGAGAGTGTAATTTTCAGAGTTCGTTTTCAGATAAATCCATCAAGATGGAGATTGATTGCCAAGTGATTCCAACATTTCTCATGGTCAGAGAAAATGCATTTTATTGTTTTCTATTCTTCCGGGAGCACAGTTCCTATTTTGCGACCATCATAAACTATACTTGATACGTTTATTACATTTTCTTCTCTTTTCATTTCGTAATTCATTACGAAAAATTGTCCGTTTCCTGCCGAAAAAACCATGCAAATTTACGACCTCCATGCATCATACTGTTAATTTGTGTTAATTTGTGTATTTCTTATCAGACAAAAAAAGAAAAAAGAGTTACGAAGTTGAGGGAGGGAATCCGGGTTCGATAGATTACACAAATATTCCAGTGATCTTTGAGTCTGAAAATGAGAAAAGAGCAAATTGTTTCAGTATTTATACTTTTCCAGAATTTTTTGCTTTATAAAACTCATTCGAAAAAAGGCGATGATTGGAGAAAAACAATGGTGAAATGGAACGAGAAAGAGAAACAAGAATTAGTGGATTTCTTCGGTGTATTTTAAATTCTATTTTGTCATGCTTGAATTTACAGGTTTTACTGATGAGTTAGAGTTGGACATTTACAGATATGAGGGCGTCAATAACTTTTTTAGTACGAAGTTCGCAAGGTGTTGATCAAGAATCTAAACTCCGAGATGTTTCACACATTTAGGGAGAGGCTGAGAAGAATGAGTTTCAGAATTATCGCAATCTACAGTTCCTTTTAAATTTATCTAGAGGAAAAAGATCATGAGATTCGGGCCGCCATGTGAGTATATTGTCGAATTAAAAAAAGTGGGACCTGGAAAATTTCGCGGGAGGCTTCCCGGTCCATTTTCGAGGCCTTGTCTCAAAATCACTACAGTAGTAAACGAAACTTATTTCTGTAAATTCAGTGTGTTGCGGAAGGAATGGTCCTGCCATTTCTTCCTCAACTTTAAGTAAATATACATTCGGTATTATTCAACGTGTCAACCACATCGGTGGCCTAATCATCTTATCTTATCTACTATCTGATCAATCGTCGCTATATAAGCTGAAGAAACCAACGACAAGATGTCTTCCTTCGATCCATTCCAAGGCTGTGCCACGGCCGGTTTTCACTACGGCCGAGCCGGCCGCGGCTTCAGAAAAAATACTTGAAGAAGCCGCGGCTAGCCGACGCCGGCCGTGCGGCTTTTCACGGCCTGTTAAAATAATTGTTTCATGAAAAACGTAGATTTTTTTTTGAAAAATAGGACAAAAAAATAAATTCTTCAAAAACTAAATGATTTTTAATACATCTGAAACTGCTCTGAAAATACTGAAAGTGAGAAATTTTCAAAAAACTTATTTTTGTTTTTGGATTTCACAGCTAATTTCAAGTCAATTGTTTAATTCCCGAAAAAATTCTCCTCACCACTTCTCGCCACTGTATGTACCTTATCTATTGATGTATCTTAAAGACTTAACATACCCATTTTTGTGTATAATTTTGGTGCCAATCAAAGAAAAGTGATGTCAAGATAAGATTTCAGGATAGTACTTGAACACAGGTGATTCGCGAACAATCCGTTACGGACGCTCCGCGTTCGCGCGCGGTTGAAATAGGAACCGCATACGGACCGTACGCGAACCGTTTTTAGTAAATAGCAGTACATTATTCGGATTGATCCGTATTCTGTCCGTTCGCGA
>NC_013487.2:8361453-8362416 GCF_000004555.2 Caenorhabditis briggsae | reverse complement strand
CTTTTAAAAACTTATAATAAACTCTATCTGTGAAAGCATTCGAAACTCTTGCATAATTTTTCTTTTTTCCATAATGTACGTGTTTCAAGAATAAAAAAAGATAATTCTGCACTATCACGACATTCTGCCTTCTATTTATACACAAAATCTGAGTCTAAAAATAACTTTTTCTCTATTTTTAGGTGATTCTGAAGCTATTTGACAAGTGGAAAGGCTCTGTCTGGAAAGCGATCTATACAGTAAGCGAGTCAGAGCGTGAAGCGTCCGTAACGGACCCGTTCGCATTTTACCTGTGAATGAAGGTCGTAGTAATTTTCGACTACCCAAAACTTTTGTTCCGTGATTTTTTTTTCGTTCCGTGATATCTTTTTCGTTCCGTGATTCTAGAACAGTGCCAAAAACTTAATAATTTCGAAGAAACATTGTTTCGAATAAAAACTCGGTTGTTTCTGAATTTCTGTATTCTTAAGTTTTCGAGTCTTCCAGTTTCCAAATCTGATTTGTGAGTTTAGGACCTGTGAGTGTCCGAATACCTGTAATTCGAAAACTCCGAAACGATTTTCAGAATTTGAAACTTTTTGAGTTTAGGGGTTTCGGAGTTTGAGAAATTGAGGAAGAAAAAATTCGAAGATTAAAATTCGAAACTTGCTGAATTTCAAAAAATCAGTCAGCCATAGCCGTCGGGGCTCTAGAGTGTAAAGGAAACCGGTACAATGTCAAACGAATTATAAGAAAATCTTTCAAAACCTAGGATCTACTTAAAAAAGGGAGGAAGATTATAACAGATTTTCAAAAAAGTCAGATGACAGATTTCAATCTTCAATACACTCTAGAACACAGCTAAACCTTTGACTGACCGAAATATCAGTCAGCCACAGCCGTCGGGGCTCTAGAGTGTAAGGGAAACCGGTACAATGTCAAACGAATTGTAAGAAAATCTTTCAAAAACTAGGATCTACTTAA
>NC_013487.2:8358246-8361353 GCF_000004555.2 Caenorhabditis briggsae | reverse complement strand
CTAGGTTTTTATGGTTTTATGTATGTTCCTTAATGAAAACTTGTGCACTTTTCTTTTATGCTAGTCAGCTCAATCAGATGTCTGCCGAGGAAGACACAGTACCACTCGGAACATACTTGTGAAATTGTGCAAAAATGAGAAATTTTTCTCGGTTTTCAAATCAGCCTCATGTTTTTTGACAGTTAACTGTGTGAAACAATTGGGAATGATCCTGTAAAAAACAAAAATTTAGAGTCAGCACTGTTTTCTGAACAGTTATCAACGAAAAAGTTCATTTCCAGTGTAAGCTGGCCGAAAACGGATGTGGCTCAATTATGATTATAGGTACAGCGTAATTCCTCCCATAAACAAAATTATTAAGATCTCTTTTCACTATATTTTATAGTTTCACTAAATTTTAGAATCTGTGTTTTGAGTTATCTTTTATTGTTTCAAGTGAACTTATACTTATGTGACGTTTTTTCGGGCCATTTTTTCGATTTTTTCAATTTTGCCAAATTTAAGAAATGGTAGCGGTCTCAAATGGTATTCATTAATTGACAATCCAAATTAGTATTTGCTTCAATCAAATCCTGTTCAGTCCATATTCCCAGTTTTCGAAAAAATTCAAAATTTAAAGTGAACTTATAATTATGTGACGCAGTGTATTAACCCATAAACAGACCTACGATACGATTTTAGGCTGCTCTCATTTATCTCTTCTCTCGTGCTTTCAATCTTCCTCTGATTACTGAACATAACTCATTTCGCTTTCCAGACATGGAAGCATTAACAAATTCGGGTTCGGATCCGCTCCTTTCAGCGACTCTCAGCTCAACGATTCACGATGAGATGCATGATGAAATGCTTACAATGGATGATGATGATGTTGATGATCATTGTGATGAACTGGATCACACCTCTCCAGTTAGTGACATTGATGCCCATTTCATGGATTTTGCCGATGATATGGTAGTGGCACATCAGATCGAACTAAGTCATGATGGACGGACAACAAGCATGAACATTTATGAGTGAGTTTTTTTTGTTTTGTTTTGGAACAGGATAAACTGATCTTACTATTAGTTTGAGGCGAATAAGATATTGAATTGCTCGCTGAGCCGTACCACTTTTGTGATTCTTGTCCTCCGGTCATGAGGTTCTTTTCATGACACACACTAAGCCGAGAGGAGGAAGAGAGGGAAAACATGATTAAAGGAAAAGGCGACAGATGGTCGAGTCATTTTGAGATTGACTATGACACACCATACAACTAATCATCCGTTCCCTCCTTTCCTCCTTTTCAAAATGAATTGCCGTTCCTAGAGAAAGCGGTCGAAATTGAATGATCGATTCGATTTGACACACTTGTTGTTACCAACTGCACTAGAAAATTGAACTTCTATTCAAAGCACTAAAATGTTATATTTTTCAGTGGTTTCGAAACACTCACAAATCTTCAACCGCTACCTCCAATCTCAACAGTCAACTCGAAACATCAAGTTGTTCGACGCTCACCAACACCAAAGTCTGGACCACTAACGTACTACTTCCCAACATCTTCCAGCGCTGGTTTCGAAACGAACTATGAGGAAGATATCAAATACGAGCCGGAAGTCAAATACGAAGCGGATCTGAAGTACGAGGCTGATATCAAGTACGAAGAAGAGGACGACTACTCAGGATTGACTCATTCCACGTCATCTCCGTCTGACTACAGTAACCATGGGACGGAAATCGTTCAACAGTTCTCTGCGTCTTCGTTTGAGTCATTTGATCTTAATCGATCGCCGATGATGAATTCAACGGATAAGTTCATTGCCAAACTTCAAGAGAGTGATTGCTCAACCAAATCTCCAAAAGCATTATCACCAGCTGCTTTGATCCATGGACATGGAGAAGACGAATTAGACGATGGCGAAGAGTTGAATACAAAAGAGTTGTCCATCCAAATCGCTGCGGAACTGAAACGATATTCAATTCCGCAGGCAATTTTCGCCGAAAGAGTTCTTTGCAGGTTTGCTAACGAAACAATCATTCTGAAATAATTGTTTTTTTTTCAGATCCCAAGGAACTCTGTCTGATCTTCTGCGGAACCCAAAACCATGGTCGAAGCTGAAAAGCGGGCGGGAAACGTTCCGAAGAATGGCAAAGTGGTTGGAAGAACCAGAGTTTCAGAGAATGTCCGCTTTGAGATTAGCTGGTAAGATATCTTTAAATAGAACGTTGAGTTTATTTATTAGTTTCAGCCTGCAAAAGGAAAGAGGAGCAATCCACTATTACGGCAACTCAGATTGTCGCGCCAAAGAAGACTCGTTTAGTTTTCACGGATATACAGAGACGAACTCTTCAAGCTATCTTCAAAGAGACGAAGCGCCCATCTCGAGAGATGCAGATCACAATTTCTCAACAATTGCAACTTGATCCAACGACCGTCGCCAACTTCTTCATGAATGCGAGAAGACGTGGACATGAGAAACAAGATCAAGAAGAAGCTGAAGAAGCCAACAGGCACCTTCGTCAGGAACATTCATCGACTTCTCCAACGACCACTTCGAGCTCCTCATCTTCCTTGCTCATGGATAATTATGCATCAACTCAATACGACATTAATCACATCAACCTTCTGGACGAACTCACTCCACCAAGGGAGATCAAGTATTCTGTGCAGGTTTGTCTTTTAAAAAATCAAACTTTTCTAAAAATCACGTCTCATGACCCATGAGTACGAAAATCAATTATCCCACTCGTTTTATGACCGTTTTTATTACTTTGTGTGGGCTGGCTGGGAAGAGGAAAAGGAAGAAGTAATGTACTACTTGGTTCGACGGTTTATGAGATGGCAGGAAATGTCAATTTACCTGATTAAATGAGGATCCTCCTATTTTTTGCAAATTTGAGAGGAAGAATCTGGGAAACTAGCTGGGGATTTTAGAATTTTAGTAAAAGGTTCAGCATGAGAAAAATTCAACGAAAAACATGAAAAAAATTAGACATATACCGTAAAACCTCTAATAGAACGACACCCGGATTGTCCACTTTGAGCCTATATATCTCATTTTCTGTGAAAGATATCAAAAAGTGGCTAACTAGTAAAATGTTGCTGATATCCTGATAAACATTTTACT
>NC_013487.2:8342605-8357921 GCF_000004555.2 Caenorhabditis briggsae | reverse complement strand
GAAAATGAGATTATAGGCTCAAAGTGGACGATCCGGGTGTCGTTCTATTAGAGGTTTTACGGTATGTGAATATGAAAAATTCAAATATCAGTTCTAAAAATTGGAATTTTTCAGCATCACGACCATGAATTGGATTTCCCTACGGACATCCTGGAACCCTGAACATTTATCATTTTTTCAGACTGTAGATCAGTTTCTCTTTTGCTCCTATTTGATCTCAAAACCTTCTAAAAACCTAGTCCATCAAAAACAAGTCCCGATCTCTCCTTTCCCCCTCTACAGAGCTTCTTTTCTAGTCTGAAACCAATATATTCCTTTTTTCTCCAAAAGTCCCAAACTTATTTTTTGTTCTCTCATCACTTTGAACCGTTACACGCATTACTGGACATGAAAAATCATACTCTTATCCAACAATCAAAATAATGGTTGCCTTACTTCTTCTGGTTTCCTTTCGAGACTCAAATTCAATCAAATAATACTGTATTTATTTCATTTCGTGGTATAAATAAAGTGTGCTGAAATTTTTGAAGTTTCTAGTTTTTGAAACTTAAAATCACTCTGTTGTCGAAATCTGTGAAGGACGTTATCAGTTTGTGAACGGATTATCAAGACCGTACTGATTGGTATTAATCAAATAAGCAAAAAAAGAGACAGTGAGAAAAGAAAGTTGGGTTACGAACTCATAAATTGTAGCAAATGACGCCACTGATCAGTGTCACTGTAACTTTAAGATCTCCTTCAAAATTTAATATTTCTGTCGGGTTTCTGAACTTTTGGATAGCATAATCCGTTATCAATTCATGGCGTCATTTACTGATAACGACGCCTACTTTCGGAAGTTTCGTTGACACTAGCTAGAGCTTGAAGATTATGGAGAAATATGTCCCTAAAATGGATGACATGGATTGAAGGAAAATTGAAACTATTCGAAAAAAACGAAAACAAGATGGAAACACGAATAAGCCAAGCTTTCCTTCATAGTCAATTGGAGGAAGTTATCAGTAAAGGAAAAAGAGGCATGAACCTGGAAAATGTAACTGTTCGGTGCAAAAACAAATGCTTTCTGGCTCGTCGGTGGTTTCGTGCAATTCATGCCTTGCCACATCGAGCCGTCATTAGACGTTACTATCAGGCTACTTTTGATGAGATGGACGAGTAGAACCTGAAATGAAGCCATGCAGAATTCACGGCTAGGGTATTTTTGGTGTGAACTAGTTTTTCAGCACGCTATTCAGAACACTTCCAACACTCGAAGTTTCTTTCAGTTTGAATTTTGATATGAAACTTCATATTTTCGAGAAACCGCAACTGAGTATTCTATCTGTTCATCTTTTGAGTTTCCTGCAATTCCTCTTCTAGCTACGCAGTCAACTATGATTTCATACTTTCCCTCAATATTGACGCCTCTTTTGATAAAAACTATTTCCGCGATTGTGGTGATAAGAATACTGCTATAAAAACTTCTCAACTGATAGTGCAAAATGTTTTGTACCAAAAATGAAATTGGTTCTACTGGTCTCGTTTATCGCAGCTTTCGTCGGCAGTTCGATTGCATTGGGTAAGTTCTAGAAATCATCTTAGTCTGAATATTCTAACCTTCAGATTGCACTCAAATTCCGGCTAGTGCAGTTGTAACAGGCCATTTTGTAAACATTCCCGCTGGAGCTGAAACGCCTGTTCAGATCCCACCAAACTATGATTGCACTTACCAAGTAATTCAAACCTACTTTTTGGGTATTGAGAAAAAATGTTTGGTTTAGGTTTCAGTACCGCCAATGGTGTATGCACGAGTGAGATTGGAAAATGGGATGAAAGGAAACAACGATATGATTATTGGGAGAGATGGGCAATTGACAACAACAGTGGTTTCATCGTGAGTCAATTTAGAGCCTCTGAATTCTCTCATCTGTTATGTTTCAGTCGTTCCAACTCAGTTATGCAATTTTATGTTTTCCCCAATACCACCACAACTTTCCGAGTGACAACAAGAAGTGTGGATATGCACTCCACTTTCCGACTAGTGGTTTTCTATCAAAAAAGTTAGTTGTTTTTTATTCAAATATTCGAAACCACGGATTTCAAATTTCAGAGCTTAACTCATCGGTTACCTACCTAGGAAACCCTGATATGAAATATTTCACTTTGAACGATTTGCAAGTCAACTCCTACAAGACTCCACAGACTATGGTGGCCAAAGAACGCGTTCGTCTCTTTCCAACTTTTTTTTCATAGTTTCATACTTTTCAGATCTCTCTATCAGTAGCTCACTCCGGATGGGATGCTGATAAGTTCGATAACTTCTTTGTGATTGATGGAGACTTTGAGCACGTGAAAGAAGTTTACAGAATGTCTAGATTTGTTTACCAAAATTATATCAGTACTGGAAACAATTTGACAGTAGTTGGACTGGATAATTCCGTTTCGGAGAGCTCCGTTGTGTTCACACCCCTTTCGCAAATACTTCAATACGATTCGGTCACTTCAATCGGAACATATTTCCAAGCAAATCAATTGGATATCAATGCTAAAATTGGGGCCAAAAAGAAACAAGCAGTGAATGTTATTGCAATGAATGATTATACCAGAATTCTGTCTGTGGATAAGGTGAGAGTTATCGAAATATGCCTTCATTCGAGAAATATTTTCAGACCTCTGACCCAGACTGTTCATTGAAAGCAGTTCAATCTCCTCCAACCGCCACTTCTGAAGTCTTCCTTGATTTTTCGACAGTCACTGATTTTCCAAGAAACATCACTCACCAGTCATTCACAATTGTAGCTGAAAATTGTGCTGCAACAATCAAGATGGTTTCTCTCAACTATTGATTTGTTACATACTGAATAAATGTGATTTTGCAAAGAAAAATTTAAACTTGCAACAAAGGGGCTGTGAAAACTCTAACTGTCAACTTACAAAAGTATTTGGTACGTCAAAAACTTTTGAAATCTCTTACATGACCGGAGATATGAAAACCATAAAGAATATGTAGCAAAAGATTCACCATTTATTTAATCCAGTTTCTAAAAGAAATGGTATGATCAATAACTAATTTTCTTCTTATTTTCAGTCTAAACCATCCAAATGACCTGTTTCTCGTAGATCATCGCACTGCATGAATTGACTGATTTCAGTTCCAGGAATTGAAAAAAAATTATCTTGAATTTGAGAGCGGATTTCTCTATAACACACTGTTTCTAGATCCTCTACCAGCAGTTGACTTTGCTCCAGATCCAGTTTGTTTTCCATTATGTATTCCTGGCTTCTGATTCCCGCTCCAGCAGCTTCAGCTGCGACATCGGTGGTTAATTGCGAACGACCCGGGTTTGATTCCCTATCGATGTTCCAGGACCCAGGACCCAGGACCCAGGACCCAGGACCCAGGACCCAGGACCCAGGACCCAGGACCCAGGACCCAGGACCCAGGACCCAGGACCCAGTACTTCTTCTGAGGTCAGTGTGGCAGGGTCGTGGGTTTCTATACCAATTCACGTAGTTTTTTCAGTGGAATTTAAGTTTTTACACTTTTTTGTCACGATTTTTTTTCCAACCACAAAAATGTTTTTCATCACGTTAAAATAATTATTGAATTTTCACGTTTGAAATCAGTGAAACTCCTCAAAAACATCCGCCCTTTGACTCTAATTATCTCGTTGCCTGTTAGATTTATCAAAAAACTTGTCAACTAATGAAATTTTGCTGTTTTCAAGACAAAAACTTTTGCTTTTTAAAGTTGTTTGATATCTTTTACAAGAACCGAAATTCAATGATTTGAAGGCGCCTGACGACCGATGGTCTACATAAGCGCGGCGCGATTTCGTCCCCCGAACTGTCCCCCGAAATTTTGGCTGTCTCGCCTCCTTTAAATCTCACATGTTTTGATTTTCTCGAGTTTCAGCGAATGTTGCAGGTAGCCGCTCTTTTTCCGGATAAGCCCATACTCGTTTCTTTAAATGAAGCAATTTAGGGGACATTCTGAAGAGCTTTTTGAACGGCATTCCCTTGTTACAAGTAACTAGACAAATTGTAAACAATGTCAAACAACGGGCGAATTCATAGTTTCTAGGGTTTCCTTATCATCTCTTCTGTGCATTGCCTTTGAAACTTTGAACTACAAATGATCAAGTCAGTACATTTTGTCATCTTCTGATGTAACATGGGAGGGGTTTTTTGGATGATGACAATATCAAAAACGGGAGAATCTCCTAAACATTCTGTTCAAAAGCTCTCCAATTCTGGCACTAGTCTAGGCCTCAAAAATGCTTCAATTCCTATTTTTACTATGTTTTATATTCTGTTCAAATGTATCAGCTCTCGGTAATTTTTGTTTCTTACAATTAGACAAATTGGTTTATGTGTTCTCCACAGATTGCGAACAAATCCCTGACTCGGATATCTTTGCTGGCGATCAATTCTGGTATCCTGTAAACTCTTCGGACTACGTCAGAATCCCTCCGAATTTCAATTGCACCTATGTGGTATATTTTTCATCTTGATATTCCCGATAAAACATTTTCAGATCAAAGCCCCAATCACCTCATCTCAAGTTTTATACGGATCCGTTCTTCTCACAAATTTATTAAAAGGAGTCAATGATTACATGATTGTCACTGATAGTTTGGGTGGCAAAACAACGTTGAAATAGTGGGATTTGAGAAACTCAAAACCTTTTAAAAATCTTAAGTTTTCAGTCGGAGTGACAGTTTTCTAAACTACGATATTTTCCCCGGAAAGCAAATCTCGATTCAAGTGGTCACAAAAAGTGTCGACATGAAATCCCAGTTTTTGATTCAAGTATCCTATTCCAAAGGTTTGGCTCTTTAGAATTCCTCGACTATTTATTATTTTCGTTTCAGTAAAAGTTGGGCCAACCACTCAAATGAAAACTGGTGGAGCACTGAATTATGTAAACTTGGCAACTCTCAAAGGGTTCAATCCCGTCCTACAGAATTCCATAACGGTACAGGGAAATGAACCGGTTAGTTTTTGGGATTGCGATTTTTACCTGTTCCATCATTTCAGATTTCCATGAGTTTGGCGACATCTCGAATTATGTACCCAACATTGTACCTTTACCATTCCTACATCATCGACGGAGATTTTTACAACCAAACATCCGTCCACCGTCTCATTGACTTTGAGCAGTCAGCTCCATTCGTTTCCCTAAACAATCGTGTCACATTGGTCACATTCCAAACTGACGCCTATTATGCAACTGCAGCTGTTTTGAATCCTGTATCAGAAGCCAATAAATTCGAGTATTTGACTTCCCAAGCAAGTGTCAATGGAGAACTTGACAAGGTTGCGTTCAATCCTTATTTGAAACCAGAAGCATGTCAAGTTCTGGCAGTTGATAGCAAAAAAATTATTATGAATTCTCTCAATTTCAATGAGGTAAGTTGTAAAGTTTTCTTCAGGGATCCATAAAAACTTTTTTCAGGAAATAACATCCTCCTGTATTGCTCAAGTTGTCACTGGTCCACCGAATAACTCTTCTCAACTTCTTCTCGACCTGACAACTGCTAGAGGGCTCATGCCATACACATTCAACTTGAAATACTTTTCTGTTATGGCCAAAGGGTGCTCATTTTCTTTTACTGTGAAGTCTCCAGAACAATAAACTTTTTTGAATTTAAGTTTTCCATAATTGATAGTTCAAAAGTGTAATCCTTTTATCAATTGAATACTGATAAGGTTTTCCGTCATCGAAAATCATAGATTCCAATTTTAGTTTTCTAAAAAAATGCGAACTATGGGCTTCCAGATTTTAAATTCCATTTTAATTGCTTTGGCTATTACAGTACCAGCATATTCATTGGGTAAAACCGTTTTCTTCATTTTTTGTTGGGTATTTTGTAACTCTAAGACTGCACTCCGATTCCACGAAGCGATCAAGTGGCTGGGAAACAACTGAAAATCCCAAATGGAGCAACTATGCCAGTGGTTCTTCCAGCTAATTTTAATTGCACCTATGTCGTAAGATATCACGTACATGGTTTAGTTTTTTGCTACTGATTTCAGATAAACCCACCGTTGATGGTCTTTGCAAAACTCCAAGTAGAAAACAAGCTCAAAGGACTCAATGATGTTATAATTGTCCGAGATAGCTTGGGAAAAAGCACAGTCATCACTAGGTGATTTCAATCATTTCACTTGTTACTGATAGTTCTGAAATTTCAGCCGTAGCCCGTTTCTATCCACGTTCACCATCTTCCCTCACACAATCACCATGATTCAAGTAACAACAAAAAGTGTTCAGATGAATTCAATGTTCTTGCTCAATATTGCTTTCGAAAAAAGTTGATAATCATTTTTGTTTAAATTTTTAATTGATATTTTCAGTGTCAACGCCAACATTACAAGCATTGGCAACTGGAAGCAGTGTAATGAATTATCAAACTTTGAATGAAACTCAAATCGAGTTAGAAGAAAGACAACTAGTAACATATCAGGCAAACGAGGCGGTTAGTTTAAATTAAAAAAATACATTATTGTTAATCTAATTTTAGATAACCGTAACCCTTGGAAAGTCCTTATATCAAAATGACATTTTCGACAACTTTTATGTCGTCGATGGAGATTTCCACTACCCAACCGCAGTGACTCGTATTTCTCAATTCAATCAGTGTGGAACAGTGTGCTACCGTAGTCAGACTAATACAGTAACCATTGTAGGATTGGATGAGTTCACTGATGAATCGGCAGTTGTCCTTATGGAAACTTATGAATCAGAAGTTTACGATGAAGTCGTTGCGATGACGTTATACGATTCTGATAACTATTGGGACATTACCAATAGAACAGTGAATTTTGATTCGGCATGTTCTAATTTAGCTTATATGGTGCTCTCGAAAGATTCTGATGGTATAGTCATTGCAGATTTTTCTTTTACCGAGGTGAGAATAAACTGTTATGAAATATATGATGTTTGAAGTCTTAGGCTCCACCGCATATGATTGCAAAAGCTGTAGCTGGACCTCCTAATGGTGCATCGAAGGTTTTAGTGGATTTCACTGACATCTCAATCACTTATCCAATCAAATTGAATGTAAAATATTTGTCGATAATTTTGACAAATTGCTCGGCAAAATTCACTGTGTCAAGTCTTTACAACTGGAACCAAAAACAATAGAAATGTTTTTAACGATTTTCAAATAAATACGTTTTCTGACTACAGAATACAGAATAATGACACATTGTGATGTCTCCCGGAACTGTAAGAAAACGAACGACTTTAATACGATGACAAATTTTAATTTGTTCTTCTTCTTTCCTTGATTCTCTCGCCCACAGATAGAAGAAAAAAACGATAAAACGATAAAACGAGTGGGGTGGGAGAAAGCACATAAGTGCTTCACAAACTGATAGGTCATATGCCTTTATTTGGTTTAAAAATCAAATCGTCTTGAAGTTAAAGGTCATCACTTTGCACATCTTGATTCCTATTCTAATTTTTCAAGAATATGAACTTTAGTGGTTGGAGTTTTCTATTCGTGATACTTTCAATATATTTTGCATTTTCAGAGCAGTTAGGTTGGTCTAATTTTGTTCATTTTGAAAAAAAAGTTTTTTTCAGATTGTACTCAGATTCCTTTGAACACTCAGGTGGCTGGAAAGAGCTTGTACATTCCAGACAATCAAAATAGTCCTGTAACACTTCCAGTTGATTTTAATTGTACATATGCGGTTGGTTTTAGAAAAGTCTGTAATGATTAATTCAGAACATTTAAGGTTAATCCTCCTACACAAGTTTATGCTGAAATCACAGTGTCTAATAACTTAAAAGGTGTAGATGACGTCATAGTTGTGACAGATGGACAGAAGACAGTTACAAAAATTACAAGGTAAGTCAACGGAAACTGTTTAGTGCTTCCTTGAAAACTATAACAGTAACGGGCCAGGCCGGGCATGAAACTTTTCTAGACCACATTATATTTAAAAATTCTATTTTTAGCAACTATTGTAAGTGTGGAGTATCGTAGCAATATGACTCCAACAAACCTTTATAGCGAAATTTCCCATAATCAGACAGGCAGATGAGATTAGTTGTGAAAATGTAAATTGTTTCCAGAAACGATCCTGATGTTGTTTTCTATGTATTCCCTGGAACATCCACTTTGGTCAACGTTCAAAATTTTGATGCAACATCAAAGTTTCAGATGACAATTTCTTATGTGGAGTGTAAGTTTTCTTTGAAAACCCCATTACATTATCATAATTCTTTTTTTCTCTAGTGCCAAACCCTGAACAACGAGCACTTCAAAAAGGCCAAAATCTCAATTATCTGATGTTGAACAGTATTCAAAGAAAACCAATTACTCTCTCCGCTGATGGACCGGTTTGTGCAGTTCATTTTTCAGTCCACAATATTTGGAATTTCAGATAATTTTGACACTTGCCCGCTCTGGTTACATTGTCGACGAATTCGACAATTATTTCGTAGTTGATGGATTTTTAGATCAGCCGAAAACAGTCAAAAGACTTGTTGACTACACTCTAACCAATTTCAACACATCTTCAAACGTGATAACTTTATCGGTTTAGATGAAAAAGTGTCACATTCATCAGTGATTTTAAATCCTTCCGCTAACCTCAATGGATATTATCATTTTGCTGGAGTCACAGTTGATAAAATCATAGAAAATATAAATGTTGCAGCAGAACATGGACAGAAAGTTGGAGTTACGATTGTTGCGAAGGACGCAGGACAGCTGGTGTTGAACAAAATGCGTTTGGGAGATGTGAGTTTTAGTAATTGAAAAACAGATTCAATTTCTTTTGTCATGTTCTAGGGAGCTGAATGCAAGTGTACTGCCGTAACTGGTCCCCCAACTGCTGATTCAAAGGCTCTTATAAACTTCAAAGAAGATCAATATGCACTGCCACAACTATTCCCATACCCTTACTTCTCGTTCATCGTAGAAAACTGTCACATTCAATTCAACTTCACTACAACCGTTTCTCCCAGTTACTATCAATTGGACGGCGAGAGAAGTGGATTCATATTTTCACCGATATATTTTAACAGTGAAGCCACAAATCGATTTATAAATCTAACTTTTGGTATGAATATGAACAAACTTATTTAGCCATTTCGATCATTTTTCAGCTTACACTGGTGCTGATCGAAAGCAATTCGTGGTAGATGTTGATCGAGCGATGTTGAGTGGTAGCACAAGTTCAGAAATGGACATTAATATCTACGATAGTGACTGGAAAAAGACACTGAGCACTGTGTAAGTTTTCAAATTAAGTTTATGCAAAGTTCAATAAAAATTTTTCAGAATAACCGGTAATCAGGAGGGAACAAGATCCAGGGCGTATGGATCTTACTTGAATGTTCAGATGACAGGATACGTAGACGGAAAGCTGAAGTGGCGGTTGGATTCCTCCGGTGTGTCCATGTTTAGTGAGTTTTATAAAACTGGAGTGCTTGTAGGAAATGTGATTTACAGATGTACAATCTATGCTAATTTTGGCAGCTTTTTACTTGGTGATCTCATTTTAATACGGATAATAATTATTCATAATTGGCTTTGTAACTTGTAATGAATGATTGGATTTTTACATTTCATTAAATAGTTCATGCCATACTTTTAACAAGCCGGGCCGGGTTTTTTAGAATTTTTTTTAGCCTCTCTAAAATGATCTCTAGTTGTTTTTGTAAAAATTTTGCTTAAAAATACAGTATTTTTGATACCGGGTTTTTTCTTTTTCAATTCCTTCAAAGCTGGAGTAACCCCATTATATTCCTACAACCCTATTTTTCTATACGTATGAAATAGACACCTTCCACATCGTCATCGTCATCAGAATCATGATCACTGTTGATTTAGTCACCTCCTCTTCCGCTTACTTCTCTTCATCTCTATTCTTCCCAACACACCCTGTCTTCTCCCCCTCCCAAACCTTCCCGTATCTTCAATTATCAATGAATGAAAAAGCGTGTAAAAAAGGAAATCAGAAATAGAATCGTCGTCGATAAAAAAGAGAAAAGAAGGGAGAAGCCATAAATCTAGGGGCACCACAATTCTTCCCGCTATCTATATATGTCCTCTTCGTTTCCGCAATTAAAGAAGAAGGAGAAGAATAGGCGGTTGTATTCGGGTGACATGATAATACAAGGCATCCATCCTCAATAATGAGACGACACAATCGCATCACTTTTTATTATCCTTTTATCCGGGGCGCTCTTTTTTTGGTGCGACACATTCATTGTCACCCATTCATCAACGATTTACGGGTTAGGAGCCCCAGACACGGAGCAATAATTCGTCGATTATCTGGTCATGTGATGGGATTTAACCGAGCAGAAAGGGCGGCACTGTAGACGTTTTCTTCGGCGGGAGTGGTGTATTGTTCAATGTTGAAAACTTTAAATTTCCAGAAATCAAGAAATTCAAAGACCGTACAAATTGGTTTTTTGTAATTTTGAAGTAGTTCAATGTGGTAGAACTGACCAGCTGATTTGGAAAAATTTCGTTTTTTAGACTACCAGTTTTCCGAGAGTTAATGTCAAGAAACACAGTGTTTTTCAGGTTTCCGAATTTCCGAAAACATACTCTAAAACCTTTAATAGAAGGGCCCCCACACTGTCTAGTTTAAACTCAACCAGCTCAATTCCTGTGAATGATACCAAAGTTTTTGAACTGGAAAACACTCCCAACATTATGCAAACAAATTATCAGTTAGCAACGCTTTCATATTTTGGACAGGAACCGACATAAATTGACTCAAAGTTAAAAGTCCAAAGACCCTTCTGTTGCAGCTTTTACGGTATGTCCTAATTTTTAAAACCTGATTTTTTGGCATCAAGCTAGTCAGGCTGGGCTTATAAAAATTCCCGAATCAACTCGGAAATCATTCATCTTTCATTATCCAAAAATTTTTCGTTATCCAGAATTTCGTTTCAATCCGACATTGTTAAAATACAAATCCGATTAGTAAAATTTTTCCCATTTCCATAGTTCTCAACCACATTATCAAAGATCCGTGAGTCTGGAATGAAATATTTCCAATTAGACAATGTTCCTTAAGTCTATTCGCTCATCTTGATTTATAGCATTCCATATGCGGGTTCTCTTCTCATGTGATTCTCATTCTTCTCAACAAAAAAAACCGTCTTCATCGTCTTCTCAATATTATCTCGCTCTCGAAAGACATCTAGGCCACACATGACGGTTTTGATTTGTGACAGAAAAGTAATCGTAAAATTCCTCACGGCTTCCATCCGTCGATGCAGTGAGCGTCTGTTAAAAAATGACTTCCTCTTTCAGCCTATTTTAAACCCACGCAAGTATTTTTTACCCAAAACGGAATCTTATCCAGATGAGTCATTTATGTATAGCAATAGTAGTAGTCTTGCTCCTCCTAGATTGAATGAATAAATTCCTGAAGATCTTCTCTAAAGAAAAAACGAAGAATTGCTAAATAAATGCAAGAAGGGACCTCCTCCTCTTCTTTTTTTTCTCCGGACACGGAGGCGGACATTTCCTTTTGCTTTTCCCTCCCTCTCGAGCTCCTTTTTTTCAGCAAAGTGGGGGTTGGGGATACATACAACAACCCCCACGGAAGTCACAGAGACACTTGTCCTCTCTCCCTCTCTCACAATCCCTTTTTTGCTTTTTGAAAAAAAAACCCCTCTTCAGAGCCGCTTGGCACCTTCCAAAATCCTCTAGGAATGCCAACTAAAACGGCAGACATTTTCTTTTTTTTCGTTGTGAGATGAAGATTTTTTATAAGTTTCCTTTTAAATTGAGCACAGTAATACCATGGAAAGGGGAATGCTCGATAGATTGGTATATTTCCAGATTGTGTGATAACCAAGGTTGTGCCCCGGTCGGTCGCGGCTTTAGAAAAAAAATACAAAGGCCGGCTAAGGCTAGCCGCAGCATTTCTGGCAACGATTCTAATTTTCCTAATTCTATACAATTTTTATCGATGAGGGGAAAGCATATACTTGTGAATTTGAAGCTGGAAAATTGATCAGAAGCATACTTCAAAATTTCAAGCAACTTTTTCTTGCCTGAATATGACAACCTTTAAAAAATTTTGGGTCTATTTAGTATGAACCTTAGAATAATCATCTAGTTTGAGCTCATATATCTCGGTTCCTTCAGCAGATATCAAAATTCCTTCAACTGATATAATGTTTTTCATGAAGCGACCAACATTTTATTAGTTGACAAGTTTTTGATATCTTTTGAACGAACCGAGATAATTAAGCTTTAAAAGTTCTATAGGATCGATTTCTATTGGATCATTTACGGTAATCCCCTGAAGTTCCGAATGCCAAGTTCGTCTCATTTTTCCATTCGCCATCTGAAACTCTATCCCTCAGACCACCTGGTCAAATATTCCATCAATCTTCAGAAAAGGAATATCTGAACAGATGGAACAAACTCCAGTGAAAAAAAACTCGATCCCCAGACGAAACTTGATCCAAATGAGCAATTTTCTTCCGAGTACATGAATTCCCATTAGTTGTTCTCCCCCATATCCCCAACTCTATCCATCCTTCATCTCCCCAACCCCGTTCGTCAGACTTTTTTATGAGCTTTAATATTGAACGTCTAAGGAGACTTAGTTGTGTGCGTCAATATTGGCACGCAACTGCCAAACACAATGAAGAATTAATGCATTTTTCATAGACGAGGAAGGGTTGGGACCACCGCTTTTCTAGAGTAACGGGGGCACAATAAAGTACACTTCATATACACTTTTACATCATTTTTCCATTGGCTTTACACTTTTGGTGATTTGTCGAAACGTTTCGGATGGGATAGAAAGAAGGACATCAGAATCTGGGTAATGTGCCTCAGCAATCTCGAACCATCATTAAAATCGGGGTAAGAAGTTCAGTTCAAATATTTGTGAACAATATATGTATCAAATAGATTTTAAAATTCAATCCAATCAATTTGAAGTAACCTCCGATCAGAACTGGTAGGCTACGCAAGAACTTCTATCAAAATTCACAGATTTGTCAATTACCCCAATTACGGTAAAACCTGTATTAGAAGGGTCCTCCCAGCGGGGCTTGTAAAAATAAAAGGACCCCTATAACAGAAGAGCCCTCCAAGAGAGGCTTGTAACGATAGAAGGGATGGCGCTTCTAATACAGGTTTCAGGGTAGTTGTCTCCATCGAAGATGTTTTTGAGCTGCCGAACAATCAGAATTTTTCTCTCTTCTCAAAGCTTGAAAATCCCCTCGTCGTAAGCAGTTTCCTGAATCCCATGCTCACCGTTTCCCAGACGATGCCCTCTAGGTTTCCGATTTCTGATCCGATGCCATTTTTGTACTATATCACACCCCTTTCTCCAAAAACCATCGCACTTTCTCTTTTTTTCGAACTGCTCAGGCTCATCCTCTTTCACCATAGTGTTGTATTGTTCTGCCGACAACGGAACCCATTTTTCATTTCACTCTTCAAGAGAGAAAAGCGACATCTTTTTTTGCTTGTGATCCGCCCCCTCAACCCATTCATCTTTTCTTTCTCTTCCGGTTTTTTTGCAAAAAAAAAACATTAACACTCATGCTAACATTGTGTCTTGGCTACGAGCCAGCTTTTCTGTGTGAAACTTGAATGATTGCCTTGTTTTTTTCAGGAGGCTCATCAGACGGATTCTCTCTCTCTCTCTGTCTCTCTCTCTCTCTCTCTCTCTCTCTCATCTTGTGAAATGCAAAGATCACGTCCTGATCATTTGCCCTCTGTCCCAACACCTGGTCAATTTCCACCCAAAAACTTAGCTCTGAAATTCTACCGTAACCTGTCCAAACCTCAAATATCAATACACATCATTTGAAATACCAGAAAACAACAACAAAAATCGAGCTGATCACTGACATTTTTCAACGATCATGTAGCCTGTAATTATTAGACAAAAACCTTCATTTCTTCACAAATTATAGCTTCTCATTGACGTCAATCTTCTCTGGTTTTCTATCCTTTCGAAAAATCCTTTTAAAGCGCCTGGAGCGCACAATAGGAATATAATTATTTCCTCCTATTGGCCTAGTTCCTAAAAAATGTGTAGTTCGTCTCTTATAATCTCTAAAAATAGTGGTAGCTCCAAGTTCACGGGAAGTGCACAATTTCTGTTGTGTGTGTGGTTTTATAGACACCCACCCACAGAAAAAAGCTCCAAAAAGCAATGCTTGTGCAAACACAGACTGCTTCTATTTTTTGGTTTTTTTTTTGGAACTGCTTCGTCTTATTCGTTCTTTTTTTTAGCACCAGTGTACACTTTTTTGTCTGGAAGAAGCAAGTTGCTTCAAGCAACATGGCTTCACTGTACGGAATTCGTAATATGCATTTTTCCCGCTTTTCTGCATTTTCTGACTTCTACTGAAAACAAAATCAGATGATTACTCTGGATCCAGGTGAATCTGGAAAATATATGAATGGACAAGCTTTTTCACCTTGAATTTTCTGGAGGTATCTCTGACGTCTTCTGCACAAAAACCCTTTTTAGGAAATCTTTATTTTCAAAGAAAGGGGGAAGTTTGAGTAGGAGTTTCAGCCCCCATTTTGACTGACATTATTCTGATAAGTATTCCCTTTTCCTTGTTTATTTGGTTATTTTCATAAGGTGGGTGTGTTGAACGCGGGGGTTCTTGAGCTTATATTTGAAACAGGCATGTTATCATTGTGACCTACCGTTAGCGATTTCAAGAAACACGTTGTGCTGCAAAAATCTTATACTTATAATTCTAGTTTATTGTAGTTTTAAATTTTGTGAAGTTTCATTAACTCTCTGAGGGTTCCAGATTTGTTTTTACTAAACTTGATGTGCAATTTTATCGGTGATCTGAAAATTGAAAGGATGAATTTTCCGAAACTATCGTAAACCTGCTAATAGAAAAGACCGGCCTAATTTTACACTTTGATCTCAATTATCTCATTTTTCATGAGAGATATCAAAAATGCTGTTACCGTAAAACCTATGGTANGACAATATCCTTAAAAATTACGAGAGTGCCAGAGAAAATGACAAAAATCGTCTTTCTTCAAAACGCCAGAGAAGGACGTTGGAAAGGAAGAAGAAAATGAAAAAAGTGAGAGAAAGAGGGTGGATGGAGGTGCCTGGGAGGATGGGAATACCATGTGAAATAAAGAGACCAGATAGTGAGCAGAGAAAAAGTGCTCGATGAGCTACCAGCTCTCTCTTTCCATATTTCTCTCTCTCACTCTTTCCATCTCTCTCTCTTAAAGTATGTCGCTTTTCTTTTTTGAATAAAGGGGAGAATCTTTTCGAAAGACAAAATGAAAGTGGAGAAGCATAGAGAAGCAAAGAGATAGGATTAAAAAGAGTTTTA
>NC_013487.2:8280313-8342198 GCF_000004555.2 Caenorhabditis briggsae | reverse complement strand
TTAGAGGTTTTACGGTAACTGTTAAAATATTGGTGATATTACAAAAACATTTTATCAGTTGACTGAGTTTTGTTATCTCTTACGGAATTTGAGATAATTGAGCTTAAAGATAACGGTTTTCGTGGGCTTCTATTAAAGTAAGTACGGTAGGTTAAATTGTGTCAACTCGAATTTTGACAAAATTTTCGAAAAATCTTTTTTTTGGAGAATCAATTAGAGTCGAAGTATGTTTTTTTAGTATTAGCCTTTTTGTATTTTTAGCTAGAATGAAAAATTACTTACAGCTACGTTTGGTCTTTGATGACTTAGAAAACACCAACTTTTTCTTTATGTCTGGAGTATTAATGTGTTCACGAGGTATTATTGTCTTATTGATCCCTCCAACTTGGTCAATGAAACCAAAAGAAACAGCTGAAGTTCAAATATTATTCTCAGAAAAATTGTGTTGACCATGTGCAACACAAAACTGTACACATCAATTCGACCCAATCTATGAAGACTGCGACAGCTGAAGGCAAGATAATAAATTGTAGAAAAAAGATCAAAAGAGGAGGAGCAAAGCGACTAGAGAATAGCATAGACAGAACAAGTGCAAAGTGCAAAACTTACACATAAAACTCTTTTTAATCCTATCTCTTTGCTTCTCTATGCTTCTCCACTTTCATTTTGTCTTTCGAAAAGATTCTCCCCTTTATTCAAAAAAGAAAAGCGACATGACTTTAAGAGAGAGAGATGGAAAGAGTGAGAGAGAGAAATATGGAAAGAGAGAGCTCGTAGCTCATCGAGCACTTTTTCTCTGCTCACTATCTGGTCTCTTTATTTCACATGCTATTCCCATCCTCCCACGCACCTCCATCCACCCTCTTTCTCTCACTTTTTTCATTTTCTTCTTCCTTTCCAACGTCCTTCTCTGGCGTTTTGAAGAAAGACGATTTTTGTCATTTTCTCTGGCACTCTCCTAATTTTTAATTATATTTTCAAACCATCTGAATATGGGTAAAAGTGTCTGCGTAACCGGAATAGTTTGCCCTATAATGTCTTTTTGAGTTTTCAGTTCGATTTGTTGCATTTTATAGTTCACGAGACCTCTCAATGAATGACCCCTCAAAGTCTCTTTCTCTCTATATCTCTAATTTTTCTTTTCACCTTGAGGACTCACGGCTCACGGAGCACGAGCTAAATGCTAAAAAGTCTACTTCAGCTACTTACTCTTTTTTTTATCGGCAACTTACTTATATAAAATTTTAAATAAAATTTCCAAATTTTATAAATTTAAATTTGTATTTTTCGTTTGTATCAATACAAAAAATATTCAGCGAAATTTTGTATTTTTCTGACATGCACTATCTCAATTGTATCTAGGGTTTTTGATATTCAGGAAATTCTGAATTTAATCGCTTCTCGAGAAATTATTACATTTTTTTTACTCGCGGACTTTTCTGGGTCACTTAATTCCACTCCTATTTGATTCTCGGAATAAAACAATATATAGAATTTTCCATTCATATGAGTTTTCTAAAGGGTTCTCATGTTATAATATAACAAGTAGTGATTTTCAAAAGTTTTAATTTTGGGAAAAATATTCAGTGTTAATATTTCTGTTATATTTGTTGAAAAAAACGTTGCTCCCAAAAACTTAACGGTCCATCTTTTGGGAGATTCAAAAGATTCACGTGGCTCACAAAAATTTTTGAAATTTCAGTACTTTGATGTGAAAATTAAAACTTTTGAAATTCACTACTTGTTATATAATCACTTCTATATTCTCATATGATTCTATTTATATATCGTCTAGTTGACTTTGACGTTTATGAGCCAATAACTCAGTCGAACATGTGTATTTTTTTTTGAGTTTTTCTGTCATTTTCAGAGCCACCAGAAATCGATCTAAAAATTCTGTAAAAAATCCCTCTTTTAATTTTCCGATGATTTTTAATCCAATTCAATTCATGCAAATCTGCTCTGTCCGGAACATTATTCCGAATGACTACATTTCCACTAGTTTTCATTTTCTATTTTTTCCCATTCACTCTCCAGACTTTAGTTTTTTTTTCAAATCGTGTGAATCGAATTCATTTTAGAAGCTTCACACTCCTGCCATAAGTAGCCCAAAAATAGAATGAATCGTTTATTTTTTGAAAGAAAAAATAGAAGAAAAATAATGAAATCTGTAAGATGCGGTTATTTTTCGACTACTTTTGAAATCGGAGAATCAGATTTTAATGAAAGAAGAAGCAGGAAACGGAAAGACGATATCCATTTCGACCACCACCACCATCCAACTGATTTTCGAATGAATCTTGTCTATTCATATTCCTTGAGCTTTTTTTGAACTGATTGCTATGCTTTTCAAATTTTGAAGCCGTATTTCCTTTAATAGAAGTCCACCCAAACCGTCAACTTTAAGCTCAATTGTTTTGATTCCTGTGAAAGATATCAAAAAGTTGTCAATTAACAAATTACTGAACAAAATAACATGATTTTTTCAATCTACATCTTTTGATACCTTGCTCAGGAATAGAGATAATTGTCCTCAAACCTGACATTACAGTCTTTACGGTACCTAATTATCTTAGTTTCTGTTGAAGTTATCATGATCTTTTTCAACTGACACAAAAATTTTCTGGTCTATAAGGGAAATATATTTTTTCGGTCTGTCCCCCAGTTCCTCCTCTTGAAAGCTTTCCCCAATCCCACACATTCAAAAGTTGCTCAAAGATCTCAAATCCCATTCCATTGGGACCTTCATTTCTTGCAAAACATGGTGGATGGGGGTGGTCCTTCTTCCTTCCGTCCATCGAGCTAATAATAGTGTTTGGAGCTCTTCTTTGTTACTCCGAAAGTCTAAAACTACGTCAAAACTTTTTCGCTGTCGTTGTCCTACTACTATTTTTAGACTGTTTCTCCCTCTTCCACTCTTTTCCTTTTTTGGCGTCACAACGAATTAATGAATTTATTGAAGCAAAAACGCGGCGCCACTTCTGAGAGCAACAGAGGGCGTAGAAGGACAGAAGTAGCAGGAAAAAAAGCAAAAAAAGTATAAAAGGTGTGCTTTTGGGTGGAAAGAATGGTAGAGAGCACCTGAGTTTTTTTGGATGGACATTTTTACTATCTTTGAACATTTTCTGCCAATTTTAAAATACCTTAAAACCTGTAATAGAAGAGCCCCCACACTGTCAATTTTGAGCTCAATGATCTCTGTTTCTGTGAGACATATCGAAAAGTGATAAACTGATAAAATATTTTTGATACTATGATGAACTGTTTTTCAGTTTATTACTTTTTTATATCTTTTACAGTAATCGAGATGAATAAACTCAAAGTTGATGGTTTGGGGGAGTCGTTCTATTAGAGTGATCACTCGAGTGATTAGGATATCTGCAATGTTTTAATTAACTGTTTTGCTGGAATTTTTACATTTTTTTAGTTGGAAGAAAAACAATTAAAATCACTCGAAACAATACAAATGGGCTTTTTTGGAAATCTATTGATCCGTATTCAAAATTTGCTTTCAAGAACTTTCAAGCTCTGAAAATACAAAACCCAACAAAACTCAACCTGAGGAAAAGCAAAACACAAGAGAGGGTGTATTTGTAGACGAATCGTGGGAAAATCACCCAAAAAACCTCATACTTCGAGTGTTCTCTCACCACACCACCTCCGCGTTTTGTCCTCTACAACTTCCACACTTTTTTCTCTATTTCTCCCCACCAAAAATAGTAAGGAAAAGTGGGAAAAAACATGAAGAAGGAAGGTCACTTCCTTTTTTATATCTATCTCATTCTCATATTTTCCTTCTCTGACTCTCTTCTTAGACTACTATCTTCCTCCCTCATCAATCACCTGATTTCCGATCACCGCCATGTCTTTTGACGCCCGCCCTGACTGATTTTTTTTTCGTTGTCTATTTTTTGTTAGTTTTTTTTTCTGGAATCAAAGAGAGGGAAGAGTTTCAGTTCTTTTCCCGAGGCGTGTTTTTTGGTGATTAGTGATTAGATGGTTGAGAAAGGAGACATTTCGTGCATTTGGAAGATCAGAATTTAGTATTTCTGAAAATTGAACAAACATAAGCTGAATGCGTGGGAAAGAAAACAAAATTGGGTCTGGAAAATTTTCGAAAATAAATTTTATTTACTGTTCGGAAATAACTCGGTATTTTGAAAGGTGTGGGGGAGGATGGGACATCGGAAGCCATATAATTTTCAGAATGAGTTTTTAAAAAACGTTTTTAAGCCAACCGATCGTGTACAAAACTGTCTTCTCCTTGTTAATCGTGGAGCTGCAATCACATGTTTCATTTGAATACCCAGTTTTCAGGCCACCGAAAGAACATGTTTCATAAAATACGCATTCTTCAAATTCTGTCCTTCTTCTTCCGCAGACGTATTCATACTTCCGTAGGATCCACCAACCCCATTCATTATTTTCTTTCCTTTTTTCGAAAATATTTCTAATCACTGATGAAAACTATGACCGTTTTCGTGGGAGCCCTGCGCCCACAGATAACTGCCGATTTCGAAAGAAAAGGCATATTCTTTTATTTTTCTCCCACCTCGATTTTCTTTTGATGAGCCGATGATGACGAAACAAGGATTATCCCCCTCACAGCTTCTTCTTCCCCGTAGATCGCATTGAGCTGTTCTTAAGAAGGATTTTCGATTTTAGTCGGCCGACGCGCATGAGTTGTGCTCAAAAACATGAAGTTTGATGAATTCTTTTGTTGGGTAGTCATTACTTTTCTGAATTTTCGATTGCTCTGGTATGATAAATACTGATTTTTTGAAGTTTCCGTTTTTTATTTACAAATAGGCAAAACTGTTATTTTTTTTCCTTTTTGAATTGTTTCTTTTTTCGATTCGTTTTCGAAAAAAAAAATACAGTCAACCATTTTTCCTTCAGAATCCGTTGTCATGCGCCTTTAAATTTCTACCGTATCTGTGATGCCGCCAACGCGCTAAAACCTTCATCTGAACACTGACTTTTCTGGCAAAATGTTCACATTTTCTCAAGTTTTTCGCTCGAATCGGAGACGAAAAGATTTTTGGCTTTTCTCCCAATTTCCCGCTACCGCCGCCGTCGCCCCCACAACAAGAAAATTTTTATGCTTTCATAAAACACTCCTCCGTAAAAATTCTCTCTTTTTATCCAATTTCCGTACATTCTTGCATATATTTTAAATCGTCTGTACCTAATGTTCTCTTCAGTGTTTCCTCTCAATTTTATATATTTTCTTTTCAGATGACAACACATTTACCTAGCACATCCCAGAATGGCGACGAGATATCTGCTGAGCAATTCAACAGGATATTCCACGAGCGTAGCGTCATCGTGTTGGATTGCAGATCGAATGGAGATTCCGTGAAGAAAGCCAATCGGTAAGAGACACTTTTTTTCAAATATTTACCTTCATGAACCATTCAACAATCCCGTTGTAGTTTCTTTTGCAGTCTACGCCTGCCAGCTCTCCTTCAACGTCGTCTAATGGGAGGCTCCATGCGGCTCGCAACAGTACCCGATCTAAAGGAATTAAATGTAAGAATACTGAAAATCTAAATCTAATTCCATAGCGAACATTTTCAGAATCCTCCTGATCAGTGTCCTGAAGTACTTCTCATACCCGGTGATACCGAGCAAGATGAGCAGTTATCGACGGCGTTGGCTCGAAATCTGAAGTCCAACGATTACCGTCATTTCGTGCTGGGCGAGTCCGTCAACTCGCTCCTCTCGCAGTTCCCTTCCCTTCGCGATATGGCAGATGAGAATTGGAACACTACGTTTCAAATGAATTCAATGCCTGGACAAGGAGTGGGTCAACAACAAGTATCAGGGGGACCGCTACTCAATTTAAAGTAAGAGTTTGAAAAATAAAAATACACTTTTAAAACAATTTCTTTGCAGTCAACTTCGATTAGAAGGCGAAGATCAAGGTGGGAAACAACGAGCTGAGTTCCCAGTGAAGTTAACCAGTTTCCTCTATCTTGGTAACGCTGAGACAGCTAAAAATCGAGATATTCTTAATAAGTAAGAAGATTTTCGTGTTAATCACTGACTCTGATCACAGTTTAATTTCCTTTCAGGCACTCTATATCGCACGTCATAAATGTCACATCAAATCTTCCGAATACGTTTGAAGACGATCCAAATATGAGATATTTGAGAATATCAGCCGATGACAATGCTTCGCACAACTTAACTTCTTCCCAGAAGCCATATCATTTATAGAAGACGCTCGCCGTAATGGTTCGGCTTGTCTTGTACATTGTCTAGCTGGAATTTCAAGAAGTGTAACGATATGCCTGGCATATCTTATGAAAACAGAGATGTGAGTGTGGGAATTTCGAAGGGTGCATTTTGTAACGGTTTTTTCAGGTGTACCCTCGACTCAGCATACGAATGGGTCCAAAAAAGAAATGCCAGTATTGCACCGAACTTCCATTTCATGGGACAGCTCACCGACTATGAGAAGATGTTGGGATTGAATAGCAATCGAGTTGGGGTTAGTTTTAAGTTTGAATTGAAACTAAATAGAACCCTATATTCTAGACATATCCCTCTTCTGCTCCTCGCTCTCCATCGTGCGCCATCGAAGCAGCGACAGCTTCTCAAGTCGGAGGTCTCCTAACACCGCCACCAACCAGTTGCTCGGCTTCTCCACAATCGAGTAATCACTCAGCCAAGTCATTTCACTAGGGGGATCACCCAACACCAACCTCTCTGTTTATAACAGTTTTTACCATGTTTTTTGTTTCTCTGTCTCATTATTCCCTGCAGCTAGATGTACAAAGTAAGAGAATCAATCCCACTAAATATGATTTCCTAGTTGTCATACAAATGTGATCCTCTCCAATATTTTTTGGTAGATAAATTTCATGTTCCATGACTGTTTCTCCCAAAATTTCTTCCTCTTGTGAAATGACTCCTGATGCCTGTTTTACCGATCCAATAATTTTAAACCACTTTCAAAACGTGTCTCTTCTTCCCCTTTTATAATAGTTTCCCCCCATCCATGCATAACTTTTTCCCAAATCTGTATCTTATTGTTCCCCCCCCCCCCGTTTGATGGGTGTCCTCATAATATAGAATCTCTACGAGCACCACTCTCTCCCTTCCACACCTCTCAACCCAACAATTTCCAAATAGAAACATCGCAACACCTTTTATTGCCATGACACATTACTTTTTTCGCGATTCACGCACTCAAAAAGCATGCACCATTTCTTGCTCTCTCCTCACTCTGAACTTTTACTGATCACGGTCCACAAATTCCATTTCTAGATGTTATTTTTTTCATTCACTACTTCTCTCATCAGAATCATAGGACCGTTTTTCATTGATTGTGAATTTTCTTCTTTCGACGTCCCCTTAGTAGAAATCACCCCCCTAAAGCATGAACATAAAAAAAAGTAATTCCTCACAATACAGTTTTCAAAGCTTTATACATCACGAAGGAACAATTTCAGAGAAAAAATTTAAAAGATACGAAAATGTAGTTTGAATCGAAGGGAATTGGAAACCTGTTACAACAACAAAGAAACAAAAGGGGAAATTTTCCGGAGGGAAGATGATTAGGGAAAAAGGTTCGATGCATAGGGAGTGCGGTAGGTATGTGTGGAATGAAATGGATTTCGTTGTGAGACCCAAAAAGAGATCAAAGATAGAAATGTACACGGAATGAAGGAAGCGTTGTTGGGGAATGAATGATTGGGAGCTACTCGGGAAGACTAAAGAAAATGAAGAGACCCAAAGAAAATAGAGATCTAAAAGGAGAATGATTACTGTAGAGTGGAGAAAATAATCACAGATTAATTAACGAATTGGGGTGGTTGAGATAAGTTCAGATCATCGGGGGCTTGACATTTTTTGATGCCTAGTGAACAGGTTAAATTGAGGCTTCTATTTCGATCGGTCGAAAATCGGCGACCGCAGACCGACCGCCGTCCGATTTCGTGCATTTGTGCGTCAACATGCCAAAGAGTATTTGCGTACGCAACGTTTTGTGATTCACGAAATCAAAATATACGTCATGCTTCTTAAAATAAAATGCTGCGTACGCAAACACTCTCTGGCATGTTGAAGCGCACGAATTCGGTCGGATGTTGGTCGGCGGTCGGCTAAATTTCCCGACCGAACAGAATCCTTAGGGTTCTATAATTTTTGAGTGGTTTGTTTTGGAAAAAAACCGAAAAACTTCAATATGGAAGAATACTGATTGTGAATGATAAAGGAATATTCAATTTAGGGAAAAGTGGAATTTCTATTAATAAGACAATCTCTTTCGTCCTAATTTTTAGGCAAAACATGAGAAGTAAGACTGGACTAGTTCTCAAAGAACTATCTGGTTGAGATTTGTAGTCAAGAATGAGAATGGTTCAAAGAAGGGTGCTTTTGGTTACTGTGAAGTCGTGACAAGACCACAAAAACAGACCGGAAGGATAATAGAGATTGTGTGAGTAAAAAAGAGAAAATAAAAATTACCAGTCAAAGTTACAAGTAAACAGGGAAACACTTGGGTAGACAATCAGGTGTGAGACGTGGGAAGGGTTACGGTAGTCTTAATTCATATTGAGTGCTCCACCGGTATTCAGAAATGAGGGGCTCAAAATAGATAAAATTACCGTAACACAATACAAAACAGGAGAAGATAAGTTTGGGTAAAAAAAGTGATACGCAGACTTCCAATGGTAACTGAAAGACGAACATTGATTCTCACTCGACTTGAGTCAAACAGCTGCTCTGTCTCTGGATGTCATCGCGATCACGGAATCTGAAAGATTCAAACTTCCCGCTAAGCTGATTATTAGAAGATTACTGTACCTTGTAAGCCGGTAAGCTTGACTTTTAATTGATTGCGCACTAGAGACACCACTGAATTTCTTTTTTGCGCCGCAGCACACGTCGAACTGAAACAGTTTACGGTTATCGGCTTGTTGTAAGTTTGCTCTATTGAAGACTCGATCTCACTGAAGCATACTTGCAAAACTTCTAAATATAAACTGAAAAGGCAAATAAAACTCACAAACCTTCATGCTCAAAAAACATAAGATAATAAATGAAAAGAGCCAAAAAAAACCAAAAAGCAAACTTTGGTGGTGGGTGGTGATATGGTGTGATAATTGACACTCGAAGTGATATTTGAATATTTGTGATGAATCGTAAAAAAATAAAAATAAGATGAAGAAGTAGAAGAAGCTGGCTAACAATATTACTGTAAATATGAAGTGGCAGAAACAAAATCGAATCGAGAAATCAGAACCGAAAGGTAGAAGAGAAGCTTTTAATATCACACACCTCACCACCCACCTGTCTACATTTTGGGTTTCCTTTTTGGCAGGTCCACCAACACCAACAGGACCAGTACAATCAAATCCACAACTTACTCGTCCACGAATCATCTCTTTGAGACGACGACGGAAGTAGACAGATGACATGCAGAAGAGAACAAAGTTGGCAACCTGAATAGAAATATTTTGGAAGACATTTCCAAAAACCAAAAGTAAACCTTTCCAGTAATTAACCAGGAGCTAGCCATTGGAATCGCATAGACCTTGACCCAATCTGGATGAAGATTGAAGAGTTCGAGAACGAATGGAAGGACCGACGGAATCTGAAAAAAATCTTCTAGAATCCATAAATGTTCAGAATTAAAGTCTTACGTGGGTGACAAAGTAGCAGCAAATAATGGCCAAAACGGTGAAGGTGACTTTAATATCTCTCTTTTGGCGAATCTCGAGGTCCGAATATTTGCGACTGAAATTTCTGGAATATTCGAATTAATAAATCCCCCAAAGACACTATAATTATTATTTCTAAACTGATTTTTGCACTAGTTGTTTTCTCAAAACCACAAAACTTATAAATATCATTGTCTGGTGTTTTGTGAAAAAGAACAAATCAAAGGAAGTGTGACCGGAGTTTTTGAGTATGAACTGACTTTGATTGCTCATCCTTGGTCTCGGCTGAACGGAAATTGAAGTATTCAGACTTGCGAAGCATGTAGACAATGAGCATATTGAAGATAAAGATTCCGATTGTTGGGATGACGACTCCAAAGACGACTTGAAGTACTTTGAAGATGTTGATCATCTTCTTGACCCATGTTGGAACGTCGACCAACTGAAAAAAAAACATCAATGAAGGAGTTCAATCATTAGAACTATAGCTCACATTGTCAACGTTTACCGGTGATCCATACAACTTGGTACCATTTCGAATCATTGCATATCCGTATTTATACTCGATTGTGTGGAAGAAAGTGAGGAAAAATGAGCCAAGTACAATTGAGAAAATGAGAAAGAAAACCCGAGAAGTGCGCCAATGATAACGAAAATGGATTGGCGATCTGATTCCCATGTATCTAAAAATGGATAGATTTTGAATTAATTAAAAATCAAAAATTATGTACCTCTCAACAGAAACTCCTAAGATAAGCCAACTTGTGATGCAAGAGCAGAAGTTGGCAAGGAATATTGTCCAGGTGGCAGATTTGAAGATGAACGTTCTGAACCAATCCGACATATAAACTGGGTACCAAACACCAAGAGATCCAGGTAACATTGTGAATAAAAGGATAATGTCACAGATAGCCATTGCCGAGAGAAGAATGTTTGCCTGGAAACAAAATTGAAAATTAAAAAAAAAGATTACAGGAAATTTGATCTATTATAACTCACCTCATTTCTCATATTTCTACTGAGCAGCACACACAAATTGAGTACATTTCCGATGACTCCAAAACAGAATTGAAACGGGAAAACGTATTTGTTGAGTGTCACATAAAGACCAGGCGGAACCAGTGTCAGTAGTGCAGAATCGTCTCCATCGTGGTCCCGTCTCTGAAAAATTGTGCATTTTTCAAACACCTTCTCAGCCAAACTTACAAATTTCTCAACCCATTTGGTGACATCAGCATTGAGGAATTCCTCGCTTTGCATCCTGAAAGAATGTAGTGCTAGTTTTATTTTAAGTTTCTTATTTTTCTATTTCTATTTCGGTCAACTGGGGACTCCCAATTTTTCTATTTTTGGAGTCTGACTTTGGTTCTCGGCCGGTAATTGAAAACCTTTTTGGTCTTCCGGTAAACCAGGAGTACTACCCGTTGTGACGTATACATATTGTTATTTTGTGTTTCAGAGAACATTCATGACCTGCAAAAATTACCATTCGTGTTTTGGGATCAACGTTGCGTTGAACTCATTGTCCATGAAATACTGACAAATGTTGGGTATGAGATCGCATGTGGCACGCACATATGCCGATGCAATGGGCTCCATTGACCTAGATTCTAACCAGGTTAGAAGACGTCAGACTCAGAAATACTTTGGATTCAGATGAAAGAAAAATTAGAGAATAAGGAAGAGGAGGAAGGAAGGAAGAAGCGAGTAATAAAGTAATAGGTCAGGAGTTTTATGTTTTTTTTTTTCTGTTGTTTTTTTTTTCTTTCTCCGTAGTTTCAGATCGTGTCGTCGTTGCGCATGCGCTGAAAATCGAAACCCGCAGAAATCGGAGAAGACGGTGAGTAGTAGTAGATGTTGAAAGACGACGGGGACCGGTGAATGACCGACAACGACGTCAAATCAGTAGACGAGAAGTGAGAAGAGAAGGAAATGAAAAATGAGGAGGAGCCAATTAGAAGAGAAGAAGAAACGCTAGAAGGAGCCGTTTCGGTAAACAAATGGCGTCGATCTGGGGCGATGGCCCCAAGAGAGGTGCTCGGTTACTAAGGAATCAGGTGTGGATGGATACGAATTTGGAGAGAAATATAGATTTGTTATTTATGGGGACAACAGCATTTTGTATATAGAGAACTTTTGAGTGTCTAGAATGAAAAATAGGTGAGCCCATGGGACGTACTAACGGAATACTACAGTAGTATACACTGGTATGATACGGGTGATAATGACCGGTTGAAACAAAAATAGGAAATTATGGTTTTAGGTTTATAGTTATAGAATAACTTCCTGCTTTGGAAAACTGTGTCTCTATGGAACAAGTAATTCTACAAATACAGACCGTCTATTCTAGAAATGATCCATCAGAATAATTATTTGTGGAGGTGTTATTTATCAATTATTAAATTAAGGATGACAACCATGATGTTAAGAACAAGACATATTGTTATCAAGGACAGGGTTGGCCAATGCTCGTTGATAAATTCATAAAGATCGGCTGCTAGGAAGATGGGGGTGTAAAAGTGTATATTTGGACTCTCTCCAATTTTTTTGTAATTTTTTGCATATAAATGTTCCGGAGGTTATGTATTTTCAAAATTTTTTATAAGGACGAGGATCCCGCGCAGTGGGAAACCTAGGTCATGGCGACGGTGCGCCTTTTTAGGTATCAATTTTCCCGGATTTACTCCGCGTTCATCTCCGCCAAGTAAAAAACGTAAAAAACCCCTTGAAAAAAAGCCAGTCCGCGGCCGTGGCGTAGATTTCTCACTGCTCGGAATTCAAATCCTTGTCCCTCTTTGCTTTTTTTTGAATTCACAACGACGTTTTTTGAAAATTTTGATTTTTTTTTAATTTATTGTAATAATTTTAGGAAAATACAGAAAATTCAAAATATTTTGGTGCATAACTTTTATCATTATTTCCATTGTTCTCGAGAGTGTCTTTCTATTGAGACAGGGAAAAAAATCTGAAAATACCACAATTTTTTATTTTTCTTTTCAGATTTTTTGGGCTACTTTCGCGACATGTGAGAAAAATATTAAGACTAGTTTAGTTCTAGTTCAAATCACGAGGCAGACTACTTAAATAGAAAATGAAAGGAACTTAAATTTCCCAGACATCTTCGTGTTTACAACTCTATCAACTGATTTCTCTAGAGGAACATGAAATATGAAAGTCGTATTTTCTAAGCAAAACTAAATAAAAAATTCTGTGGAAGTAGAAAGATTCTCGTGCGCTGAGCTGGTTACCTAGAAGTGCATGCTTTGAAACTGCAAGTATCAAAAAAGGATATTTTTGAAAACAATTATTAGGGACCGAGACTTTAGAAATGTTAAACTTTAAAACTATAATTAGTTCAACTAAATCGAAGAAAAATTAGTTTAGACAATACTTTTCTAGTTTGAAAAAGTCTAGTTATACATTTGAACATGAATACATCAGTCAGATCGGCTCAAATTACCAGAATACAATTTGACTTCTGGTTTTTAAATTTAATAAACGAATACACATTTTACAATTCAAAACTACAAATATGTTGGTTTTTTGAAGAATAAATATGTTTCTCTCACACATTTGGGGATGAGGGAATGTATGGTGTGCTTGCACTCTTTGTTTCCATCTCTGTTCACATGTACATATAAAATCAGGTGAAAAGTGCACCATCACACCCATTGTATTTTGATATTTCAAAGTCTCCTTCTCTCGGAGGTGAATTGAGAATCAGAGTCCAGAATACGTAAGATTTCTCTCTCTCTTCAGAAGGTCATATGACTTTGACCAAGTTCAACAATATGGAGTGGAACTTACTTGATTAACTCTAACATCTTCTGTGTTATTGAAGGGATATAGGAATTTCAGTAAGCCGTTTTGAGTTCGGAATGGGTTTCAATAAGTGTATAGGTTATCATAAAATCCTAAGAAAATGGGCGTGTCTTCCTGGGATGTAACTCTATACATCATCATCCTCTTTTTCAGCAGTCTACAGCGTTTTATTGCACTTAAACAACTTGCTAACAAAGGTAATTTGAGACCGATTGCGTGCATGTCGAAGAAGGGGAGCTCCTCTCTTTTGATTTCTCAAGAAAACTCCTTGATTTGGCTAATGAGATCTCTTGGAGAAGAGAGGCTCACGGAGCATTTTCCATCAGGCTTTTAAGAAAGAAGTGAGCTCTAACGAGCGGAATGATTCATAAGTTGACGATGAGTTTCGTGAAGAGAAAAGAAAATGTCACAGGAAAGTAGAAAGTGAAGTAGAAAATGAAGGATAAGTGATGACACTATTTATGACTATCATGGACAAGGAACAAAATGTTCTAGAGAATTGGAAAACTTCACAATGGTTCATAGTGAGATGCGTTGAAGAACTAAACCACGAAAGTGTCTAGTATAAAGGTTTCTGGGTCAAAAAAAAGGTTCATTCTGAAAAATAATGGCTCTTCTGAGCCTTTGAGAAAAAAATAACTCAAAATTTGAATTCGCATGTCACATTGGAAGGAAAACACGACGATTCATAACAATGATGCCTTTGCGTCTTAGCATGTGCTTCAGCCTATAATTTTGAAAAAAAAACACTATTTTCTGAAAAAAAAACTTAAATGAAAACTCTTTTTCCTGAATTGACCTTGATTTTAGACGATAGGACCCTTTTAAATAATCATAATTTTGATATAGAATCGAACGTTTTAGGCACATAATTCGGATGGTACCACGATTCGATTCGGGGGCACAAGGGTTGCAAAGTGATTTACGGGTACAAAATCCACAATTCGGATGTGTCAAATTCGATTTTTTGAGATATTTTGTACCCCAGAATTGAGGATTTTGTATCCCTGCACCGCTTTGTTCTCCAATGACCCCACAATTTTTGTAAACTACGAGTTATAACCCAAAAGATTTAGGAGATTTTGGTGGAGAATAAGAAAATTAATTTTGAATCTGTAAGCAGGTTCAAAACGCAGGTACTGATAGGAAAAAGGACTTTTCGAATTCAAAAGAAATTTGAACTAAATCCACACCGATTGGGTTCGATAGAAAAATGCATTTAGAAACGCTTGAATGAAAAAAAAAACAACAGAAGACTTTCAGAAATCTAAACACCTCATCCAGAAAAGCCAAAAACTCGTGATTGTTCTTGAGATTTAGTGTAGTATTCGAACTGAAGAGAAAAGTTCGGAAAGAGTTTCAACTCTCTCTTTCTCGCTTTTTAAGTGTTTCTAGAGCAGTTTCTGAAGTGGTTATGTGAGCTAATTACGTGACAAAGAATAGGTTTTGTTCTGGAATCTCATTCTCATTCTGCCCTATTAGAAGATCAGTATCCAATTAATTATCTCTCGGGAAACAAAAGGAACTAACAATCTGAGTCTATAAACGAAAACTCGAGTCTAGGATTAATATCAAAATGTGTGATTTCAAAGTCATGAAATCGTGAGTAATGGATGAATTGCAAATGCAAGAGTAATTTGAAATTCAGAATGAGCAACGGTAATTTATTCGTAATGGATGTATTGTCTCAGATTGAAAGAGGATCGGAATGCCTCTAGAACAATGGTCCAGCGCCATGAAAGCAATAACTATTTCATTCGACCTAGAATTTATAGAAAGCAATATTTGGTTGGGTAGGTTTGTCACGGGCCGGTTCGGCCCTGTCGACCCAAAATTCAGATTCTGAAGTTTCAAAATTCTGAAGTTTTTTGAAACTTTTGAAAACATTTGTAAGGAATATCTCAAGAAATTTTCTTCGAGGTGGAGTTAAATAATTTTTTTAAAGAATTTTTGAAAAAAAAATCAGCGTCGGGCCGGGCCAGAAGAATTTTTTTCGGCCCGACGCTGACCCGGAATTCGAAAAGTATGGGTTGGGTTTATTAATCGAAGCACTTTTCCTAGTTTTGAGGGTAATACAGTTTCCGACGTCGATATTTTAGAATACTTCATATTTCAATTCAAAATTCAAAAACTGACTACCCAAAAAAATTATGAATCAGATACGGCTAACAAGTAAAACACACGAATAGACTCAGTGAATCATTGAACTGGTTGTTTTTCTATGGACCCTTTCTCGACAAGAACATTCCATTTTTAACAGAATGATTTATCTGTGTGAGAATCGGTTTTTCGGTCATGTCTTCTTGATCATTGAAATTTTATTTAGGAGACGAGATTTACCTTATCCAGTTTTCTTAAACACAATAGAAAATTGTTGATATAAGATAATTGACAATATTCTGATAAGAACAATTTCCAGAAGATTTTGAACGACTCACTTTTCCAGGGTGCAGCTGAATTTAAATATGACGAACGTCGAAGTTACAGATTTTACTCACTTGAAATTCTCCATAATTCTCTTTAGTTAGAAATCTTTTTAGATAGAAATTTCAGAATATAGGGAGACTTATGAAGTTTTTAGAATAAGGTTTTTAGAAAAGGTGATGGGAAAGAGCCGTCTTTCGGCTTCTCTGAGCTCACCAAAAATAATGAGCTTCAGTTTCAGATGTGTTCTAGTCGTCGTTGTCGTCGTTATCGAAGACGAATTCAGAAGCGTGAAGCGTGAATATGTTTTTCAAGGGGCGGAGAACACACGGTGTTTTTCGTTTTTCTTGAAATTTTCTCAGAATAACTCTTCGCTTTTTTCAGAAGACGTCAGCCCCTCCTGATATCAGAAGATATGTTGAAAAGAGGTTCTCTATCTGCCGAAAACTTGTGTGCTCATCTAGAAAGAGGCAAAGAAGCTCCGCCTTGAATGTTGACATGTTGTTTTTGGGTGTATTCAAGGAAGGGATAACCCCCTCCAGAAGCCAAACCGAGGCAACAAAATTGGAAAATTTTCTCATTTCGGCAACATTTTCTTATCCCCATCATTCTTAGAAACGACAACGCAGCGCATTTCTTGCAGCTTCTTCTTGATGAGATTTACCATCTCATAAAACATCAGAAGATGAAGGATTCAGAAAACGTTTTCATTAGAAGTTTCGAGGGTTTGCAGGAGATGATGGTTAAGAAGTTAATGAGAAAATATAGATGAGACAAAGAGAAGAAAACGACGACGATCACAAAACTTTTATTTACGACGACGACGAGACGTCGGGGGAGCTATATTGGTTGGATTCTAGACTTTTCAGAGCGATGATTCCGATGGATTTTAGATGCCTGACTATCAGTTAAATTTTTATAATAGAAAAAGGGAAGCTTTCGAATTGAATTTGAACGAATTCAAAAAATGGATTTCCGATAATTCAGGAGCTGATAAGGGAAAGTTGGTCAAGCAAGTTCTGAGAAAAAATTGAACTACTATCATGAGAAATGAAGTAGATTCCAATAAATTCATACAGTACCGCAAAATAAGACATAGAAAAACATATTTTACAGTTGATATTCAACCATTTTCAAGGTTCTGGAGATCGGCTATCAAGGTTCCGAACACTTTTAAAATTTTGGTGAATGCAAAACAATCCTATATTGAAAACTTCGCATTCACAGAAATTCTTGAAAATTCCTAGTGGTTCGGCACGTTGCCGATTACTGAAAGACACCTGTTTTTCACCTTTTCAGTAAAAAAAGCCACCAAAAAGAGATGTCCTTCAGAAATCGGATAATAGCTGGAAAAACTGGGAAATTTCAAAAAAAATTCTGTGAATGCAATTTATTCTAGGTCTGTATACCTTCCAACGTTTCAAAATGATCAGACACTCGATAGCCGAGCTCCAGATTCCTGAAAATTGTCCAAATGACAGAAAATTAACTGGAAAAAGCACATCTGACAATTTTCAATTGAATTCACATGGTCCCTTCCTTCATATCAGTACCTGTCCTTCTCAAATATCCAAAATTCATTTTCTCCTTCTCTTCCAATTTCTCAAATGTCAATATTTCTTTCTTTTTTTTTCACAACACAAAAAAAAAGAGAAATTCGACCACCTCATCGTCTATGATGTTTTTTTTCTCTTCTATGTGATCATTAGCTGTGATACATTATTTTTTGATACATTCGAAACAAAATTTCAAACAAAAAAACAATGAATCATTTCGGAAGGTGAGAAAAAAAGTTGGTAATTCAGAGAAATTGAAAAAAAGCCTGTGGGTAGTGGAATAGTGGGAATGGGATGATTCGTTTGTTCTAACTCCACTTTTCTTCTTTTTTTCTTTTTTTTTTCTAAATTTCCTTTTCTCTCCAGGAAGAGAAAAAAGTTTCACATTTCTAACGTCTCCTGAGAATCTTTGAAATCTAATTTTGCCGTATGTGGAAGCAATACTTTTTTCAAGACTCTCCAAAACAACATTGGAAGGAAGGCGGTATCAGGTTGAGAGTACAAAGTGTAAAGACAATGGAATGAGTCACAAAAAATTTACAGATTGCGGAAAACTAGAAAAACGGAGGCCTAAAAATGTGGACCTTTGAAAAATTGAAATTTCACTCTAAACAGGACCAAACAACACATTACTCTTCCTATCTTTTCTAGACCTTTTCATGTATCTTTTTCACTACTTTTTTTGTCAAATTTAGTTTCACTTTTTCTTTTTACTTCACTTCCTATCCACGTCATCAGATGACATAGACATGTCTATTTCAACTATCCGTTCGTTTTCTCTTCCTCTCATCAAAAAATGTTTTCAAATTTCTCATCATGTACCCGGTTTAGTCATTTCTCTAATGAGAGAAACGATTCTCAAACAAAAAAACTTTTGCTTTCTTCCCTTTTTTGTACATCTGAAAACGAATGTGTAGAAGAAGCCAATTTAAGAATTGTTTTTTCATTTTCTGTTTAGGTTTTATTTAGTAGAGAATTTTTTCCAAAAGGGAACACTCGAGAAGAAGAGATTTAGAGATGGGAAGATAGTCGAAACGAGTTAGGAAAGGCAACAAGCCAATGTTCAGTTTGAGTCAAGCATGAAATTTAATCATGTCTGATTCTGGAATCTTTTCCTGTGCCACGATTTTCAGCACGTGTTCCAAATGATCAGTACTTTGGAAAAATGATCGCTTAATGTTTTGGAAAAATAATATCAATGATGAAATTGAAATTGAAAATTCAATTTTTAAAGATGAAAAATTCGAAACAATAACAAAACAATTTCATGAGTGGAGTTTAGAAGCATTTTTTGTTGTTATCCAGAGTCTAGAAATTTTAATTACCGTTTTTTGAAAAAAACAAAAAGTGACAATTAATGACTAATGAGAAATTGCTCAAAACGCAGACATAATTATGGGATAATTAAGATATCAATTCATGATGCTTTTTTCAAATGTCTAAAATCACAGGTATCGAAGACTGCGCATTTTCAAAAAATCGATTCGAGATAATACCAAAAATCGTATGATTTCAGATTTTCAATTAAAGAAAAACTTCAATAAGCCGTATTTCCTCTAATAGAAGCCTAAAAACCGTTTACTTTAAGCCTGTACATCTCGGTTCCTGTCAAAGATATAAAAAATTGTCAACTGATAAATTGTATATCATCATTTCAAAACATTTTTGTCAGTTGACCTATTGTTGATATCTTTCACAGGAATTGAGATAATTGAGCTTAAACTTGCGAGTGTGTAAGCCCTCCTATTACAGGTGTTACAGTTATTTAGATTTCACTTCGTGATGCTTTGTTTTAGTTTTTAAGCAGAGTGATTGGAAAAAAGTTATTTTTAAAAAATCAATTCGAGATCATTCTTATCTTCCTTATATATAAAACGCTACACGCGTCTGTCTGTCCTGTTGTCAGGCTGTCCGCTTTTGAAAAAATTGAAAAATAAATATAGATTTACGTGACCCTTTAAAAAAATGAAGAGCGGAGCGACGCATCAGTAAAAAAACTAAGTTAAATCGCGCCGAAGGCACACCAGCTGCTGGTAATAAATTAATGAAGTTGCGTCTCTTTGTTTCTCTCTCTGTCAGTCTGTCCGCCAATTTTGAAAAGCTTGAAAATAAAATATAATTTGAGGTGACTTTCAAAAAAATGAGGAACGCAGCGACGAACGAAATAAAAATAGATCAAATGGCGCCGAAGGCGCACCAGCCAGCTGTTTGAAGCGCCGGAGGCGCGGCAAACAGGCTGGTAATACCAAAAATCGTATAATTTCAGATTTTCAATTGAAGAAAAACTCCATTATTGGCAGCTTCAGGACCAAGTTTCAAAGAGTGCTAATCCGAGAATATGGCTTTACAAAATTTTAATAAAAGGAATTGTTATGAGCTCGGTTCACAGAACAGAACAAAAAATTCTCGAAAAAGGCAAAGTCGATCGGTTCATTGAAAAAAGTTCAAAATGTAACTTTTGAATGGAATCCTAGACTGTTGTTATTCCGAAACGAAACAAAAAATCAAACCATTGGCACCAAAATTAGCTGCAACTAGTTGTTCGTTCTTTATAAATACTCCCAGACCCCTTCTACAAGAAAAACAACCACAGAGAGCGCTTCTGTAAAATTAGAGCTAATTTTTCGTTCATGGATCTTCAAATTATTCTCTGTTCAAGCACCAAATTGCACTCAGAACATTTATTATTCGCTAGCGATTTTTGAAATTCCAAAGTTCCACTACGGAAACTCTAAATTTAGAACTGTTCGATGTTTATTTGCATATTTTCTTCCGCTTCACGAAGTTTGGTAAGATTCCAAGAAATATTGACCTTTCAGAATCTCTGACCAAAACCCAAGTGTTCATAGCTATTCCTATTTACCCTCTTCCTTGATATCCTATTCTGGAAGTTTCTTCTAATTTTGCTGATCCCTTTTTCCATTTTTGTTTCCCTCCTCTTCCTTTGATCTACTTTTGATCCCAAATCCGCTAAGAAGGCAGTGATCTCTCTCGATGCAAATCTTCAAAATCCTAAAACACACATCGTCTTGTGTTTCTCTTTTTTGCCAAAAACGGTGGTCAACCGATGTCATCACCCTGTCTTTACAGAATAAAAATGGCCAACTGAGAACGTGAAAACGGCGAAGTTGAGGACAAGAAGAAGACGTTGGATGGCGACAATCGGAAGACGGAAAGACGGATTAGCAAGTCAAGAAAAAAAGAATGGTGGAGAAACTAGAAAGAGGTGTTTTTAAGAAGAGTATACTTACAAACTTCCTTTTATTTTAGGAGCGAGAAGAGCACTAAAATTTAGGGAATTAGTCATGAATAGAGATAGGATCAAAGATACGTCCAATAGCCTAAAGGGATCAAACAATCTTCGTGATCTAACAGAACTTATCAACGATGTTTTGTAATCTACGTAATCACCTAGAGACTTTTTTCAGGTCACATTTTAAAGTCGCTTTTACCAAGTCACCGTATTTCCTCTAATAGAAGCCGAATCCCAACTTTGAGCTCAATTATCTCGTATCCTATGAAATAATTCAACATTTTGTCAACTGCAAAATCATTCATCATAATATCACCAACATTTTATCAGTTGAATATTTTTGATATCTTTCACAGGAAATGAGATAATTGAGCTTAGAAATAAGGCAATTTAAATTTGAAAAAAAATTTAAGAAACAAACCTGGAGCACATTTTCGAAAGAGAAGCGAGTTGAAAACAAAAGTGAATAACACATTGTGTTTGTTTTTTTGTTCATTGCGTTAGGCGGGATCTTCCCCTGACCAATTATCTAATCTTGCCATCGAATAAATTAAAAGTGCTTAATTTTAGAACTCTTAAAACATCCTGATTCTATGTTTTTTTTCGAGTGTGACGAATGAAACTTCTAAGGGAAAAAAGAAGAAAGATGTAGAAAAAACTTAACAAGAAATTTAAGGAATTATTAAAATACCAAAAAAAAGCGGAAGATTTCAGTTCAGAAAAGACAAAAAGTGAGCTGAAATTTTGTGAGGAATAACAAGAGAATATGCAAAACTACTAGATGATTTCCATGGTAATTTTTTAAAATCAAACCCACCAATTATCGTTATTTCAAATGCCTAAAATCACGTTCTCCAACTCCAAATTTTTGAAATTCTCAGCTTTTAAAAAGAAAGACTCACAGAAAATATTCGGCAGTCGTCGTCTCGACCATCTCCATTGTTTCTGTCATTTTGTTTCTTCAAGTTACAGACTCCAGGTTGACCGTCAAAAGTTCTCACGTCTTCGAGAAATCCAACGTCTTCAGATTTGCTTCAGAAAGGTCAACAATCGAATAGCCGTGGAGACCTCCAAAAAATAAAAATTCAAATTCAAATCTCAAATCGGTCAAGCGAGAGAGAAAAATGGGCAAAGAGTCTCCAGATTTTTTTCTCGCCTGCGTTGTCAACGTCTTATTCTGTGTCTCCAAAAAAAGACAAGTGGGCGGAGACTTCCCGAAAAAACGACGCGCGGGAGAAGGGATGAAACTAGTAAAATAGGAAATGAACTAGAGTAGAAAAAGGAGAACGTACGGAAACTTGCTATCTGAATTTTGTGAATTGACTCGAAACTTTAATTCAGAAGTAAAATGATGCTTTTGGCAACTTTCAATTGGAATCAGATGCAAAAGAGTGGGCTGTGGTAGTTTGAGTAAATATATGTCACACTTTGGACAAATTGAAGGTTTCATTTTGAATCAATAATAAAAGGTTAAAATTCGGAAGACGTCAGAAATTCGAATTAATAGACTCTCCTTTTCAATTTATTGAACTTTTGAGAATTCCCATGGAATGAAAGACGATTCATTGAGCTCATCAAAATTCAAATATTTCAGAAAAGAGCATTAGACCAAAGCGAAAAACAAATGTGAATGAAATTTGAACGAGGGCAAGAGTTGGCTAGTTTTCTGGAATTCTATGAGTTTTGAGCGTTCTTCAATTTTGTGAGCATCGAGGAAGTTTGGTGTCTCTCATTCTAAATTTGCTCCTTTTCTCCAATCTGAATTTTTGGTTACTGTGCGAAAAAAAAGCAAAAAAAGATATCCGGAATTAGAAATAATTCGTTTTGAAGATTCCCTATTTGAAATGGAAAAACACAAAAACCGAGAAAAGCATACTTCCAACGGGCTGGACCGGGCTTTTTAAGAATTTTCAAGGCTTGGTCTAGCCCGTTTTCGCCCGGGTTTTCAGTATTTTTTCCTCTCTTTTCAAAAAAGTATTCGGGGTCAGTTAAAAGAAAACAAATTTCTGTCAGATAATGTGCTCGCCAAAAACGGTTTGTCTTTAAAAAATTGTTTCTTCAAAAAAATTTCTGAAAATTCAAAATGTTTTTAAATGTGGTAAACTCGGGCCCACCGGGCCGGGCCCCAATTCACCAAGTATAAAAAATACGACTTGGAATGTTCCAAACTATAAATAGGGGTTGAAAAGTGATGTTTTCCAGAGCAAAACTCGCGAGGATTTTGAACTCTGAAAAATATTTGTTGCTGTCAGTTTTTAATCCGTGTGGTCATTGGAAAACGAATTTCAGCTAGTCAAAGAAAAAGTTTTCGAAAAAGAGGGTGTATAATATTTTTGTTGAGATCCAAAAGTAATCTTCTGCAGGGCAGATTTTCAGCCGGTTTGACGCAAATAGTCCACTCAAAACTCATTTTCTAACATCTCTCTATCTCGAAATAAAATGTGTTATCAATGTTCACAGAAAGTCAGGGATTTTGCTCAGCCGCCCTCTTTAGAAACGGATTTATAATGATTTATAAAACATTTATATTTTTATAGGGAGACTTCTAGGGCACTCATAAGATACTCGGATTGGTTTCATGGAGTTATGAAATTTATGAAATCACGAATTGGAATGATGAAAAATGTCAGAAGGAATCGGATAGAGGTACAGAGATTTGTTTGAGGAAATTTAGAAATTTTTCAGAAAAATGAAAGAAATATTTGTGTTTGAAACAATATTCATGTTGCTTATTTTGCGGGATTTTCTTTATCTGGAAACCCCACACTTTCGAAAGAATCCCAGAAATTGGCATGTCATCAAAACGTTTCACTTAGCTATAACTGATCTCTCAATCTATTTTCAGATTCTTCCTCATGGATGGTTAGTAGAACATTGAGGGGTTATCTGTCAGTATCAGCTGATAAGACTCAGCCTATCAAGCCACCAAAAAACTGAAAAAGACTGAGCTGCATCCCCATAATTATCCATATTTTCAGTGGACTACTGATGTGGAAAATGGGAGAAGAGTGGTGACACATTTCATAGAAATTCAAAAAATTTCAGCATTAAGATCTTTTCTGCAAAAACAGAATATAAACTATGTTATTAATATGGATGGTACCAGTTGGTGCCTTGGCAGACGTCCAAACGCCTATACGGAATATTTGAATATATCCGATAATAAGAGATCAAAATATGGAATTTAGTAGGACTCTATCTTTCTTTTTCTCTCTTTTTCTTCTCGGAGACACATGTGCTAATTGCTATGAAAAAGGGGAAGTGGGGGGAGGGTGTTGAAGGTTCTTGGTGATTTCTGAATTTTGAAATTTCCGAAAAATTCTCTCTTTCGAACTTAATTTATGTTTATCTCATATTGTTTTTAGTGTTTTTGTGTACTTTTTCTTATAATGATCATCCCGACTCTCAGTTGAGTGGGTTGTTTTTTTCGATGTTGAAAAGTTGCGAAAGGTTGAAAAAATTGGAATTTACATTTCGAAAATTTTGAACTTTTTTTTGAAAATGTGCAGATTCTGGAAACACTCAAATAAAGACAGACACTGCCTGGAAATACAATGATCAAAATTAGGAAAAATTGTGTTTTTGAGAATTTTGGAAATTTGAAAACTTTGAATTTCAGAATTTTCAAACTTTTAAGAATGTCAAAAACCATATGAAAAGGGTTTAAAAGTTTTTTAGAATTTAAAAGTTTTCGAATTTTTGAACTTTAGAATTTCAGAATTTCAGAATTCTAAAGTATTTGGAAATCTAGAATATTCGGAAATTTAGAATTTTAGAATATTAGAATTTTAAAAAATTTTGGAATTTTAAAAAGAACTTTTGCTAAAATTAGTTGGATGTTGTAACTTAGAAAATGAAACATTCTTTAATCTCTCAAACTTGAAACATGAAATCAAGATACTAAATTATTCATGAAACATATGCATTTTTTGATCATCGAAACTAAAAAGCAGCAACAACATTTGAAAAACATACTAACAAAAAGCACTATCCGACTGGAACACATACTTTTATACGATATTATCTTTTGAGCCAATAAATATATTTATTTTGATTTTTGAAAACTCTCTTTCAACTGTCTTCAAATTCCATCAATCAGAGATCCGTTCCGAATTTGGATTTGATCACTTCCAAAAAATATAATTAAACTGTTTGAAGGTGATGGGACATGAAAAAGCACTTTTCTCGAAATTTCCTTTCCTCGAGGAGTAGAACTTGTGGGACCACCGTCACAGGTGATTCGTGAACAATCCTTTACGGATTCTCCGCCATTCGCGCGCGGATGAAATAGGAATCGTATACGGACCGTACGCGAACTCCGTATCTGGTCCGATTGCGAATGATGAAAAACGGATCCGTTCGCGAACTCAGATTCACAAAACTGTCCGTAACGGACCCGATACGGATAGAAAAGTGGACACCCAAACGGATCCGTTGGCATTTTACCTGTGGTAGGAGGTACAGAGTTATTTTACCGGCTGAGCTACGGTGGAACATGCTGATAAAAACCTACTTTCTCCCCTCCTTTAAATCATTTTTCGAAACAGTGTATTTCAGGAAAAAACACAATTTGAACCCTCGGAGCATGTTTTGGTCTTGTGGCGGAAGTAGAGAATAAGAAGGGGCATCCGTACGTTCTTAAGAATTATCTAATGAATCCGAAAGACATATTATAATCCTTGATACGTTTCTAGACACGCAAAGGATCAATTGCTGAATAAAAAAACAGAAAACGAATAAAAATTGTTGTGTTGTTTGATGGGAACAGGAGTGGGTGCAAATTGCCAATTATTTTGTTTTTCTTCCGGAACGAAGGAAATCAAATTCTGACGCCGTTTTCTCATCTGGAGGACGAACTTAATATATTCTTGGATTACAAGGTGCCATCACAATAATATATTTACGAAAATTTTGGATGGAAGAATAATTGAAAGAAACGAATTTAACACAAATATTTTCATCTCCGTTCAGTTTTTAATAGTAAGTACATTTCCTGAATGGATGGAAACTTAAAATAGAAATTGCCGGGCACGGAATTCAAAAGAAACCTAAAAATGTCAAAAGGGGTTTAAAAGATGTTCATGATAGTCGTTCAAATTTATCATTCACAAGAATATGTACTGTAATGTAGAATGTAGATGTCAGAAAAGTCTTAACTGATAAAATATCAAGCATTTTATAACAAACATTTTATCAGTTGACCATTTTTTGATATCTTTCACAGCAATCGAGATAACTGAGTGCAAACCTGCATTGCAAAGTGTTCAAAGAAATAATGGAATTTTTTCAACGTCATGACCCAATTTTTTCTGAGTCCTGACCTAGATTTGTTATTTCATTACCCAGGTTTTTCTAGGTCATAACCCAGATTTTTCTGGGTCATGACCGAATTTTTTCTAGGTTATGACCCAATTTTTGTAGGTCATGACCCAGATTTTTCTAGGTCATGACCCAATTCTTTCTAGGTCATGACCCAATTCTTTCTAGGTTGTGGCCCAATTCTTTCTAGGTCGTGACCCAATTTCCCTAGGTCATGACCCAATTTTTTCTAGGTTATGACCCAATTTTTGTAGGTCATGACCCAGATTTTTCTAGGTCATGACCCAATTCTTTCTAGGTCATGACCCAATTCTTTCTAGGTCGTGACCCAATTCTTTCTAGGTCATGACCCAATTTTTTTAAGGTTATGACCCAATTTTTGTAGGTCATGACCCAGATTTTTCTAGGTCATGACCCAGATTTTTCTAGGTCATGACCCAATTCTTTCTAGGTCATGACCCAACTCTTTCTAGGTCATGACCCAATTCTTTCTAGGTTGTGGCCCAATTCTTTCTAGGTCGTGACCCAATTTCCCTAGGTCATGACCCAATTTTTTCTAGGTTATGACCCAATTTTTGTAGGTCATGACCCAGATTTTTCTAGGTCATGACCCAATTCTTTCTAGGTCATGACCCAATTTTTTCTAGGTCGTGACCCAATTCTTTCTAGGTCATGACCCAACTCTTTCTAGGACGTGACCCAATTTTTTATAGGTCGTGACCCAATTTTCCTAGGGCATGACCTAATTTTTTCTAGGTTATGACCCATTTTTTCTAGGTCACGACTCAATTTTCCTAGGTCATAACCCAGATTTTTCTAGGTCATGACCCAATTCTTTCTAGGTCATGACCCAATTCTTTCTAGGTTGTGGCCCAATTCTTTCTAGGTCGTGACCCAATTTCCCTAGGTCATGACCCAATTTTTTGTAGGTCATGACCCAGATTTTTCTAGGTCACGACTCAATTTTCCTAGGTCATAACCCAGATTTTTCTAGGTCATGACCCAATTCTTTCTAGGTCATGACCCAACTCTTTCTAGGACGTGACCCAATTTTTTCTAGGTCGTGACCCAATTTTCCTAGGGCATGACCTAATTTTTTCTAGGTTATGACCCATTTTTTCTAGGTCACGACTCAATTTTCCTAGGTCATAACCCAGATTTTTCTAGGTCATGACCCAATTTTTTCTAGGTTATGACCAAATTTTTCTAGGTCACGACCCAGATTTTTCTAGGTCATGGCCTAGATTTTTTTAGGTCATGACCTAGCTTTTTTTTTCTAGGTCATGATCTAGATTTTTTAGGTCATGACCTAGATTTTTATCAGGTCATGACCCAATTTTTTCAGGTCATGACCTAATTTTTTTGGCTCTTCAAAGATCAGAATTATTTCTAAGGACCAGAATTTTATTCTAGAGCCGGAAAAGATAGGTCAAAGTCATATTTTATTGGATGTGGAAATTTTTCATTTTTTTTTTTCTGTTTCTGAAATGGGCGTACTTTTCAACTTTTATGTATTATTCTAATACTAAAAATCGGAGCTGAGTAAGAGAAAAGTGTTCGTGGCTGAATGTCACACGATGACGACTACCGTAACCTAAAACTATTTTCATTCTGCGTATTTCTTCTCTCGATTTTCGTCGTTTTCCGTCAATTTTTTCACTATTAACATTCATCATTTTACGAAAATACGAAAATGACTTGACAAAAATCAGTTAAAAAGGAGAAAATAAGTTCTGAAAATGAAAATATTTTTAGGTTACTGTAGTTGTTGTTTCGGGACCTTGGGCCACGACCACCGGCGTTTTTTCAGCATATCACGAATCGGCGTTTTTTTAAACGCAGATGCACCATTATTTTCGGCCTGAATTTAATTGCTATTTAGATAATTCTGTCTAGAGAAGAACGACTTCAGATCAACGAAACAAACATTCTGCAATCTCTTTTTTAGTGATCGATCATTGCGAACCTAACATTTTTCGTTTATTTAGCATTCACATCATCGTGTTTAGAACTTGAGACTCTACAATCCCGAGTTTTTTTATTCTTGATATATTAACATTTTCCAAGAGCACCCCAACCTTAGATTCACTTTTTCGTTTTTTCTGCAGTTATTCTCCACCTGTCATTGAAAATGTCTCAAATTTTGTGCCATTGACATTTCCAGAATTTTCAGAGTTTGATCACATAAAAATCATAAAACGTATTCCTTGTCCATGTTCTGACATTCAATTGCTTGTTCATCGTTATCAACTTCGGATAGATTCCATTTTGACCGCTAAAAGTTTTTATTTTGAACACGAAATATCATAACTTCCAAGTAACATGTCTTACCAATTGATAAATTCCTTGATCACTGTTTTTGTAAGTTTAAACTTCTATAGATTTTATGCAGACGTACCGTAAAACCTGTAATAGAAGGGCCCCGTAACTTTTAACTTTGAGCCAATTCATATCAGTACAGAACCAGTCAATAAAACATTCAAAAACCTATTTTCAGTTGATTTTCGGTTGTTTCGACCATTTTCAGGAGTCTGGGGCTAGCTATCAAGTGTCCCATAATTTTGAAAATTGTGAAAGTTGTAAAACAGACCTAGATTGCAAACTTTGTATTCACACAATTTTTTGAAAATTCTTAGTTTTAGGTAAATACTATTTCTGAAAATGCCGCTTTTGATAATGTGACAAAACTGAAAATGGTGGAAAAATAATTTTTCCAAAAAAAGGCAAGTAGCTGTAAATCTGGGAAATTTCGAAAATTGTGTGTATGCAAAGTTTACTATCTAGGATAGTTTTACGCGCTCCAAAATTTTCCCAGTGATTGGACACTTGACAGCCAAGCTACACACTTCTGAAAATTATTATAAAAAAGGCATTATAAAATACTTTTTTGTATAACTTATTGGCCGGTTCAAAAACTATTTTAGATGGTAGAAAAATGTTCAAAAGAGTCCATATTTCGGCTCACATACAATAATGGCTGAAAATATCACTGAAACTGTTTTCAGCGTATTCGAAAATATCATTGTAGAGGTTTTCAGAAAATTTTCAACTTTTTTTAAACTTTCACTTGTAAGGTCGGATGTATCGTCTTGAAATCTTGCATTTAAAACAAAATTTAGGGTATTAGTACATTTATAGCTCAAAAATGATCTGTCGAAATTTCACAACAATAAAGAAAAAGAGCCTACAATAGTCCCTAGCTCAAAAAAGCAGGGTTGCAATCTGACGGGCTGGCCGGCCCGAGGGAAAAAAACCAGGGCCCGGCCCGGCCCGGCCGGCCGGCAATTAATTAATATTTGAACGCGCGCCATTTTTATTTGCAACGATGCTCCGATATGACGAGGTATCACCCTCTCGTGTGAGACTAGATGGATGACAAATATCAAATGTTTATGGGACATCGATAGCTGTCTGCAAGTATTTCAGAATTCGAGTAAATTATCGATGAGAGGCTCCCCTTGTTCATTTATACGGTTTTTACATTGTTATGCTACCTGTTAAAGGTGGGGGGACAGGAGATTTTTCGTAGTTTTTTTGTAGCTAGAGTATGCATTCTACCGTGACGGTGTACAACGCTTAATGTCACTCTGCGTACAGCTGTCGTCCTCGCCTTTATGTATGCAATCGGGCGTGCGCTTTCTCTTTGCCCGCGTGGCTCAGTCGGTAGCGGCGCCGCACCCTCAATCATCGCCCTCACAAGTTAAACTCCTCGAGAGGCATCCGAACCGGCCGGGCCGGGCTGGCCGGGGCTTCCGGACGGGCCGGGCCGGGCCGGGCTGGGCCGGAGAAAAAATAATCCGGTTGCAACCCTGCAAAAAAGTGTCTAATAAATTTTTTTGACAATTTTTTTTCTCAAAAAGGAAATAACAGGCGTTTCACGACTGTTTGAAAAAATACTGGCGAAATATGCAATTTTAGATTTTTGCATTTGCTGCAAAGGCAAAAATTGAAACCGGCGTGTGTTGCAAATGCAATTCCAATTTTTTTGCACGCGCACCCAAAAACGCCTGTTTGACAAGCCTAATCATAATATCAAAAATAATATATCAGTTGACACAATTTTGATTTTTCTTATAGCCTAGTTATAGAAGCCGAGATAATTGAGCTCATGCTTGACAGTGTGGGGCCCTTCTATTACAGGTTTTACGGTAGTTGTTTTACAGATAATGACATTTGGCTTATTAGCAAATTTAATCGTTTTATTGACAATAAGAAAAATGGTTTCGATGAAGAGTTCTTTTGGAATTATCACAAAGAATCAAGCAGTCTGTAACATTTTGATGTGTCTATTGTTTTTAATTTTTGTTGGACCACTACAATTAACGTCAGTAGGTTTATGCGTCCGGAGTAAACCAGAAAACCACATAGATGGAAACATTTCAATTTCAAAATTTATCATTACAGTGACTTCAATCCATCATATAGGTCATCTCGGTTTGTAGGACTAGTTGCAATGATGATTTACGAAGCAGCGGCTCAGTTGAACTTTATAAATTCTGTCAACAGATTCTTTGCGGTTCACACCATCTTTCTTTATGATCGAATATTCTCAAACTTCAAAACCTATATTATGATCAATTTGTCTTATCTTATTTCCATCTCGATGTGTACCGTCTTCTATGAAATTCTAGGATGTAATCTCTATTTCGAGCCGAAATCCTGGATATTTTCGTATCCAGAGACCGATTATTGCACTAATCTCACATGGTATTGTGATTTCATTTTCAATATTGTACTTGTCGTTTCTACTTCGATTCTGAATCTATTAGCGTCCTACAAAGCTAGAAAACTACACCAAAGAATCATGGCATTGGACCAAAACATGATGTCTGTTCAACGACAAAGGGATATCAATTTTATCAGACAATCGTTCTTCCAAGGGCTTTCAATGTGTGTTGCTTTAATATTTTACCACATAACTGCTCCGCTTATAACAAATGAGGTTTTATTGTTTCTCGATGCAAGTTTATGGGCATTCATGTTAGCTTTTGAAGGGTAAGTTAGAAAGGTTAATTTCAAAGATCAAGGAATTTTCAGTGGTATCATCCTTCTGTCAAATCGAGAAATTCTCATAGCTGTGAAAAACAAAAAGACTGGTGAGCCAGTTTTTTACTTGAAAGCTTTCGAAAGAGATTCCTGTGAAAACATTTAAATTTCAGAAATAGCATCATCCGTCTTTGTACTTGATATGCATTGTACCCGATAGTTCTGATAACGAATTCCTAGGAGATGAATCTGAAAATGTAAGGTAGGTATTTCCGAGCAAACTTTCACGAAGGCATGACATTAGAGAAGCACAAAACAGAAAGTTTATAGTAACTAAAAGAAATACATATTTATTATATTGTCTGGGCCGTATGTTTTTTATCAGAGCATACAGGTGAAACAAAGATTTATGACGAAATTTTTTCTGGGAATCAAAAAACTGATGTGTTCCACTATCGGGATCTACAGAAAGTTTTCAAACGGTTTCCATTCACAGTTAAACATGCATTGGAAGGACCGGACCTTATGTTGTTCCAAGCATCTCAGAAGGGCCCTTCAATTAAAGGGGCCTTCTATTTTTCCAGAATCCTAAACTTTCTTTAAAATCCAAAATTCTATTTCAAACCCACAATTTTCTTTAGAATCCAAAACTAGGGCCCGAATTTTTGTGCAAAATTTATGAACATTTTTCAATTTCACCAAAATTTAGAGCCCAAAAAAAATGCTGTGAAAATGTGGAAGTCCCGGAATATTTTTCACTGAAAACGTTTAATTTCAAGCAACACATTTTGAATTGGGTGGGGTCCTTCAACTACAGGGACGTTTCTATATTAATAAGCCCATCTCGGAGGACCTTTCTTTTAGAGGGGTCTTTCTATAGAAGGACTCTTCTAAAGTAAAACAGGTTTAAAGGCATATCCGTTCTTATTAAAAAACTTTACGCTAAACACAAAGTTTTACATCAGACATGTTTACCGTAAATCAGTTTAGAGGGCTCTCTGAATTTAGAGCAGTGACCCGCTTTCTATTTCAGTCCATTATTTCTGATATATTCCATGCTCTTCTCGAAAAATCTCGAAACTAATAACACCTCAACATAGCTTCATATGTAGTATCTCCTGACTCTTCATATCTCCTACTTCCAACATATTGTGTACCGAATTGGAAAATTTGTCACCCACGCCAAAGTTACGAAAACCGAAAACGTCATCGATGCTGATCAGCATTATATAAAAAGGGAATATTTGTGGGATGCTAGATAATGTTGTTTTCTGTTGTTTTTGTAAAGTCATCTCATTGCTCAAAACATTGAACCCACCGGTTTTTTCAACTTCAAAACCGTTTTTAACCACAACAAAAAAGTTTTCAAATTATTTTTCATTTAGATCCTTACCGCTTGTTCCAAGTAATGACCATTTGTTTTTTTTTCGAATTTCACCTGCTTAAGAACCCCCTCGCTTTTTCTCTTAACATTAATTTTTCGACATTTTTCAGTTTCATTGCCACTATGACTAAACAGTTCATAAGATCATCACTATTTTACAAATGAAAGAATTCATTGAAATTAACGTCACACAGGATTCCTTTTTAAAAAACAGAACATTTGTTCCGGTATTCGTTTTCTATAGAGCCAATTTGGTGTTAGATCAAAAAGTCATTTTCTGTCTATCAAGGAACTTTATTATCAAGACAGTATAAAATCATTCCCGAATTTCTACTGTCGTTTGTACTGTAGTTTCCAACGAACTGTTTACATTATTCAAGATTATGGTTAGACATTTCCGTTTTCCATCTATAGTCTAGTAAAAATATAGATGATTACATTACTACCTGTTTTTCCAATTTCAAGCACATCTGGTGTTCGTTCCCTACCGTTTCCTGTTTTTAACAGTTTTATTCATTCGAATTATCATCAAATATAGTGCTTCTATTTTCACGGTTCTGAGAAACCGGTAAGAGATATCGAAAATCTGTAAGCGCAATTCGTTTTTATATTCAAGAAACCCGGAGCCAAAATTGATATCCATACCTCTCCTGGTAGGGTTTTGACGTTTTTTTCAATTTTTTTTGTTAGAAATTCGATCTGAAAATGGGTCAATGGCAGAATTTTTCATATTTGGTTTTGGTTATTGTATTTCCAAAATGTTCCTCAACTTTGCCTGTGTTCTCTTTTCTTAGTCTTAACGTCTTCTTGAGTTAGAATAATTGTACTTTTGAGGTTTTGAATATACCACGTCTGAATTCACATCTACAAGATTTCAAATTTTCTGAATGCTTGAATAGTTTTCGTCTAGAAATCAAAAAATTATACCTGCAACGTGATCACTTTGCAAAAATTCTCTCCAACGAGAGATGTCGTTTGATAACGGTTCCGTGACTTTGACTAATATAAAAAATGTCTTCGTTTCTTGACCATTTCCGATTGTATCTCAAAGTTCTGCCAGCAACCCTCTTAACTACAGTGTTTGCTCCGCCCATTTCACATCATCTGTTTTCTCTCCTGACTTCCGTATCTTCGTGACTTACTAACTATTCCCGCGAAATCTATCTGAAAACATCCGGTCAGACACCTACTACTTCAGACAGATATCAATTCGCCATTGTCTGAAACATTTCATTTTTTCAAAAGCTCTATCTCAGGTGTATCTAGCAATTCTACCATTTGCAAGAAGATAACAACGTATTTTTCAGTTGATTTTGACCATTTTTACAAGTCTGGAGCTCGACTGTTAAGTTTACAATAACTTTTAAAAACTTGAATAATATGAAAGAGAAACTTTGCATTTACAGAATTTTTTGAAAATTTCCAGTTTTTCAGCTACTTGTCGATTTCTGAAAGATCCCTATTTTGGCTCGTCTTTGTACGGAATACGTGAAAAAAAGCAGGTGTCTTCCAGAAATCGACAAATAACTGAAAAATTAGGAATTTTCGAAAAGTTCGGTAATAGCAAAGTTTTCAATCTAGGTCTGTTTCGCACTCTCCATAGTTTTTGAAGTGATCATAAACTTGACAGCCGAGCTCCAGAGCCCTGGAAATGGTCAAAATGACCGAAAATCAAGTGAAAAATATGTTTTCCTATATTTTATTAATGTATTACCCTGTGTTCACCAATTCATTGTTTATTAAAGTTGGGAATTTTCTCGTCTGGTCTTCAGGATTTCGTCTGAATCATATTCTGTACATCAAGCGAAAAAATGCATCATATTCCGAGAACATATTCATTGCCCAGCCATGTGCATCCTGATAGGCTCATTTACGTCAAGTAACGTCAAGGGAAGTACATTTGAAATCGGGATCCGTATAATGATCAATAAGCAACTTCTATTTGACAGAAATTTTCTCACAAGTCAGAATGTTTTCACTTTTTCTTACTTGTCTTTATGTCAGACTATTTCCCACGCAGTCGTGGATTCTCATGGAAACATCGAGATCAAGCGATGATCATTCGATCAACATGAACTTTAACAACTTTTTTCCTTTTGTCTGGCAGTTTTCCGATGACGAAGTTTGAGCTATTGTTCTGAGTTAGTATAACGTTTCTTCTTCCGTTAATCCTTTATATTGAATTTACTTCCATTTATGAGGCAGTATCCAGCAGAATGTCTATCTTCATTTCAAAAACTTTGTTGTATTTTTCAGTAATGATCTTTGAAATGAATTTTTGGTAGATGCATCATGTGATCAAAATTCTTCCAGATCACTTCGAGCTTCTGATTAGAATTCGAAAAGTTCAAATTCTTGTCTGTAATAAGTTCTCTAATAATCATTTCTTAAACTATTCAAGCATGAATTCTCCTTTGAAGTTTTACTCCTTTTTCTCCTTTTCGCTTTTTCGTTTGATCTTCATATTGTATTTTTCCATCATCATTTTACACTTTGTCTCTCAATTATTAGAAACGCTACAAATAAAATCTGAGTACCTTTACTTTCTGATTTTCGGAATTCCTCAGACTGATTTCTGCTTCATTTCAGAAATAACCACTTATCCGCTCACTCAAAATGATTTCCGCCGTAGCCATCAATTCTTGGATCACAGTTGCTGTAGTTTTGACGAGAAACTTTTTATGAGTTCTGTTTCTTCTAGATAATGACGTTCGGTTTGATCACCAATATGATAGTTTATGTGACTGCTAGAAAGCTAAATTCAATGAGAAGCTCATTCGGAATCATCACCAAAAACCAAGCAATCTGCAACATTCTAATGTGTGTTCTCTTCCTGATTTTTGTTGGACCCCTTCAATTAACGTGAGTGATAAAATATGACTAAATATCTTAAAACATGTTTTAGAAGGGTAGGGCTTTCTATTTTTTGTGGGGTGCTTAGGTCAATTCGAAGTACCCTTCTAATATAGTTTTTACGGTGTTCTAGTTTACTCGAGTTCCGGTTCTACCTTGGTTTCTGACTCATACAATAAAGACTAAAAGTCGACTGAAGACCCATAAACAATCAAAAAGTGGGTCAATACCTGTTCTGATCAACTACAATATTGTGGCATCTAAAAATAAGATTTTTCAATAAAACTAGAGAATAGTTTAATGGTTTACAGACCTATCAAACTCCCTCACGACTACACTCGTTTTGTGGGGACTGTATCGATGATAATCTATGAAATCGCTGCTCAACTAAACTTTTTCAACTCGTTGAACCGATTCTGTGCCGTCTACATGATTTTCCTTTATGATCGCATCTTCTCTAACTTCAACACTTACTTCCTCCGAAATGTAGCTATTTTTGTATCTGTTGCCATGTGTGTCACATTCTACGAGATTCTCGGTTGCTACCTCTATCTTGATCCGGACTACTGGATTTTCACTTTTCCTGAAGACGATGAGAGATGTAATGATCTCACTTGGTACTGTGATTTCATTTTCAACATGTCACTAGTCATCTCAACTATGATCCTTAACCTGTTAGCTGCATACAAAGCTCGCAAACTTCACAGAATGGTGTCTGATACAACTGGAGTGAGAATGTCAAAGGAACAAAGACAGCGAGAGATTAACTTTATTCGTCAATCCTTCTTCCAAGGTCTTTCAATGAGTGTTGCTCTGATATTCTACAGAATCACTGCTCCATTAATAAGTGATAAGATTCTATTGTTTTTGGATGCAAGTCTATGGGCATTCATGTTGGCAATCGAAGGGTAATAATTCGTTTTATTGAACTTCTGAAAACAATTCTATTTTCAGAGGAATAATTCTTCTATCAAATCAAGAACTTCTGCTGGCTGTTCGTAAAAAAAGGCATGGTCGGTTTTTCAAACGACTCGTAATAATTATCTTTCTTTATTTTACAGAGCTCATATCGTCGATATTCGCTCTGGAAATATAGATAACTACATTGTTCACCATACAAGTACCCATGGACCAGAGACATCTCATACCGCTAAATTCTGAATTTTTGCCGTTATGTATATTTTGTATGATTTGTATATCGTTCAATCACTTTTCTGTCGCATACGTCAATAAAAATTCTGACAATCTTTTCAATAACGAGAAATCTAGAATACATCTTCCTGTTTACTGATCCTCTGCATACTAGACATCCTTTCTTGGAAACAATGATCACTGGTAGAAATGTGATAATGTAGACTTTTGATAACCAAAGATTGTAATGAGCAGAATTTTTGTATCTAAAAGGTAAGACTTTTTTGGAGTACGGAGTGTCTAGACTAGATTCTTAGAGCTGCTGCAAAAAAGAGTAACAATGTGAACTTGTGAGGGCTTCAAAACTCAGGGTGTATTTGAAGAAAATATATTGGAAGTGTCAAACACCCAAAGGATCCAGAAAAACTTTGAAGTGATCGCAGACTTTGTCAGTAGACTAAAAAATTCTCATTTTCAGGAAACAATACTACCTGATTGCACATTTATTGGTTTCAGTGAAGTTTGACTCGCTTTGACACTGTACTGGTTGTGAAGAGAACGGCTGACAATCTGAAGTGTTCATCACGTCTGGGAGACTTTTGTAGGCATGATGCATTTCATTTTTGGCGTTTCCTATCTGTTACATTGTACATATATATGTTGTTTCTCTGTTTTGGACTTTAATGAAGTTTTGTACTGTTCCTATTCGGCAACCTTTAAAGATAATATTTACATCTTTCTTTGGTTCTGGCAGAAAAAAGACTACCGGTATCGGAGACTGTGAAAGTATAGGTCAGGGAGCTTCACATGAGACCGCTACTAACACAGATCAAACTCCGGCAAACTTATGATAAGGTTCCGACCTAGTAGTATTTCAGTTTTAATTTCTGACCGAAATCTGATTATGGCCGGCAAGTTTCAAACGGAACCTGGCCAATACCCGCCCAAAAGCCGAACCCCGTTCAACTTCTGACCAGAGCTTAAAGACTGACAGCCGATAGGGGAAAACTTGAATTTGGATTCCTATTAGAGTGTCAGGACATCTCACACATATCAAACTCACTGTACAGGCAATATAATTGCACCTCTTTTGAATCCGCTCTTGGGAATGTTTGGACCTATAAATTAAATGACTAATATATGCCTGTTTATTACCGTACTCTTTCTCTATACCGAGTTGCTGGATTTTCTTGAGTAATGCTTTATTGGGTTTTTTCGCTTATTCTTCTAGGGTGAACCACATATTTTCTAGAATCATGGCCTCCTCTGACTACAACTACAGCAAACGATATTTCGTCTAGTTGTCTACTTTTTAATATCTTTCACAAAAAATGAGAGTTGTGGGTTCAAAGTTGATTACGGTAATCCGATCTTCAAAATCGAAGGTTTTGTCCATTTTCACAACTATAAGAAGAACATGACTTCGGTTGATACAAGTCTTCATTACACATTCTGTCAATAGTTTCCCAGAAGGCTCATCAATACGTTTGGGTTCCTCGAATTATAAAACCCACCTGGATTTTGTGTTCCTCTTCACATTGGATCAGTCGTCCGCCTTCTTAAGGCACTTAGTCCTTTCTTATTCTTGTTCATTGACGTTCTTCCTCATTCTACTTTCAACCTGTCCAACCTTACCGAACTATTTTTTCAGATCTCCAAAATCATGTCCACCTACGGTATCTTCGAGAACCAACCAGCCCACGTTCTCCAATATGTTATGGAGAGGATAACTTGTAAGTTCTTCATCATTTCTAGTTCAACTTTTGATTCTTCAGACTCTGATATGGCTTCTCTCGCTCTCGCCTCCTACACTTGGCTCACAGCCATCAAAGGATACGTCAACATGGTCAAGTTCCAAAATGGAGCAGCTGCTGGTTCCCAGTTGTACGATCTTGGAAGACTGCTGGCCACGGTAAATACTCCAGATGAATTCGGAAATGTTCAACACATTCTCAAGGAAGTTTGGAGCGCTGAGAGAAATGTTGAAAAAGTTGGAGACATCATCAAAGGAGTAAGTTAAAGTCTGACGTTTCCGAAAACTAATCCTTCTTTCAGTTCTGCTCTGTTTCTTCGGAATCAGCAAAGAAAAGAGTCTCGACTCTGTTTGATTTCGTTTGGACTATGGTGGGATCTCTTGAGGATTCGGTGATGGAAGCCACTGGACCAGTTGCCGACAACGAAATGGACGACATGGTTGAGGCTGTGCTGGCTATGAATGAGAAAATTCAGCAACGGTTGGAGGTTAGTTATTCAAAATTTTGACATTTGCATATTTTTATAATTTTAGCTTCGTAAACAACTTCAACAACTTTTCTTATCTGATTCCATGTCAGGAACCTATCGGTTCTTCCTCCTGGAGCTCATCAAAAAAGTTCATACAGTAACCCTGTTTGATACTGGATTGATGCTCACATTCCTTGAGATTGTGATGAGCCCAGTTGAGGGCGATGAAGGGTCGGAATTCATTGAAATGATCTTTGATATGGAACTAGATGTTGAGAAAGATGAAGATTTGCTGAAGATTGGTCGAGTTGCCAGAGCATTCAAAGAGCTCAAGAAGGCATGCTCATCGGAAGAAGAGAAACTATGCGCGACGCTCTTCCAACTTCTCCTTGATGAAGTTTTTGAGCAGAAGACCAAAGCGGCACTATTGGCTCAAGAACCCTCTCTCATCTCGTGGTATATCAAGGATCACGCATTCCTAATCGTCATGGGATCGCGAGTGGCAGAGGTTCTCGTGCAAATGGCAGTGGTAAGTTATATCATTTTTTTTTTTTAATTTCAAGTACTCAAGTTTCTATTTCAGACGATGAAGAATGAGTCGAAAACTGGAGAATTCGGAAATGAGTTGTCGAAGCTGCGAAGATCAACGCTCAGCGAAGTGAATGGAGAACGCCACCTGACAATTTTCCGACGAAGACTCGAGAATTTGATGAAATCCACCCCTGTCTACAGTTGTTTCGAACAATTTTTTGGTTTTCTTGAATGTTAATTTCTCTGTATTTTTGTTGATTTTTATGTTTTAATAAATTTTTTTTTCAATTTCAATCAGGTGCATCTACAATTTTATTAAATACTATTGACAAGAAAAAGGTTGAACCGCATTGAAGAGATAAAATATAATTAGAAATTTAGAAATGTTAGTTCTGAATTGAACTATCCGAGAGCATTGATTGAAGAGACCCAACTGAAGGTGTTTGTGACAAATCGCTGGCGAACAAACGAGCAGTCGATGAGGATGATGGTGCAGGAGATGTTGGTTTGATGAGGGTACGTGATAGTGTGACATCACAGCATTCGCAAGATTCGGCAATTTTCCATCTAATTTGTGATCCGTAGTTTTTCAAAAAGTCCAAAACCACTCCATTCGTCCATCCGAATCCTTCTTGCATTACATATTCACCGCCTCCTTTCACTTTGTAGCATGGAGAAACGGCGTTGTATTTCTCGAACATGCGGCCTCCACTGGTCCTCCACATATTGAAATTCTTTTGCACCCACTTCTCCACCAAACTCAATGCCAAATCTTCCTGACCTACTTTTCTGAAAATCAAATAATTGGTTTTGCACTTTTAAAACTAAAAAGTTACCGTAATCCTTCCAGAAGAACCCAAGTAGTTGGTGGCCAACAATTAGGGAAATCCCATTGCTCGCCAGAATTGACTAGTGAAACTGGGATTCCTCCTGGGAAGCTAACAACTCCTGATGTGGTGAGATAGTCAACGATCTGTAAGTTTTCAGGTTGGATACATTTATCGATTGATAACTTTACCGCTTGGGAGTCCAGATCCTCATGATAACTGTCACAATACATTGGGAAGAAGTTGGTATCGTGGAAGCTAACCGCATGTTTATCCTCTTCCAGATCGAAATCAAACCAGCAATTGTGTTCTTCATTCCATAAAACTTGTCGAATAGTTGCTCTCAACATCCGATGCTCATTGTAAAAGTGTTGAGCCAATTCTGTCTCTCCGCAGATTACATACATCTCGCTCAATGTCTTCATGTTACTACAGATGATCGAATTCAAGTCGACAGGGATTAGCTGGGATGTACGGGTGCTTGCCAGCTGTCCAGCATAAGGCCCATGAACAGCAAAGAATCGAGATGAGAAGTCTCGACCACTGAAAATCATAAGTTTTAGTAGGAATCTTTAAAATCAAGGAGCTACCTTTCTGCTGCAGCAGCTAAATCTCCCCAAAGAACACATTTCTTTTCAAAGGAATCCAAATGCTCAGCACTTTCTAAATCTTCTCTGTAAGATTCAGGTCGTGGCCGAGTGGTCTCAACAACGAATCGATAGAGAGGAGATATCCATTCGTCGCGTTTAAATGACTTGTGAGTTTGGAAGAATTCAAGCTCCTTCCGCAGAGTTGGCAGTGCATCTCTCACGAATTCTACATCACCAGTCGCTTCGTAATATGCTTTTACACACCATGTCAGAAGTGGTGGCTGGGATCTGTTGAGGTAATAGATACGAATTCCATTTGGTATGAATCCGTATGTCTCAACAAGGTAGATCATATTTTCAATCATTCCTCTGACAGTAGTCAACATTCCGGATGCAATAAGTCCCTTGATTGTGAAGAACGAGTCCCAGTAATACATTTCACGAAACCGTCCACCGGGAACGACGAATGGATTGGGCACCGGGATAATTGAATATTTCTCTGGATTAACTCGAACTTTCTTTGAAATCTTTCTATACAGAGTTGGCCATTTTGCATGAAGTGCTGCTGCGAATTTTTTATAATCTTCATCTAGAATATCTCCAAATTGGTCAGTCATTGGAAGCCAATCAGTCGGTGCGCACTCCTCTAATTCGCCTTCTGGTTCATCAAAGTTTTCCCGAAGGAAAAGAGCCAAGACGTCATTTGTGATTGGAGCGAGAGCTAGTAAAGCATTCCATTTGGCGAGGGTAACGTCTGAAAACTTATTTTCGGATTCGAGGTACAGTAATCTTTTGGTTTTTTTTTAAAATAGAAAGCCATTCATCTTTTAGTCTTCGGGTGAGCCAGATGACTCGACGGAAAGAGGAACAAAAAAAGAAAGAAAAACAACCAGTTTTTTTCTCTTTTCTCTTTTTTTTCTAGTTCGTCATCCATCCGTTCTCAGCTCACTCCGCTCCTTCTCACTAGCTTTTCACGTGAATGGGAGCGCAGCGAGGAGAGCCGATTTGAGAGTCATCTCGGGGAGCCAAAAAAGTGTTCAATGGTTTTAGGATTCAGCACCTTTTATAGAAAATTTGATGATTCATTATTGTTATGGTTATTCAAAATAACTGGTATTCAGTTCTAGGAAGATTTCAAAGAAATCCTAAAGGCTATTATCCATAATTCTAATTTTTCAAATTCGAAAAATTTTCTAGATCGTACTCACCTGCATCATACTTCAAAGGCATATCCACAAAAGTTTTACAATCCGGAAAGAGACCGGAAAGTTGGACGGCATGGAGAAGGGTTCCCTCACACCAAACCGGTGATGGGCTCATTATTGAAGACGAGCTTTGTGGTGGGAAGATGACTGAGAAGGAGTTGGATGTATCTGAAAATTTGAAAAAATATATATTGAAAGCAATATCAGAAAAAAATTGTAGAAAGACGAAAGTGTAGGATATGCTCGAATCGGGTCAGACTCTTCCCGGAGAGGGGCGGCGCTCGAACATTTGATACTCAGTTGAGCTTTCGGCTTCGAAAAGATGCAGAGAACAGAGAGTGGAAGCCAAATTCAAGAAGGAGAGAGTGTATGAGACGAAGAGACGCAGAAAATAAGTGTTATTCATAATGTGCCAATTTTAGACTTGTGATGAATCAGAAGATTTAGATTTTTGTTGTTCTATAGAATCAGATTTATATGTTGTTCTAGGAAAATCTTAAAATGAGGAGACTTCTCTAATAGTTTGGGATTTTAAGATTTTTTCTAGCACAGCAAAAAGAAACGAAAGCTGTACTAGGAAATGTCAATGTGCTCCCTCGTCATTTTATCTCTGTATCAAAAATCATGTCCGGTAGCTGTCATTTTTTTTTATTAAACTGGCATGAAACTTATTTCTTTTTCAAAAAAATTGGTGTCATTCGGTGGCAGATTGACTCCACGAAAATCACCCGATCTGCCGAGAATTTCAGGGAAAGGTACAAAAATCGAAAAATCAAATGCCGGAAGAACCACCTGGGGGAGAGTGACGATGGGGTTTCTTTTTGGAACAAAAGACATGACGAATAGGTCTACGAATAGCAAACGAGAAGCACATTTTGGCTTTAAGTTTCAAGTAGATTTGAAGTTAGAAATGACGTTTACAATGTGGCTTTTAGTGGGAAAGAGCAAGCATTTTTAGGAGGTGGAGATCCAAAATTCCGAAGGTAGTGGACAAAAGCCCAAGAGGAACAATTGGAAAAAAAAACTGGCTCTCGCGACCCTTCGTCTCTGTTTAGCATCCTCACTCACTGGGAAGTTCCCTAATATCTCGGATATCTTTTTTGCACTTTTTTCTTGGACGGGAAAAATATATTTATTTTCATGGGACCAATGAGTTTGGAATGCCTCTAGATTTTCATCGAATTTGAAATTGAATATGGTAGTAAAGGCTCTAAACTTCCTCGTCCTTATGTATCTAAAACCCTTGTCATCTCTTGTCACGTTTTCAGCTTATCACCCCCTATCAGCACATTTTCAGAAAAGGGGCGGAGCCAGGAGTTATCAAAAAGATTACAAGGTCATTATTGTCATGTGAGAATTTCATGGTTTTATTACAAGCAGATTACATTAGGATCGTAATTTTTTTTTTTGGGTTGAGACTCATTTCTTCCTGTGAAACCAAAAGTTTTATGATTTAAATTTATGAGAAAGTGACGATTTGAACACTTAGATTCTCGAACATTTTTATGAAGTGTCACAAAATGGAAAAGAGTTCAGAGGAACCAACAATCTAGATTTTTGGAATTCCATGACTATGAGAATAGAAGGATTCTGGAAGGTTTCTTCCAGAAGATGTGAATTATTTATTCTTAGAATATTAATTATAAATTTATCATTAAATATTCAAATTTTATCTAGTCATTGACAAATAAGCTTCTAAATGCATAGCAAGAGTCCTAGAACACAGAGTCCTAAAATAAACAAAAAGGGAATGTCAATGTGAAAAGCATGTGGCAATGTGTCTCTCTAATACCAGCCGGGGACAGACACTCAATGTCCCTTTCTCTCGAAAAATGAGACATACGGAGCACAAAAAGCGCCCAAATAATGAGGAACTGAACGAGTGGACGACACGCAGAAGGTGAAAGAGATGGGGACAGGAAGTTGGAGAGCAACGGGGGAAAGCTCTGGATGCACTGGGTGCATGTTGGACTCAAAAGACAACAAAAAGAGAATGGGGTGAAAACGAATGAACTGACATGGGATTGCCTTGGCAATGGAAATTGGATTTTTAGACATTTTTCAGATTTGGAAAAAATGAATTTCAGACGTTTCAGAAGTGCCTAGGAACTGAGATATACATTTTCAAAGCTCCTATGTTATAATGTTGATTGGAATTTTTAAGAGCTAAAACTGGAGCTACCATATTTGCTCTGATAGAACACAAGCTATAGGTGCAGTTATCCCGGTTCCTTCAAAAGATATTAAAAAGCTGTCAACTCCACTCAGTTTGTCAGTTTTTCTGTCATTTTTTTCTGTAATTTTTTTGAAAAATTCTACCGTAACCCAAATTCTTCTACAAAGTGCTTAAGGATTATTGTCATTATCAAACAGTAATCTATTTTCAAAAACTCATCAGTCAGCAGTTCACCTTTTTCACACACTCATTTCTATCCGATTAACATCTCAAACATGTCGTACTGCTTATTTTTTTAATTCGTCTCCTCCACACTGTTCTATGTTCCCAACCTTTCCACTATACACTTTGTATCTTGGAGCCAACGTAAAACTCAAAAGCTCCAACAAACACCTGACACTGACCTATTTTTTCTCTTTCCTCTTGCAAAGTCGTCTGGCCATGACTCCCACCAGCGACTGATGAGCAGCATCTTTGTAGTCGGTGATAATGATGATATATCCTGCGGGTCGAATTATTAAGTGGCCGAAAATGTTGGAGGAAGAGGACGGGGCCAGCCTGAAAATTCAGAAAGTAAAACGAAATTTCGTAACTTTTAGAACTTGTAAAAAATGAAATTTCTTCAGTCTGGACTATGCGGATAGAACACCGTAAATGCTCTAACAGAAGCCCACGCAAGGAGTCAACTTTGGAGCTCAATTATATCGGTTCCTTCGAAAGATACTAAAATTTTGTCAACTGATAAAAAGTTTGTCTTAAAATCAATAATATTTTATCGTTTAACAAAAGTTTGACATCTTTTGAAGTAACCGAGATAATTGAGCTCAAAGTTGACAGTTTGGGTAGGCTTCTATTATAACATATAGATGAGAGATGTCGAAAATCTGTTAACTGATGAAATATTGGTGATTTTATGATAATTAAATTATGTCGACAAATTTTTTTAAATATATTTTGAAAGAATGGAGATAATTGTGCTCAAAATTGACGATTTGAGTGAGCTTCTAACATTTTTAGAGTGAATGCGACAAATTTCATTTGGATTATTTCAAACAGTGATGATTTTCCTACTTCCCGATCATACCAATTTCTAGCTGATGACAAGAATAAAAACTTTTACAATTTTTGTTAATCCAAAAAAACCAAATAATTGCAAAAACAAAAATTTTCAAATTTCTAGTTTTTTGAAATCTTCCTCGTAATTTATCGTTAGAAGCTCACCCAAGTAGTCAACTTGGAACTCAATTATATCGGTTCCTTCGAAAGATATCACAACCTTTTAACTGGTAAAATATAAGTGGTTTTATGATAAATAATTTACCAGTTGACAGATCTTTGATATCTCTCATAGGAACCGAGATAATTGAGCACGCATGACGTGTTCTTCTGTTACAGCAAACACGGTAGATGGATGAAATTACAAAGGTGCTAAAATAACTCAAAATTTAAAAACAACTCTTTTTTGAAATTCTGATTTTTCTAAACAAATCATTCAAACGAAAATCAAGACTAATTTGCTAACCTGCCTTTCCAGAAACATGATTCCTATTCTTGTTACATACATCTTTGTACAACTGAAACCGTGAAAGATAGCAGAAAACAAGAAAAACTTCAAAAATTACTGATGGGTCGGGTACCCAATTCGAGATTCACACAAAAGAACAATAATTAAGTGATAAAATCATTTTTATTCGAGAGAATATTGATTATGGAGCTAGCTATCGACCGAGAAAAAAAGACTATAATAAAATGGCATCGAATATTAACGAGGACATTCAAAAAACCGAAAGATTCCTGTTTCTTCTTCAATGAAACATAAAACGGGAACGTATTTGAAAGCGATTGGAATCGAAAGAAAAAGGTATATCACAAATATTGGGGAGCTGGAAAGAGTTGACTGACTTAGAAAAAACGATAAATTATAGTATATCAAATAAAAACTATATGAGAAATAAATACTAAAAAATGAGTATTAGAGTCTGACTGATCTTCCTTTGGAAGCTTCCTTTAGGTCCTCCATATATCCAGCACGTTTCGAATAGTTCTCTTCCGTCTGTATCCGACGGAAGTCGGAGTGCATGTCTCGTTCGGAGATCATCTTTTCACGACGAGACCATTCATTCGTATCGTATCTCCGATTCACGATTCTAAAGTTTAAAAATAAGAATTGTGCATTGAACTTTTTAAAAATAAGAATTGTAAGAATTGTTAAAAATAAGAATTGTTTTTAAAAATAAGAATTGTGCATTTTTTAAAAATAAGAATTGTGCATTGAACTTGAATAAAACAAACTTGAAAGTATCTTCTAATTCTTTTCTATGCGCTGCGTCCATATCAATATCGTCATCATCAATGAAATCGTCCATATCACTGTAGTCGTCTTCATCTTCGTACTGAAAATCAATTATTCATTTTTAAATAAAGATGGAATCTTCGTTTTATACCCCGTCCTCATCATCATCTTCTTCATCACTGTAATCATCACCTCCTCGATAGAAGCTACCACCGCCACCACCTCGTGAATCTCGATCCCTATTCATCATCTTCTTCTTTCTTTCTCTTTCTCTCATTTGTTGCTCACGTAGTTCTGCCATTCGACGAGCTTCATAGCTACGTCTATCAGAGTTCTTCATTGACGAGGATGAAGAGTAAGACGACGACGAAGGACCAGGCTTATCCATTCTTTTCTGGACCTTCTTACTCCTATCATACTCGTCTTGTTCTCTTTCTTGGCGTGCTCGCTTCATAGCTCTCTGTTTTTCTCGCTCCTTCTCGCGTTGACGCTCAGCTTCGCGAACCGCTTGAGCTCGTTCTTCTGCAATTTTATATTTGATGCACAATTTCGATACAGTATTTGACTCACTACTATTCTGCGGGAGAGGAGCCGATGATCGGGAACTTCCAGGTGCTGCAGCGATGGCCCTGATCAAGGACTGTTGTTCCTTGTATCTCACATCTCCGGGAAGATATTTCTTTCCGGGAACGGCAGCAGGAATAAGTGGTGGAGGTGTTGGCGCCTTGGTAAACGGTTTTCGAACTCTGGAACTATTTCAATGTTGAGAAACGAAACAAAAAAACCGGCGTTTACTCTTTTTTCGGAGGTGCACTGCTGGACCCGTTTGAAGATGACGATGGTTGACTTTTCGATGCGGCTGATTTATGGTAAGCAGCTGCAGCGCTCCGAGCTTTTTCCCTTTCCTTTTCCTTCATTCTCAGGTTTTCTGCTTCTTGTTGCCTTTCTTGTTTTTCTTTCATTCTTTCCTTCTCTCTTAATTTCTCTCGATCAGAACTGCTAAGTCCAGATTTCTGTTGACCGTTTGAAGATGAGGATCTGAAATGTATACAAGTGTCGAAAGGAGATATGACCGATTTATATAACCCACTTTTGTTGCATTTGAACCGATTTTGCAGGTCTGGCTTGAAGATGGTCCAAATTTACCGTTTTTCCTTGGGAAAGACTGTCAGCGGCAGCCATTAGCTTTCTGAATCAAATGAAATTTATTTCTATAAACTACTATAAGAACTCACTGGAAATCAATCGGAGCTGCTGGTTGAATTTTCTTTTTCTCAACCACTGGCTGGCGTTTTTCTGGAACTTTTCTGCCATCTTTTGGAGGAGAAAATGTGTCTCGCCTGGAAATAGGTACCGTAATGGGACAATTAAGAACTTTGTTACTTACGTTTTTTCATGCCGAGAGCACAATCCGGCTAAACTGTTGGATTTACTGGTAGAGACCCGATGAGGACCTTGAACAGTCGCTCTCAATGCGCTTTCATTTTTCTGCTTGGCTGCTAGTGCCTTATATACTCCATTACGATATTTATCAGCTTCGACGTCGGCCTCTTCTTCTTCTTTCCATTTTCTCTTTTGCAAAGTTTCCAGATGCTCGTTGTTACCTCCGAAGCGTGTTTGAAGATCAATCACATCTAATCCAAACTGCTTTCCCATCTTTTTTGTAGCTTTTCCACCGTTTGCTTGCATTCTCAAAACCATAAGTTTCTGTTTGTCACTTTCAGCTTTCTTTTCTTTCGCTTCTTTTTCGGCACGTTGACGTTCCAGAACTGCACGAACAGCAGCAGTGTTGACAGATGAGGATGAGGATGATGGTCCATCACGTTTTGGAATCGTAAAGTTCTGAAAATTTCGACAATCAGCAGAAGGCCTTATGGCTCATTTTATCAGCTCTTCAAGAATATATCCATAAATACTCCAATAGCGCATCGTTAAGATTTTCGGATGAATAGACCTATTTGAGATTTTAGTAAATTCGAAGCTTAAAACATTATTTCAACTACAGTAACCTAAAACTATTTGTATTTTCCGGATTTATTTTCTCGATGTTTGTTGCTTCTCGTCAAGTTTCCTGTTATTTTTCCCTAAACAAGTCGGAAATACAAATTTTTGACAATGAAAAAATGAGAGAAAATCGGGATAATAAGTTAGGAAATTTTAAATATTTTCAGACAACGGTAGTTGTCGTTGTGGAATCTTCGGCCACTGTCGTTTTTCTTCCACAGTTCCATTTTTTTTTAATATTTCAATCAGAAATTGATTGTCAAAGAAACTACAAATCCCAGAATAGTGGAGAATACTGAAACTCTACATCAACCCAGACTAAAAAATTTGAGAAATCAGTCGAAGCCATCCTCGCTCCGTTACATTTTAGGTGATTTGCTCGATGTGCTCTTTGAGAATTTTTACGATGACATTGTAACAATCTGAGTGTGAGCATTCTTACGAACGGTCCCTTTGGAGTTGATTAAATTTAGCTCTTGGGATAATGCTTAACATCTATCCCTCCCCCCCCCCCTTTGAGTTGGGGGACCATGGAAAATTAATCTACCCTAGATGCACCCTATGGATCCCTGGACATTTTCTAATTAGGCTGTTCATCTAGTAGAGATAATCCTCTACTTTGGCTTAGCAACCACCCCATTTCCATGGAAACAATAATCGAAATTCTCACCTTACGCCGCTCTTCTTCTTCTCTTTCCTTCCGCTTTCTGGCTAATTCCTGCTCTTTCTCCTGTTTCCTCCGTTGAATTTCCAGCCGCGCGCGTTTCTCGGCTTCCAATTGACGGCGTGCTTCATTTTTCTCACTGTTCACCTGCAAATGATTGTTTTTTTTACATTTCGAAATATTGATTTGAAATCGATACCTCTTCTTGTATTCGATCAACTTCTCGCGACGCTTTCTTCGCGTTTTTATTCGCCGCATTCATCATTGTTGAGAAATCCATGATTCTGGAAAACAACTGGGAAAAAAATGAAAAAGAGATTTAGCTGAACTTCTAATCAATAAGCAAAGTGAAAAAGAGAGTGCAGGTGACAAAACGAAAAATCCAGAGAGAACGATTCAACTGAATGACCAAGCAAACACGCGGAATGAAACCAGAATCTTCATTGAGAAGCGAGAGTGTATGCAAAAACAAGAGGGTGGCAGACACTGGCCGAGAACTCCAATGCATCGCGCCCCATTGCCTGCGTCTCCGCGTTTAATGCTTACATCTCTCGTGTTATCGCTCTTTGGAGACGTATTGTTTTCAGAAGACTTCCCCTCTCTACGTCCCATCGATTGCACTTTCATATTTAGTTATTATGAGCATAGCCTGCTCATTTTTAATGAGAAATATGTCTCCATGTTGTCTTGTAGCTTTTTGAAGTTGACATTCTTCTCAGGAATCACCGTTCAACAAATTGTGTTTATTTTCAGGTGATACCATGTCGAAGCACAAGAAAAAATCGGAAGAACAGGTGGGCCATGTTTTGAAAGAATGAAACAGAACGAGAAAATTAGGAACATTCTCTCCGGAAAGGCTTGATCTTCAGGGACCAAGCTAAAATAATAAAATCCGAAATCAATTTAATTCTTATATTTTTAAAATTACTTTTCAGGATTGGGATGAGTTGCCGAGAAGTCGAGTGATTCGAATAGAAAATGTTTCAACTATTGGTGCCTCCACATCTGCCCCAAACGTCTTACTCAACTCGATCACTTCCGATTTTCAGTTCACCGAGGAGAACTTGCCGAGAAGTACATTATTCCTTTGTAGAAGCGTTTCCGAAGACTATGTGAGTATTAGAAGGTTCTGAGGACAAATGGAAAGTCTGTGCTGGATCTAAGGATAGCACTCTCTGTCCGGGTGACTCACCCCGTTTTTAATATGATTGAGTGCTTTAAAGCATTCTTTCTATCATTCTATCATATTGCTTTTGTGATGTTAAACTCCGCCCTTTTGACTTGGTATAAACGCCCACTCAATTGTACGATCTGGGTGCGTGTCCAAGCTCAATCAATGCCTAGGATGTTAATATGGTCTAAGATTTTCAGTTTTCATTCTATGTGGAGACGGAACGCAAGCAAAAATCACCTTGGAAGGGCATGCACTCCTACATCCCTGGTCGATGCATCCAGAAGACCGAACCACAGTCTGAGCATCCTCTCATTTGTCTGCTTGAGAGATTCAGCAAAGAGCCAAAGTACGATATCTGGAAGTTATTGTCATTTTTTAAATCCTGGTTTTCAGGTTACTCGCTAACGCTGGCGTCTTCCTGCTCTATGAAATTCTTCCTTCAAAACATATTCGCATCGATTTCTATCTACAGCATGACAGAGTTTTTGAATCCATTCTCGACAGTCCCACAGTATTGCCTATGATGTTCAAAAAACGAGTGCATATTGTCATGAGAACTATTGTCGAAGGCGGTCTAAAACCGTTTGACGTCGATGTGATCCACGACGAGAAGGGAGATATGGATGAGCAAAGGAAGCATGGAGACTTGAATTTCGAAAAATTGTTCGATTTGGCTGAAATTTATAAAAAGAAAAATGAGGAACCTATTCCAAATTACAAATTAGAGTGAGTAGTGACTTGCAAAATTATTCAAAATGAGAAAGAATTTTCAGCACCAATACATTAAACTCCCGCCTAATGCCGTACCAGCAGGACACTGTCCGATGGATGATCCAGCGTGAAGCGGAAAACTCAATAGATCTCAATCTGTCATGGCTGAAATTCGATGAGCTTCCCGGTGATCCCCCACTATTCTATTATTCATTCATTGGAGTCGTCGCGAGACATCAACCGAGTGTAGAAGATCTTCAAAGTTTTTCTAAGAAATACACTGTCAAAGGAGGTCTACTCGCCGATGAAATGGGTCTTGGAAAGACTGTCGAAGTTCTCGCTCTGATCTCATCTGCTAGAAAAGACGAAGAAAAAATCATCGAGGAAGATAAAGCGGAACAAAAACCAACTAGTTCAAGGAGCCAAGGTGCACCAAGTTATACAATTGCAGAACAAGTGCGAGTTGCAGAACATAGTTACAAAGAAATGGTAACATCATAAAGGTTATTTGCATTACAACAATTTTGTTAATTTTCAGAATAATGCCAAAACCAGCACAGGTCCAACAACATATAACGTTGAGAAAGCTATAAAAGGCAAGACTGTGAACTGTGAAGGGTGTGGAGTAATATGCACTGCTTCTGTATGTGGATGGAATTTCGATACTTGTGATGACGAATTGTTTTACTGTCCCGAGTGTATGACTCTTAAAAACACCAGACGTTTGGTGAAAACCACATTGATCATAGTTCCCGAAAGTTTGATTTTCCAATGGTTCACTGAGGTTGCCAAACACTGTTCGGATGATTTCAAAGTGATGGTAAGAGCTCTCATGAAAAACATATTTCAGATAAAATCTTTTTTTGCAGTTCTATTTTGGTGTCAAAAAACACGGATATCTGCAACCGTGCGAAATGGATAAATTTGATGTTGTTCTGACAACATACGACACACTTCGTAGAGAAATGAACTTTTCTGATAAAAAAGATCAAAGTAAGGATTGTCTTCATTTTAATTGAAAAAAATCAATCTTACAGGAAGAAACTTTCGGACCAACTCGATCAATTATTATTTGACAACTTCTCTGGTTCATGTCAAATTCTGGAGAGTTATTGTCGATGAATCACAAGTGATGCCACAGACATCCACCTCTAATCTATCTCAGATGCTGATAAAACTTCAAGGAATTAATTGGTGGTGTGTTACGGGAACTCCTCTTGTCAGAACTATTTCCGACATGAATCCCCTCTTCACATTTCTGGATTTGTTCCCCTACAACAACACGGATTTTTTCTCTAATTATGTGCATCCTCAGTACCTCAATTTCGTACTTCAAATTCATGATCAAAAGGAATTGTTTGATGAGAAAAATCCAAAAGATCTGCCGCCGATTCTCCTTCTCGAGATACTTGGTCGTATCATGAGTAGAAAAATGAAAATAGATGTGGAACATCAAATCGATCTTCCGGAGTTGACAGAAATCGAAAAACGAATTTGCTTCAGTGCCGTAGAGGAGCGTCAGTACAAAGAGGAAAAAGAAAAGTTGCGAGATTCCGTAGCGAGGGCCATCGGACAAGCGGCTGATGATATTTTCCTTGCTGACCTAGCATGTCGTGATAAAGTACTTCAAAAGTTTGGAACACTTCGAGAGACACTTCTTACTGGACATGGAAACACGCATGATGCGGGATCATCAATAGTATATTCACCAGAGACAGTGATATTCCGTTTGGTTCATAACAAGAAACAAAATATAACGTCTCATATGAGAAGTTATGTCGTGTCTTCTCTAGGTTAGTTCTTATTTCAAAACGAATAATTTATAACTATGAACTTAGAGGTCTCGCTGGAGTTCAACGTCTTATGTCGCGTCCAGAAGATGCTCTTGCTGTGTACCAGCACGTACTTGATAATTTCAACGAAGTCAGCACGAACACATGCCTAAAGGATGCCATGGGACGAGATTGTATGACGCAGTTCAAGCAACCATCCACATCGCAACCAGGTGTAATTAACCCAAATGATGTTTTGGAAGTGGAAGACGAGGAAGATGGTGTTGGAGATGTTTTAGCGACGAAAACCCAACAAGAACTAGAACAGATACACAATGTCGCTACAATGGTGAGGTCTGTTCTGAATGTGTTTAAGAGATATACGAAACAACTCGTGTGGGTTAGAAAGCAGCAAGAAGGAAGATCAGACGACAGTGACGGACCACCGAAAGCCAAAAGACCTCGCTTAGAAGATGCTATCCGTAAAATTCAAGAAGATGAAGAAGCGGCAGAGAAAAAACGTATAGCATTACGGAATCAAAGGGATGCGGAAATGGAAGAGGCTCGCCTTGCATTTGTAGTTCGGTACGAACGTAGAAAACGAGGTGAAGTGGTGGAGGAGTCGGACGAAGAAGAAAAGAAAGCAGTTCCTGCGGTCCCACAAAAGACTGTGGAAGAGGTTGAAGAGGAAGAGAGACAAAAACACAAACATAAAATGGCTAACCTAGCATTCAAACCTATTCGAATGGATGCAACATCAGAATTCCATCTTATCGTCAACATGCACCATCTTCAGTGCATGGTAGGCATTCCAGAAGAACAGCGGATTCCTATGCAACGACTTGGTCAACCAGTGAAGCGGTTTATCAGGCTAGAGGTGCGTAGTATTCTTTAAAATATTATTTAACAATTTTAAATCAGTTTCTAGATTCAAGCAATCAAGAAAGTACAAACAAGTCTACTCGAGTTCGAGACACTCTGGACCAACGATCCGAATCACATAGTTGGTTTTTAATTTCCCAAACTATTAATTCATTAATTTTCTAATTTAGTTTGAGCAAATCGAATCATATTTTGACGAATTGCGCAGAAACTGTGAGGTGAATCCAAACCCGAAGGATCTCTATGATGACCTCTTCCGAGTAACGAACACCATGAAAAATCGGTTAGCAGATATACCTTACGTGGCTATATACGACGAGAAAGCACTGAAGCCAAAGAAACAACAATATCACAACTCAAAGACTTGTATGGGTGGATGCTCGGAGAGACATTTAGAGTGTGAACAGTTCCTAGGACAACCCTGTTTACCGCTGGTCGAAATAGTAGATAAACTAATGAATCAAATACGACTGATTGATACAAATAGGCGGAGTGCTATTCAAAAGCTTAACAATCTGATCAGCATGGTTGTCAAAATGGTAAGATTTTTATTTGTGTTGACCTAATCACATGATTACCAGACACAAAATTGTTTTCGGGATCACTGATCAGTAAACAAAAATTTTTGAGAATAACTTCTATTGTTTTCAGAGTGATCCCGCTCTCCTACTAGGTATATTCTCCGAATCATCCGAAGGCAAATCTGATGAACTCAAAAAAATGTATGAGATCATCACATGCAAACATATTATATTCAGAGGAACACGGGAAGAAAAAGACCGAGCATGTAATTTCTACACTAAAGAGTGAGCGCTTCACAAAATTCAGAAAGAGTATTCCGAATATTTCAGAAATCATCCATGTGAGCTTTGCGACATGTGGTGTAAATATATGGCGCTGTGTTTTGATTCCGGATTCATGTCATTCCATGGTGAGCATCGTCCGAAATCGGGAGTTCATCGATTTGGTGATGTTATGTGTGTTACTTATGAACCGAAGAAGGGCACTGCAATGACTTTTATCAGGTAAATCTCTTTAATATCATTATGCAATCAATTATTTTTGATTTTGCAGGCACTTCCTTGCCGTATACTTTGATCGTATACATGATAGTATCAAAACGTGTAAATTGACAATTGACATAATTTGCGAACTCGTTTTTCGTTATCAAGAGTTATCCCAAGCACAAATCCTCCTCACAGATGATCTAATCAACACCCATTTCGGAAATCTGTCCTATGAAGTTCCAATGGAGTTGATACGAGCACAGTACGCTGAGGATCACAAGGATCTTCGGGATCAAGAACTAAGCACCGTCAAAAGTGATGTGAAAGAGCTGCGCTACCTGACGAATTTGATGAAGAAGCAACTGACGAATGAGTAAGAAATGAGGTACATGTTGTAAATACCAATTTTTGGTTTTCAGGACTAGTGAGTATGATGAATGTCCAATTTGTCAGTGCGATATTGATTCATTCATGGTGTTCACATGTGGCCATCGGATCTGTCCACCATGCTATCAAAGGTTGAAGCAAATGGCAAAAGCGTATGATTCGTTTATTTGGTCTCAATAACCGATATACATATTTTCAGTGAAACTCCTCATTATGTAGTGGATACTCTCAAATGTCCATCGTGTCGTGCTCAGAACAAGGTTCAGCAAATCATGTTGGCTCGAAGTGGACATATGGAACTTGCTACAACCATACCAGGTTTCATTCTGTCGGCTAAAGTAAATTCGATGAATGAGTAATAATAATAATCAGAACCTTATATTTTCAGCTCTCCTCGGCTATCCAAATAATGCGGAATATTCTAGCGGCCGACGAAACCAACAAGATTATTCTCTTCACAAACGTTGATCCAGCATCCACAGCCGTTTTTCTCTACCTTCAGAAAGTTTTTAGACTGGCTGATTTACCGATTACAACTGCTTCAAGACAGAATTGTGGAAAGACAATTGTCGATTTTGATATATCAGACGATGTAAAAATCCTTCTCTGCCCACTGTCACTCTGTGCTAACGGCCTGAACATGACCGGCGCAAATCACATTATCTTCCTGGACCCTCCACATCTTCAATCTGTTCTTAATCAAGCAATCGGTCGCATCAATCGCTTTGGACAGCGACGAGCGATGCGTGTGTATCATTTGGTTGTTGAAGGAAGTCTGGATTCGGAACTGAGAGCAATCGCGAAAAATAATACTGATCGAGCGACTGAAAGTGGGTTTCATTAGCGAGAAAATTTTCTGCTATTTAAACTATGGTTTATTTGCAGAGAAAGGCTGGACAATTGGTGATATCCGTGCAATGTTCGACATAAACAAAAACGATCCGCCAGCCCGATATGCTCGACAGCAACATGGTTTCGGCAACTTTGGACGCTGAAATATTATAAAGCATGACATATGTATTCTTTTGGACGCTGAAATATTACTATCTATCATAAGAATATGTATATATCAGAATTTTTTATATGTACACTTCTGTTTTATGAAAATCTCTGTATTTTTCCTTACTTCCTACCTCCTTCGTTCTAGTTTTCAATTTAGTCATTAATGTTGATTTTTGCTCTAAGCTCAAAACACATTTCTTTCCCTGATCATCATCACTTCTCTTTAATTTGTCTCTCGAAACTGTTATCGTCTCCATGGAGATCTCCGTAATATTCGACATCTCACTGATCACCTGCATGTTCTAATTAATTTGCTAATTTTGAAACTTTAATAAACCTTGCTTCAGTTTTCCGATACTTTTCAGTTTCTTTCGAGTGATTAATTCCATCTTATTTCTTGATCTAGTTCTTATTTTTACAGATTCTTCTTCAGAATTCTAACAATGAACAAGAAAAATCCAACAGAAGAGTTCTCCTGGAGAAAAGAAACTAACAAAAACGAAATCATCAAAAGGTTCTATGCAGCTGGAAACTATTATTCTGGAAAATATATTGAAGAGCTCAAAGAACTCACTGGAAAAAATGCGAGAGCTGTGAGAAAACGAAAACATGTTGTTTCTCAAAGTTGGTTTCTAGATTAGCACTTATCTCGGACTTTTGAGAGATCGCGACAGAAAGGAAGGAAAAATCATTCCAGCACCGCCAAAGGATCGCAGATTTCATAGCGACAAAATTACGAAATTTCTCGAAAGAGCTTTTGCAAAAAGTTCTGATTTAACCGAAAAAGTCTATGAAGTACTTATGAAGAATACGGGCCTTTCTAGAAGACAGGTTAACAGAAGAAACTATTCGAATCTTCAAATTCTCTTTGCAGATCGTCGCATGGTACAGCTACCATAGAAGAAGAAACTCTGGAATCATTCAAAACCTTGAAAAAGAACGCCGTAAAAAGCAAAGAGAAGAAAGACAGAAGGTATTATTCTGGTACCGAAACATCGAAGCTGTGGAAGAGAAACGCCGGTGACCGTGGCTGAAGGTCCCACAACGACAACTACAGTAACCTAAAAATTTGTTTATTTTCCGTATTTATTTTCTCAATTTCCATGCGTTTTCAGTCAATTTTTAAAGAATTTCGTTTTCCGACTTATTTGAGTGGAAATACCAGAATAATCGACAAAAATTAATGAAAAACGAAAAAAATCCGAAAAATTGAAATTTTTTAGGTTACGGTAGTTGTCGTTATCGGCTCTCCGGCTACGACAACCAGCATTTCTCTTCCACCACTCTGATATATTTTAGTACGAGAATAATAGAAATAACATTGTTCCTGAAAAAATATAATTTCAGAAAAATATCAAGTCTAAAGCTATAAAACTGTTTCTGGAAAATCTAGAAAATTTCAAGACTGATCGAGAATCTACAATGAAAATTCTGATGAAAAAGACTGGACTAATGCGTTCTGTGGTAATTTCAGAGAGAGAATTTCTTCGAAACAACGAGTTTTTTTTTAGATTTCTAGATGGTTCTATAATCAATCCATTCCCATTTCTTCGCCATTAAAACAACAATTTACCGTTACTTTGAAACCTCTCGGAAAAAGAACTGCTGATGTCCCAACTATAGAATATTCACTCGAGGAAGGAGCTCCTCCTTTGAAAAAGGCCAGAATTGATAACACAGACTTCGAACCAAACCCCAAATTCCAGAAATTCAACCAGGAAAAGAAATCAGTTCCTGAGCGTCGAAGCACTCGTCGCGTAAGTGTTATCAGTGTTCGAAAAGTTCCTAATCCCTCAAAATCTTTCAGACCACCAGGACTAAAAAATTTGCTGACGAAATTTCGAACGAATTAGTTATTCCTAAAAATCAGTTGGCCAGGAAGCCGAAAAGGAAAACCGATATAAAACCTATCGATAAAGTTTGTGATCGGAAAAAGGATGAAATTCCAGAGAAAGAAATCGGTGATTTTGGCGACGAAAACATGAAACCGTTGCAAGAAGAATCCGATGAATTCGAGGTGAAGAAAGAAATCAAACTGGAGGAAGAAGACTATGACTATGATATCGCGGAAGGCGCTCAAAATTTGAGTGGATTGGCGAGCTACTATTACTGATAGTACTGATTATAATACGAATTTTATTGTACCTTTTTAACTTGTTAGTCAGGAGTCTCTTATCTCTATGCACTGTTCTCAACACTTTGTTCTTGCTTTAATCAATTCTCGTTATAAACGATTTAACAATCAAATGTGAACACTTTGAGCACCGAAAACCTGCAGAAGGATTTTAGATAATGTGCGGAAGAACTGGAGACATCAGTTCGGATGTGGCCGCGGATCTTTCACATCTCCAATTTTTGCATAACATGATAATAGAGACGTCAAATTTTACTGAATAGTAAAAAATCCGTTCAGAAAAGAAATGTTTTTTCTAATTTTTTCATTGATTGAAAGATTATGCCACAAAATGTACACAGTGAGAATAGTACACAAGAAAGACAACATTTACAATCTGTACAGTACAAGGTAAAAAAACAAGATTTGATTCAACAGGAAAAAAGTAAATTCGAATTAAATTTGACGAAATTTTTCGAGTATTATTATACATACAGATGACTTTGAGCCAATTTTCTCCCTTCTATTTTCAAACAACTCTTTCGTGTTCGCAAATTCCATCGGAACGAGATGAGATTCTGTTGAAGAAGACGTGACTACCGTATGCTCCACTGTAATAAAACTCCCGTCTGGTGTAGCATTCGAAGGTGCACGACGAAGAATTGATGGTTGGATCCTTTTGTTTCCGCAGATGCTTGATGAATCTCTTGCACTTTTCCGATTTTGTCTCGATGTTAGATTCTGGAACATTTCGGTTTATGAAAGAAATGAAAAAAAAAGATTTTGTTCTCAAAGTTTATCTCGATTGAGAAAAAAACTGGTTTTTTGGATTCTGAACTTTTTAATAGGGATTCATCTTTTTGTTTCTTTTTTCTCAATATTTTTGGGTCAATCTTTAATAAAGGTTTACTAGTTCGTCGTTCGTCCGGCCATGGCCCGCCGGCTCTCTATCAGCTGCTACGGCGATTTTTCCAGTACTTCTTTTGAATTATTTCGGATGCCTTTTCCAATAAAATGTGGGCACAAAACCGTAAGATTCAGCAGTTCAATCCGAAGCTTCCGCGTCTAGACCAACACCATTAAGATTATTAGCGTTCGAACACATCTAACTCTATCCTTTTTCTACGAACTTTTTCTACGAGCTTTCTACGAAGTTTTCCTATACCTTGATAAAATTGAAAAATCTGAAAAAAAACATAAACTGACCCATAACTGAAACTTGAAAATCGGTCAGCTTCTTGTAGTATGCAAAATTGACGAAATAGGTGGGCCATTCGAAGTCCGTATTTGAAACGGTTGCCAGAACCCTGTCACCGCTGGTGAGCTGACATATCGTATTTCTGATTTCAACTCCAAGAACTCCAGTCTTTTCGGGAAAACTGAGATTCAATGCGGTACTCAACAACATTGGATGCTTTTCGATATAGTGGATGTTGTATAACTCGAGAGGATCTGAAAAAAGATTTTTTTTGAAAATAAATCTAGAACACTCACTAGATTTTAGAATCTCTTCCACTTGATCCGAGATTTTTGGATTCTTCAAGGCGCTGCTCAATATTTCTATTGAAGAGATTTTCAACAGTGAATCCGTTGAAGATGTGTCTGATTGTTCAATAGAAAGAGCATCAGTAATTGTCCACAAAAAGAAATCCGTTTGAATTTCAGGAATACATACATTGACGATTTTAGATAGTGTAGAAGAGTAAGTCATGTGATGAAGGGGGTTAGTGGTAGATGAAAGCGAACAAAGGGGTGCCGTCGAGAGTAGAAAAAGCGAAAGTGAGTGAGAAGGCTGAAATATTGGTTTTTTGATCTCAAGATATAACGGTAGATCAGAAAGTTTAAAGATCTCAGACTTATCTCAGAATTATATCTCGGAGCGCATAGTCGGAAAATGAGGGGTTTCTGCCTCCGCCTATTTTTAGGTTCGCTTCCTGAAATATCACAAAAAAAGAGATAAGGGAAATATCATAGCGTCTGAAAAAAGATCTTCAGTCGAAACGTTATATATGTTTTCTCTTTTGTATAATTCCCCATCGATGTTGCTAAATACTATGCTGGCTGATCAAATCCAAAAAAAAGTCCAGCGTTTAGAAGAAAAATAGCCGGAAACCGGTGAAAAATCCAACGTTTACGATATATTTTCCTCGTGATCATCCATCTTACCCTGTTGGTCCGTATTGTCGAATAAGAAACTGACATCTGACTTCAGAAGACTGAGGTTTTCAGCGTTTTGGAATTTTCTGACAGAAAGTCAATTATTCAGACTCTGGGTTTCAGAAGATGTCCAATATTCAGAACCTTAGTTTCGAAAGTTCAAAGTCATCCGGATTTTAGAAGACGTCAAATTTTAGAAGACGTCACCAGCATTCGGAACGTCAGAAGCTCAAATTCAGAACTTCAGAAGGCGTTCACTTTTTATATGTTGATTCAGAATTTTTCAAAATTCAAAATTCGACGTCTTCTATATAAAATCTTAAAAACCAGAGGCACCAGACTTTCAAGTTTTCTTTGTGCCGGTGGGCTGTGGACGGGGCAACAAGCGGGCGACTGGCGGACGACTGGCGGATGACTGGCGAACGAAGAACTACATATTATGTGAACCTCATCTATTCCAGATAAAAAATAAAGTAATGAAACAAAAAGGAGTTCATCACTGTACAAGAATGTTGAATCCTGAGGAATCAAGCTCCCGGGAAAAGGGTTGAGTGTCAGGTTTCCAGGACACTTTTTTTTTAATTCGATAAAATTCAACAATCGTAACTTTCTCAGGGTACAAAAATAACGATAATATAAAAATTAAAGACATCAATTCTTTATTTCTTCTTTTTTTTCACAATTTTCAGTTTTAGATTCTGCCACACCTTCATAGTTTGAAGCACAATTGATGCCACCAGCAATGCAACTGAGAACCCAGATAAAGTGACAAAAAACATGATATGCTCATCTGAAAATTTCTAATTGAACTTATAAAAACTTTATGTATACCCAAAAACTCCATATGAAAATAACTAGGTTCTGTAGGTCTAACATCTTCTTGGAAGTCGTGAGAGACCTCAGGAACCACAGTGACATTTTTATCTTTTGTCCTCTGAATTTTTTCCGACGTCGTTGGAATTGGTTTTGTGGTTGTTTTCGGAGGTGGAATCACGTTTTCACAAGCAACAAAACTAGCTTTTCGACAACTGTAAACTGGAATGGAAACCTGAAAAACAGATTTAAATTTGAAAGTTTCATAGACTTACTGTTGGTCTCGTCCAATGACAATTCACAAATTCAGTATCATTAAAATGATAAAAATCAGATTCGAACAGTTTCCTCTGAAATTTAGAATTTTTAGAAAAATTGAAAAAAGTCGAAAACCGTGTGAAATAAGCATCCAAAATTTTGGAATCTTCATAAAACTTTTTGAAGTACATTCTTCCGTGCAGTTTGCCTATTTCTTGTTCATGCACATCATCACCAAAGAGGGTCGGAGAACTGATTCTCGCCTGTTTGGATGTTGTAAATCTGGTAATTCAGACTGCTTTTAGAATATCTACTGCACGCTCTCCCACAGAACAATTCCGAACTGCAAATTAATTTTTGATCTACAGAAAAAAAAGTTTGGCGCGATCACAATTGCAGGTCTAAAACCATAATTTCAGAATTTGTTATCTGATTTTGTGGAGTTCCAAGATGATTCAAATGATTCTTTAAAAATTAATTAGTGGTTATAGATTCATGTATGGTCGTTTTCCGGAATAAAAAATGTCAAAAATGATCATTTTTGAAAGTTTTTTACAGAAAAAATCTATCTCCTCTTTCAGTTTTTGACATTTCTTGGAGTTCTTTAGCTCAAAAAAACCGCAATTATTTTTTCTACATTTTCTATGGATGAATTTTTAATTCGTCTGATAAAACTTTTTTTATAATTCAAAAACCT
>NC_013487.2:8274870-8280303 GCF_000004555.2 Caenorhabditis briggsae | reverse complement strand
TGGAAAATTTTCCGGATTTTTTTCCGTTTTCATGTCCTGCAGGTAAAAAACGTAAAAACCACTGTCGGCCACTTGAAAAACGGCTATCAGACGCCGTGGCCTAGGTTTCTCACTGCGCGGGAATTCAAATCCTCGTCCCTCCTAGCAACTTTTTTTGAAAATTTGTTGCTTTTAACGGCATTTTTCTGGGATTTCGGATTTTTTTCGAATTTTTTCGCTATAATATTGGGAAAATAGACAGCTTTTGAACATTTTAATGCAATAAAAATTTTTGGTCGGAGTCTCTTAGCTTTGATCTAATTTATCTCGGTTCTTGTCAAAGATATGAAAAATGTGTCAACTGGTAATTTTTTAAATCAAAATATCACCAATATTTTACCGATTGAAACACTTTTTTGACCCTTCTAGGTTTTATGGTGTCTTACTCAAATGTTAATTCCAACGTTTTATTAATTTTCTGTGATATTTTGTAAACTTTCGGTTTTGACAGTTCCTATAAATTTGGAAAATGGTTTGAAGTACTCTGAAAACTTTATACCATCCCAGTTGTCAGTTCTCCATCATCTCTTTTAGTAATTTTACCACTTCCTACAGTAATCCCCACGGTATTTTTCTTAAAAGGACTGATCTTGTCGATGTTGTTGGGGTATCTATTGTAAATTCCAATTCTTAGAGCCACATTTTGTACTTTGGTTGTATTCTCTTCAAGTAGAGAATCCGAAATTTGAATCACCTCCATTCTGAAAATTATTATTCAAAAATTTAAAAGTTGTGTAAACTCCTTAACGCATGATTTTCGACTTCTAGCTTCAAATGCAACGTATCACCGGGATAAATCGGTTGAGTCATCATTACATTCGAATTGAAACTCTTTGTTTCATCACTTCCTAGTTCGTCCAAAAAACACATTTTCGGACAAAAATCGTTGCTTGTAGAGCAGTTTTTGAACGATTGATCTGCAGTGGGACTCTGTAGAAAAGCCAAAAAATAAAACTCTAACTTTCAAAAAACGGTGTATTTTCATCAGTCAATGTGGCTAGTTCTCCTCCAATTTTTTCACAAATCCTCTTTGCATCTCCAGGAAGAATTCCCATTTCCATTGAACCAAATAGCTAATAAAAAGTTTATTCTTGCATCGAAAGCTATTATGTTGGTAGCTACCAGAACGACAACTACCGTAACCGAAAAGTATTCTTATTTTCCGAATATTTTTTCTCACTTTTCACAGATTTTCGTCGAGTTTTCTGTTATTTTTTCCCCCAAAAAATCCAAAAATAAAACTATTTGAGACAGAAAAAAAATTACTGAAAACGCACCAAAATCGAGATAATAAATCTAAATATTTTTAGGTTACTGTAGTAGTCGTTTTGGGACCTTCCACTATCTGCGTTTCCCTTCCACATCTCCGATGTTTTGTACCAGAATAGTAACCTACTTTTAATTCTTGCGAAAACACTTGAAAATTGACTAGAATCCATGAAATATTTAGAGGAATCCAAAACCAAAACTTCTGTATACCTTTTTGCAAATTCATATTTTCTTCTTTAAAAATTCGAGGTTCTAATTTTCTAGCTCTTTGATTTATTTCCGATTCGAAAAAAAACACAAAAATCCACGCATGGTGACCGATTTCTCATTTTGCACATTTTCCAACAAAATCCGAACAACCGGACCGTTCCAATTAATTAGTTGTTCTTTTTACAAAAGTCACATCACCAATTAGAGGTTTACGGTCCCAAGAAAAAAAAATAGAGATCCAAAATTAGACAATTCACAGATGTTGGAATAGTGTAACAGAATTTGAACTGTGTGAAAAATTGAAGTTCTGGGGTCTTATAAAAAATAAGTGTTGACGATATTGGTTATACTTCTAATAGGTTTGGGGATGCATATTTTCAGAAAAATATCTAAGCCTGAGATACAACATATTCACATTACTATTCACGGAGGCATAAATTGGGTCCACCAGAAAGACAAAAAAGAAATTGAGCCAAAACTGTTTGAAAAGGTCACATATCCGCACTTATCATCCTATAGAGCCTCAAAACTCAAAACTACAAATTCTGGTACATTATTCCAATATCTGTGTCTTTTCAAGATTCGGACCTCTATTATTTCTTGGGACCTCTAGACTTTTCTGCAAAAAAAAGTATGTTGAATGAAACGGTAACCCGAATTTTCAATTTTTGTTTCGATTTCGAGTACCCAACCAGGCTACCCTGAAAGTTGCAAGACAATTGGTTCATTCAGTTATAACGCAAAACAGCTTGTCTTGCGGGATCGCCATTTCGCCCCATGGACAACCATAGTTTTATATACAAGGTAGATATATACATTGAAATTGCAATAAAATGTATTACACTTATTTTTCAAACAACAAACAAACAAAGATTGAAAACGGACGAATAGAAAGGCTCTTTTTAGTCTACAGGGGGCAAAAACGGCAACTTGGCTTCAAAATGAGATATTCTGGGGGTGTCAAATGGTAGATCTAGAAGAACTCTATCTCACAAGCAGTTTCACATTACTTCAACTTCAGTATTCGACCAGTTATAATCCACTAAAAACGACATTTGTATCGGTCTCTGGCGGACCAGGATTAGTTACTGAACTTGAAATTTTCAAGAGATGAGTGCTCTTCAGGATTTATATTTCAGTGAATATTTTATTCTGAAGCCGTTACCTTATCAAATATTTCTTTTCAAACTTTTCAAAAGTACTAGGCACGTATAGCAAAGAGTAAGGTAGTATTCGTTCTCAGCGTGCATCGAATTCAGACAAGAGTAATAGATGCTTTCTCATGCTGAACAATCATTTAAAAAACATTTGCGATAACACCTGAAAAATGCCCTATTCTCGTCCATGCGCTGGAAACTGTAGCATTTACGAATTACCACTTCTCCATACCTGAAAAGAACTTGAGAAAATAACATTAATCTATTTAGACAAAATAATTCTTGAGAATAATCCATGTTACAGTAGTCCATGGAAATAGTTACAAACCTGGCAGGATATCTTGCCGTTTCATTTGTCCTCACTATTTCCAAGTCTTCCTCAAATAATTTTTTGAAAACTGTCTTATTTTCGAAACCCACTTCTAGGTATTGCAATCGTTGGGATCCACCCGAGCGCCAATGTCTCAAAAATGAATTCAAATCTGAAACAGTGAGTCTGGAACTGTTAATGTGGATATCAATAGCATCGAAATTCATCAAATTGTCATAAGTGACCCAGCATCCGTTTGGACTGATCCACAAATCTTTTACTGGTTCTAGTTTTCCGTTGAATCGATAGTTGTCGGAAACGTTCGTCGATACCTAGCAATTCAGAAGAACGGGCGTTTCTGCAACAAATAATTTTAATTCGGTGAGTTTTTCGAAGGAAGAATAGCGGTTTTCAGGAATTGCACAGTTTCATCAAAAAATAAAACTTCCTTCTTGTAATTCACAATTTTTTATGAAAATCATTTAGTAAGAAGTTTGGTCCTTAAAAGGGTTCACACCTATTTTGGATAATTTCGGACATTTTGCTTATATAAAAAACGCTACACGCTGTTGGTCCCGGTGTCAGGCTGTGGGCTTTTGAAAAGCTTGAAAGATAAATATAGGTTTGTGTGACCCTTTAAGAAAAAATAAGGAGCGGAGCGATAGACCAGCAACAAACTAGATTGAATCGCGCCGAAGGCCCACCGGTTTGCCGGTCAATGTATAAAAACTAATTTGAATTTTTCTCTACAGTGGACAATAGGCTTAAAATTGAGTTCTACAGAGAACGTGTTTTAATGCTTTTGAAATGAATTCACTACTCCTCTACTTTTGAAAACTTGGGTTTAAAATCGGAAACGGTGAAACTTCTCACTTAGCACATAATCCAATATTTCGTCAGCATTCGAATTATTATTTTTTGACTTTATCAATCCGAAACGATCCAACGGATTCTCCTGTCGTTTGTTGATCCAATCAAGTGCCCAAGTATTGTATCTATCGATGAGCAATGTTCGAATACCGATGTTAAACAGACATAGTCCACAACCCACTTTGATGCCACCACTTGATCTTCAGAATATAGAATTAGACATTCCGATGAAAATTATATTTTGTATCCATTGATTTCAATAACTTTGCATTCTACTTCGTTAATATTTGATATGTGGACAACTGATAAAACAGTGTTCCTCTTTTCGATTTTTGATGTTACAATGACGACTTGTCTTGTACTCACACGTTCTTGCAGGTTTGTTTCCCACATCAAAGGTTTCCTTCGTCGATAATGATTTCATAGAAGGCATTTAGTTATTGGAACAGAAAGAGGCAGTCCCTCTGGAAATGTTCAGTTTCGGTTCGAATTAGAAAATTTCTTTGGTTTTCAAACATACGTTTCTTTTGGTTCCAATAGACTGAAGATTTCTGAGAGCACAACGAATGGAGTACGGAGTATTGGAAACGGCATGGGAACGGGACTGAATGAATTGGGAGAATAAAGAAAGATAGAATGGTGGTGGTTCTCAGTATAAAGAGGGTGGGAGAGAGGATGCACTGGCAATCGATGGGACCAAATCGAGATAGGGAGAGTGTGTCCTTCCCACGAGTCATACTGTGCCCATCATTTCGTCTACTGTGGAACATTGAACGCGATCTAATCCCCCTTGTACCGCTCGTTCTTCTCACACCTTCTGGTACCATTTACAGTGCATAACAGAGCTACAAGGTCACTCCAAAAACGCACTGTAACTTTTTCAAACTACAGATTTTTTTCAGCACCAAATGTACTCCATAGGAGCCGAATTTGGTGAAGGGGTCAAGGTTTTGAAACTGTGCCCTAGAAAAATAATACTTCTGGTGATATAGAAGATGACGACGTAGAACATTGATATATCCTCTGCTGGAAGTTCAGTGGCAAAGCATCTATGCAACGTGGTATTTTTATTTGGTCAGTTTTGTAAATCAGCGTATCAATTTCAAAGGAAATTCTAGATGCTGTTTTCAGATTTTCAAATCACTGATGCCAGCATCTTATCAGCCGATATAGGTTATACTTCTAATAGGTTTAGGGATGCATATTTTCAGAAAATTATCTAAGCTTGAGATACAACGTATTCACGAAGGCATTACTGTTTTGCCGACATTTTGGTTATATGTAAATTGGGTCCACCAGAAAGACAAAAAAAGGGAACCAACACTGTTCACATTTCCGAAGTCACATTTCCGCACTTATCATCCTATAGAGCCTCAGAACTCAAAACTCCAAATTCTGGCACTTTATTCCAATATCTGTGTGTTTCTCAAATTTCGGACCTCTATTTTCTCTTGGGACCTCTCTTCTTTTTTCGGACCTCTAAAATTTTTTGGGACCTCTAAACTAGAAAAGAGCCCTAATTTTCTGCCTCTTCGATTTCCTTTCGATCGGAAAAAAGAACATAAAAAATCACGCTTT
>NC_013487.2:8274095-8274860 GCF_000004555.2 Caenorhabditis briggsae | reverse complement strand
AGCTATGAATGATTACAATTCGAGCTCGGTACCGTTTTATCAGACGAATTAAAAATTCATCCATAGAAAATGTAGAGAAAATAATTGCGGGTTTTTTGAGCTAAAGAACTCCTAGAAATGTCAAAAACTGAAAGAGGAGATAGATTTTTTCTGTGAAAAACTTTAAAAAATGACCATTTTTGACATGTTTTCTTCCGGAAAACGGCCATACATGAATCTATAACCAGTAATTAATTTTTTAAGAATCATTTGAATCATCTTGGAACTCCACAAAATCAGATAAAAAATCTGAAATTATGGTTTTAGAACTGCAATTGTGATCGCGCCAAACTTTTTTCTGTAGATCAAAAATTAATTTGCAGTTCGGAAATGTTCTGTGGGAGAGCGTGTACTGTAGAACCTTTAAAGGGGGACTCCGACCAAAAATTTTTATTGCATTAAAATGTTTCAAAAATATGTATTTTCCTAATATTAGTGCGAAAAAATTCGAAAAAAAACATAAATCCCCGAAAACGGCTTTGAAAAAAAATAGGATTTGACTTCCCGCGCCNAGAAAAACCTAGGCCGCGACATGATAACTTGTCTCATATGGAAAATTATCAGGACTTTATACCGCTTCTCTGCCCTGACGGGNCAANTCTNAAAACTCGGGACNCGCCTCGACNCCCCCTACCNACCGACCACCCACNNCCTANATAGAGGCCCCGANNNNCCCCAAANGCNACNNCCCCCCCTATGCCCCCACCCGCCACTTGNNGAGGGCCA
>NC_013487.2:8266819-8273682 GCF_000004555.2 Caenorhabditis briggsae | reverse complement strand
GAAAAATGTGTCAACTGGTAATTTTTTAAATCAAAATATCACCAATATTTTACCGATTGAAACACTTTTTTGACCCTTCTAGGTTTTATGGTGTCTTACTCAAATGTTAATTCCAACGTTTTATTAATTTTCTGTGATATTTTGTAAACTTTCGGTTTTGACAGTTCCTATAAATTTGGAAAATGGTTTGAAGTACTCTGAAAACTTTATACCATCCCAGTTGTCAGTTCTCCATCATCTCTTTTAGTAATTTTACCACTTCCTACAGTAATCCCCACGGTATTTTTCTTAAAAGGACTGATCTTGTCGATGTTGTTGGGGTATCTATTGTAAATTCCAATTCTTAGAGCCACATTTTGTACTTTGGTTGTATTCTCTTCAAGTAGAGAATCCGAAATTTGAATCACCTCCATTCTGAAAATTATTATTCAAAAATTTAAAAGTTGTGTAAACTCCTTAACGCATGATTTTCGACTTCTAGCTTCAAATGCAACGTATCACCGGGATAAATCGGTTGAGTCATCATTACATTCGAATTGAAACTCTTTGTTTCATCACTTCCTAGTTCGTCCAAAAAACACATTTTCGGACAAAAATCGTTGCTTGTAGAGCAGTTTTTGAACGATTGATCTGCAGTGGGACTCTGTAGAAAAGCCAAAAAATAAAACTCTAACTTTCAAAAAACGGTGTATTTTCATCAGTCAATGTGGCTAGTTCTCCTCCAATTTTTTCACAAATCCTCTTTGCATCTCCAGGAAGAATTCCCATTTCCATTGAACCAAATAGCTAATAAAAAGTTTATTCTTGCATCGAAAGCTATTATGTTGGTAGCTACCAGAACGACAACTACCGTAACCGAAAAGTATTCTTATTTTCCGAATATTTTTTCTCACTTTTCACAGATTTTCGTCGAGTTTTCTGTTATTTTTTCCCCCAAAAAATCCAAAAATAAAACTATTTGAGACAGAAAAAAAATTACTGAAAACGCACCAAAATCGAGATAATAAATCTAAATATTTTTAGGTTACTGTAGTAGTCGTTTTGGGACCTTCCACTATCTGCGTTTCCCTTCCACATCTCCGATGTTTTGTACCAGAATAGTAACCTACTTTTAATTCTTGCGAAAACACTTGAAAATTGACTAGAATCCATGAAATATTTAGAGGAATCCAAAACCAAAACTTCTGTATACCTTTTTGCAAATTCATATTTTCTTCTTTAAAAATTCGAGGTTCTAATTTTCTAGCTCTTTGATTTATTTCCGATTCGAAAAAAAACACAAAAATCCACGCATGGTGACCGATTTCTCATTTTGCACATTTTCCAACAAAATCCGAACAACCGGACCGTTCCAATTAATTAGTTGTTCTTTTTACAAAAGTCACATCACCAATTAGAGGTTTACGGTCCCAAGAAAAAAAAATAGAGATCCAAAATTAGACAATTCACAGATGTTGGAATAGTGTAACAGAATTTGAACTGTGTGAAAAATTGAAGTTCTGGGGTCTTATAAAAAATAAGTGTTGACGATATTGGTTATACTTCTAATAGGTTTGGGGATGCATATTTTCAGAAAAATATCTAAGCCTGAGATACAACATATTCACATTACTATTCACGGAGGCATAAATTGGGTCCACCAGAAAGACAAAAAAGAAATTGAGCCAAAACTGTTTGAAAAGGTCACATATCCGCACTTATCATCCTATAGAGCCTCAAAACTCAAAACTACAAATTCTGGTACATTATTCCAATATCTGTGTCTTTTCAAGATTCGGACCTCTATTATTTCTTGGGACCTCTAGACTTTTCTGCAAAAAAAAGTATGTTGAATGAAACGGTAACCCGAATTTTCAATTTTTGTTTCGATTTCGAGTACCCAACCAGGCTACCCTGAAAGTTGCAAGACAATTGGTTCATTCAGTTATAACGCAAAACAGCTTGTCTTGCGGGATCGCCATTTCGCCCCATGGACAACCATAGTTTTATATACAAGGTAGATATATACATTGAAATTGCAATAAAATGTATTACACTTATTTTTCAAACAACAAACAAACAAAGATTGAAAACGGACGAATAGAAAGGCTCTTTTTAGTCTACAGGGGGCAAAAACGGCAACTTGGCTTCAAAATGAGATATTCTGGGGGTGTCAAATGGTAGATCTAGAAGAACTCTATCTCACAAGCAGTTTCACATTACTTCAACTTCAGTATTCGACCAGTTATAATCCACTAAAAACGACATTTGTATCGGTCTCTGGCGGACCAGGATTAGTTACTGAACTTGAAATTTTCAAGAGATGAGTGCTCTTCAGGATTTATATTTCAGTGAATATTTTATTCTGAAGCCGTTACCTTATCAAATATTTCTTTTCAAACTTTTCAAAAGTACTAGGCACGTATAGCAAAGAGTAAGGTAGTATTCGTTCTCAGCGTGCATCGAATTCAGACAAGAGTAATAGATGCTTTCTCATGCTGAACAATCATTTAAAAAACATTTGCGATAACACCTGAAAAATGCCCTATTCTCGTCCATGCGCTGGAAACTGTAGCATTTACGAATTACCACTTCTCCATACCTGAAAAGAACTTGAGAAAATAACATTAATCTATTTAGACAAAATAATTCTTGAGAATAATCCATGTTACAGTAGTCCATGGAAATAGTTACAAACCTGGCAGGATATCTTGCCGTTTCATTTGTCCTCACTATTTCCAAGTCTTCCTCAAATAATTTTTTGAAAACTGTCTTATTTTCGAAACCCACTTATAGGTATTGCAATCGTTGGGATCCACCCGAGCGCCAATGTCTCAAAAATGAATTCAAATCTGAAACAGTGAGTCTGGAACTGTTAATGTGGATATCAATAGCATCGAAATTCATCAAATTGTCATAAGTGACCCAGCATCCGTTTGGACTGATCCACAAATCTTTTACTGGTTCTAGTTTTCCGTTGAATCGATAGTTGTCGGAAACGTTCGTCGATACCTAGCAATTCAGAAGAACGGGCGTTTCTGCAACAAATAATTTTAATTCGGTGAGTTTTTCGAAGGAAGAATAGCGGTTTTCAGGAATTGCACAGTTTCATCAAAAAATAAAACTTCCTTCTTGTAATTCACAATTTTTTATGAAAATCATTTAGTAAGAAGTTTGGTCCTTAAAAGGGTTCACACCTATTTTGGATAATTTCGGACATTTTGCTTATATAAAAAACGCTACACGCTGTTGGTCCCGGTGTCAGGCTGTGGGCTTTTGAAAAGCTTGAAAGATAAATATAGGTTTGTGTGACCCTTTAAGAAAAAATAAGGAGCGGAGCGATAGACCAGCAACAAACTAGATTGAATCGCGCCGAAGGCCCACCGGTTTGCCGGTCAATGTATAAAAACTAATTTGAATTTTTCTCTACAGTGGACAATAGGCTTAAAATTGAGTTCTACAGAGAACGTGTTTTAATGCTTTTGAAATGAATTCACTACTCCTCTACTTTTGAAAACTTGGGTTTAAAATCGGAAACGGTGAAACTTCTCACTTAGCACATAATCCAATATTTCGTCAGCATTCGAATTATTATTTTTTGACTTTATCAATCCGAAACGATCCAACGGATTCTCCTGTCGTTTGTTGATCCAATCAAGTGCCCAAGTATTGTATCTATCGATGAGCAATGTTCGAATACCGATGTTAAACAGACATAGTCCACAACCCACTTTGATGCCACCACTTGATCTTCAGAATATAGAATTAGACATTCCGATGAAAATTATATTTTGTATCCATTGATTTCAATAACTTTGCATTCTACTTCGTTAATATTTGATATGTGGACAACTGATAAAACAGTGTTCCTCTTTTCGATTTTTGATGTTACAATGACGACTTGTCTTGTACTCACACGTTCTTGCAGGTTTGTTTCCCACATCAAAGGTTTCCTTCGTCGATAATGATTTCATAGAAGGCATTTAGTTATTGGAACAGAAAGAGGCAGTCCCTCTGGAAATGTTCAGTTTCGGTTCGAATTAGAAAATTTCTTTGGTTTTCAAACATACGTTTCTTTTGGTTCCAATAGACTGAAGATTTCTGAGAGCACAACGAATGGAGTACGGAGTATTGGAAACGGCATGGGAACGGGACTGAATGAATTGGGAGAATAAAGAAAGATAGAATGGTGGTGGTTCTCAGTATAAAGAGGGTGGGAGAGAGGATGCACTGGCAATCGATGGGACCAAATCGAGATAGGGAGAGTGTGTCCTTCCCACGAGTCATACTGTGCCCATCATTTCGTCTACTGTGGAACATTGAACGCGATCTAATCCCCCTTCTACCGCTCGTTCTTCTCACACCTTCTCGTACCATTTACAGTGCATAACAGAGCTACAAGGTCACTCCAAAAACGCACTGTAACTTTTTCAAACTACAGATTTTTTTCAGCACCAAATGTACTCCATAGGAGCCGAATTTGGTGAAGGGGTCAAGGTTTTGAAACTGTGCCCTAGAAAAATAATACTTCTGGTGATATAGAAGATGACGACGTAGAACATTGATATATCCTCTGCTGGAAGTTCAGTGGCAAAGCATCTATGCAACGTGGTATTTTTATTTGGTCAGTTTTGTAAATCAGCGTATCAATTTCAAAGGAAATTCTAGATGCTGTTTTCAGATTTTCAAATCACTGATGCCAGCATCTTATCAGCCGATATAGGTTATACTTCTAATAGGTTTAGGGATGCATATTTTCAGAAAATTATCTAAGCTTGAGATACAACGTATTCACGAAGGCATTACTGTTTTGCCGACATTTTGGTTATATGTAAATTGGGTCCACCAGAAAGACAAAAAAAGGGAACCAACACTGTTCACATTTCCGAAGTCACATTTCCGCACTTATCATCCTATAGAGCCTCAGAACTCAAAACTCCAAATTCTGGCACTTTATTCCAATATCTGTGTGTTTCTCAAATTTCGGACCTCTATTTTCTCTTGGGACCTCTCTTCTTTTTTCGGACCTCTAAAATTTTTTGGGACCTCTAAACTAGAAAAGAGCCCTAATTTTCTGCCTCTTCGATTTCCTTTCGATCGGAAAAAAGAACATAAAAAATCACGCTTTGATGACCGATTTTCCAATTTTGGCACATTTTCCAACTACCGTAATTCGAACAACCGGACCGTTCCAATTAATTGTTTGTTCTTTTTACAAAAATCACAAATTTATCAAACTGTCTGAATCTCTTCATCAATTCTTATCACAAAAAAAATTTAAAAGTTTACACAACTTCTTACTTTTTTCAACAATTAACCTCTCCGTATCGTTCGTCAAACTGGTTATTCTGTCCATCGAACTCTCTGCGTCTCGCTGATTTCTGTTATCGTTTATCAACTGTTTTCTATACTTATTTGTAGCCCTTTTTTGCTTTCTAACTCTTTGTCCATTCTATTGGTCATCATTTAACTTCTTCTTCTTCTTTTTACTTTATTCTCCCCAAGCCTACTAATGACCACTTCTGAACTCCTATGGAAATTCCGATTTATTGCCGATTTTGCAGCTATCGGAACTTTATGCTTTATGACTATTATGACAGGTGTTGTTATTTATTTGACTAATAATATTATTGATGAAATTGATGAAGTTAGAGATACTTTTATGAGTAAGAAGAAGGTTTTTGAGGTGAGTTGTTCATTCATAGTGACAGTTCAGTTGTTTTCATATCAGATGTACGCCAACGATGCTGAAAACTTGATGTCTCATAATCGTCACGTTGAGGGTTTCGCTGATATGTTCAACACAATGATTCGAGCACCTAGGAGATCATCTAATTCCTGTAACTAATAAATGTTGTTTTTATACAGTGCGTTCAATAATTATAGGACCCCCACCCCCCTCGATTTTGAGGGTTCTGAAAAACTGAAAATGATATGAAAAATCTGTGAATTCCATTCGATTCAGAATACAAAATAACCTCCAGGTACAAATTTCCCCTGCCTCTGATGTCCCTGCCTCTTTTTTCATTCCCGTGCCAACAAAAAGGCCCTCCCGCAGGCGTTCAATAATTAAAGGACCCCCCAGAAAAACGAAAAATCGCAAGTTTTTTCGGGACCAAAATTGGACCTTTTTTAGTTGGAAATCATTAAAATAGTCTCAAAGTAGCCTATTTTGACAGTTTACACGAAAATTGATTCCCCTATTCAAGTTTTAGAAAAATATATTTTTAGACATTTTCGCCATTTTTTGAGATTTTGGATTAAATCTCGAATAACTTGGCTCATGTGTGAGATTTTGAGCTGACATTGATAGGGGATATCTCAAAAGTGATCATAATCATTTTGCAAGTAATCAAGGCATTTTCGAGCTTTTATTGCTCAAAATTGAGCTCCATTTTTGAACTGAAAAAATATGCCCAATTGAAAATATTCCAAGTTGTCTGAAATTTTTGAATGATGTTTCAAGTGTTCACAATCGCCATCGAAATTATTATTTTGTACGGAAAAATGATATTTGAGCGTAACTTCAAGGTTTTTGACAAAAAACAGAATCACCGAATTTCAAGGTCAATTTTTGAAATTTCAGTTCAGCTTAAATCACGAACAACGGCTCAGAATAGTATTGTCGAATTAAAAAAAGTGACACCTGAGAATTTGAAAACTTTTGCTTTTTTTGATCTACGAAAAAGTGCGGCAAAAACGTAATATTTCAGAATTTTGGCTCGTTCGAGCTACTTTCGCGTTTAGGTTTAGTATTTTACGGAAAAATAGATTCTAGAGCTGCTGCCGATCATTTTTATATCAAGAAATCAAAATTTTGTTCAGAAAATCCCACTGAATTCACATAAATAAATTGAGACTCCACCGATTCCGAGGAAGGGGTT
>NC_013487.2:8101104-8266254 GCF_000004555.2 Caenorhabditis briggsae | reverse complement strand
TGCGGCACTGCAAAAATTGAAACTCCGCCCCGATTTCCTCGGAATCGTTTCCTCGGAGACAACCCCTTCCTCGGAATCGGTGGAGTGTCAATAAATTTGTTATCTACAGTATCCGTTTTCGCTCCGCCCCCTTGTAAATCGACACGAGAACCGTCTCCGAGATTTTCAGGTGTCACTTTTTTTAATCCGACAATATAAAAACAATGAGTAAATAATCCAGATCCCTGCAAAAGTATTGCCCAATGGCAATGCCCATCAGTTTCAGTTCAAAATCTCACACATGAGCCAAGTTATTCAAGATTTATTCCAAAATCTCAAAAAATGGCGAAAATGTCTAAAAATATTTTTTTCTAAAACTTGAATAGAGGAATCAATTTTTGTGTAAACTGTCAAAATAGGCTATTTTGAAACTATTTTAATGATTTCCAACTAAAAAAGGTCCAATTTTGGTCCCGAAAAAACTTGCGATTTTTCATTTTTCTGGGGGTCCTATAATTATTGAACGCCTGCGGGAGGGCCTTTTTGTTGGTACGGGAATGTAAAAAGAGGCAGGGACATCAAAATTTGTACCTGGGGGTTATTTTGTATTCTGAATCGAATGGCGTTCACAGAATTTCGATATCATTTTCAGTTATTTCAGAACTCTCAAAATCGAGGGGGTCCTATAATTATTGAACGCACTGTAGTTTGTGAACTCAAATTTCAAGGTAACATTTACTTGATTACCGCATCTCTCGCATTCAAACAGTGTACACGTTTTCTTGAAAAAAGAATGAGGGGACGAGGTGAATAAATTATAAGAAAAATCGGGGAGCAGGGAGAAACTGACAGAGCTTTTTCGAGAAAGTTCAATCGAATTGTGCACAATAAAACGGGTCAGATTTTTTAAGGTTCGGAGGAAAGCCAGAGAACGGGGAAATAAATTAGATCATACAGTTTGAAACTACTTTTTCGACGATACAACCACTGGCTGGTACTCAGGGTTCTTCTTCAGAATAACTAATCCTTCGAGATGTGGAGTGACAGGAATGTCTGAAAGCAAAATTTCGTCTAGCTTATGTTTTTTAAACTTGAACTTACATTCATCATTCGCCAATTCTGCACGCTCTCCATGAGCCAGAAGAACCGGAGTGGTATGCGTTTGGAATCCGGTAATAGTCTTCGGCTTTCCAGCTTGTGCAACAACGTCGACAGCTTGTCCAACTCTTACGGAGACGTTCAGCTGAAATCGTTACAATTATTTTTGAAATTCTCAGTCCTCACGATCTAACCTGTTTCAAGCTTCCCGGCTTCATTTCGTCTTCAATCAAAGTCGTCAACATTCTCGGTTGCATGGCGAGAACCAATGTGTAGAGCAAGTAATGTTGTCGACTATTCAAGACCTAAAATTGAGAATTTACGGACGAAATCAGACGATAGAACTCTTACAGTATTGTTAGCGTCCAAGAAGCAATAACAAATCGAGAGCAATGAGGCGAGCGCACTTGGAGACAACAGTTGCCGATCGGAGTGCCATGGATTGAGGGTCATAGTTCCTTTACCAAGATGGGTAAGACCTTGGGCAATTCTGACCAACATAAGAGAAACTTGATCTTTGTAATGATATGAAGCCAAATTGCGAAGCATCGCAACGAGACGAGCGTTATTCGTTCCTGCTCCAACAAGTCCCATAGCGAAAATGGCATTGTGAGCAGTGTCTGGGTCGGAATCGTGAGAGAACTTCGAAAGTGTTTCCAAAATGTTGAGCTGTGGGTTGGACACAGAAAGAAGCGACAAAGCAAGTGGAACTGCACGACGAATGACTGGTTCTCCATATCTGATAAGATGCCCGAACATGCGAAGTGCCATCTGAGAACCAATATCATCACCCATGGCGATGAGTCCGATTCCAAGAACTGCGATTGCTTGTTGGGAAGAGAGATCCGGCTTAGCTGGAGGGGCCGGAGTAGCATCAGTTGCGGAGGCATCTGCAGATCCTGGAGCGGCTGGGGTGGCAGATGGAGCTGCTCCATCTCGTCTTGGAGCACCAGGAACGACTGCTGGTGTTCCCGTTGGTGCTGGTGTGGCAGTGCCAGCAGCTGCACCTGGGGCGGCTGCACGAGCTGGAGTAGCGGATGGATTGCCTCGTCCCGCACGAGTAGAAGTGGTTTTCTTTTCGGCCACTGGAGTTTCGTAGTGCTCGGAGCATAGATGAAGTAATTTCTGAATTTTGAGCACGTTTCCAGTTCCGGCATAGGCGCATACTTCAACGAGTGTAGAAACCTGAACGAGTAAAATGTTTCAAATATTCGTTTCAGCACACTTACCATAGCTCCGAATGGGTCTGGTAATGAACGAAGACTTTCCACGAAGACATCACTCTTATCTTGAGTTTGAAGGAAAATCAATGCGATACCCAAAGCCAGGAACCGCATATTAGGATCAGTCAATTCCGTTTCACTTTTGTCCATCAATGCTTGAAGCATCTCCATTGCCGCTTCAGCATCAGCAGTTCCGACGAGAATAAGTCCCAAAGAAAGACCAGCCAAGCCTTTCACTTCTGGAGTGGCGGACGGCTTTTGATCAGAGAGAACTTTCTTGAGTTCGAAAATAACTCCTCTCTCCTCGTTTTTGGTAACTGTTTCTCTCTTCGAATTAGCATATGCCAAGCCCAGACCGAGAATAGATCCAACTCTCATAATTGGCCGTTCGGATTGGACATGATCGAGAAGAAGAGCCGAAGCTGGATCACAAGCGTCTTGGATTCCAGACGAGATGATTCCAATGGCTAACAGAGTTCCAGCCTTTATGTAGTCGTCATTGATGTACAGAAATCTATCACACTGTGCCAAACCAGTGTCAATGTCCCATCTCCAAATGAGTCCTTGAGAAGCCGCAGCAGTAAGCATGCCGTATTCCTTATTTTTGTAGAACCATCTTGAAGCTTCTTCAGTCTCAGCCATCATTTTATCCACTCCAAAACCGCAATTGACGAAACCGTTCACAAGAGCGGCAGCAAGATTCATGCGGGTAGAATCTGGCTGCGAAGAGTTTCCAAATGGGCGAGAGTGTTCCAAATGCGACTTATAGATCCCTTCAGGTGTTTTTGGCTCCATGATGTCGAGCTCACGAGCTAGCGAGTGGAAATATTCATAAAGATGGGCATTAGAGTTGAGTTCAGAAAGAGCATCTGAATCTTCAGCCCCTTCATAATCGAGGAAAATTTGATGCCGTCCGAGAAGAATAGCCATTTGTTTTCGGAGAAGTCTGAATAATTATTCATAGAAGTGCAAAATTTAAAAACCATGCAAAGATTACTTACGGGTCAGTTGCCTTGGCGAAAATTTCATGAACTTTTGGAACATCGTTGACCATAATAGCACAACGGACTGCTTCCAGATAGCGATTAAATTTCAGGTAAAGTTGAAGAGCAGTGCGGATCAAGATGATGTTATCCGGATCAGGGGTCAATGGAGCACAAGACAGAATGTAGAGACAAACTCTTTGATGATCTACTTCTTGCACATAGGTGACGAGCAAATCAAGACGTTCAATTTCAATGAGCAAGTCACATGCTTCGACTTCAGCGTTGTGCTTCATGTGGTGGCTCACAATGTCTTGGGTAAGCTGTAGAAGTTCTGCCTTTCTTGCATCCGAAGTACCTTCTTTCTTCCACTCTTCTGACATCTCCATAGCCAAATGGCGCACATATTCATGTCCCCAATCTCCGATAGGCTCGTGTGATCCAAGGATGCGATAATTGATAGTATCAGTGCGTTCATCGGAAGTCATAGCAAGCACTGAAATAATATCGGCACACAGCTTCTTCACTTCTGGAGCAGCAATCGAAGTGTAGATCTCCTTCATTTTATTGTAATGGGGGCGCATGAACTTGAGTGGTTTTGGCACGGAAGTCATGGAAGTTGTAGAAGCACGGATCAGGGATCGCATTGTTTCAAGTGATGGCTTGTATAACGAGGTATCAGGCTCCGAAAGACGTTGGACAAGAAGATTGAGATCTTCTTCAAGCTTTTGGTCTTCCTCGGTCTGCAAAGTTCAAGAATACGTTTGCGAATGATGTTTTTCTGGGGTACTTTATTCTCATTGTCACTAAATACTTACCATCTCCTCCTTTTTCGGTTCTGGTTTTCCTTTTTTGTCATCCACCTTCTTTTTTTCAGCCTCAGGCTTCTGTTGAGTAGTCGCAACCATATTGGTATCTTAAAAACAGAAAATTAACGGTGAAAGGAAGACCGAACTCATAAAGCATAGTAAGGTAGCTGTTTCCATAGTTAACAAAGTATTTTTATAGCGTTATTATTCAATTAATGCTATTAACAAAGAGAATTTTTGAAATTTTTGAAAAACAAGCAAAACAAGCGGCAGTTCTCTTCAAAAAATGATTATTTGAACGCCCTCGTTTAAAGGCGCAGTCATCATGACAGCCCGCGGGTCTCGCAACGAATGGCTCCGATTTGAAATACGTGGATGAGTTAACCACGATTGTCGCTTGTTTTTGCTGGAAGTATACAAATTGAGATGGTTTCAGAAACTAATTTGCCGAAATAAATAAAATAGACAAGTTTGTACATCAAAATGGCAAGATTCCATTGTGCTCAGCTCCAAATTAGGGTCGTCAACTTACCAGTAAAACATTCTTTTTTTTCGGTTACTTTCATCCTTTCAATTGTTTCCATCCGGAAAGTATCTCCATTTTGTGTCTTGAAACCCTTGAAAATCTTTTATTCACATTTTTCAGATGCGATTGCTGTTAGCCATCGCTCTCCTGGGGGCGGTATTTGCACAAGATGCATGGAAAGCCGTTAACGTTGACCGAACCATCGATGCAACATCGCAAATTGTCAAGATCTCGACGTTGTATTCGTTTGAAAACACAGGCACTGGACCACAATCGAAAGTTTTGGTGAGTACGCAATTTTCGATTTAACTCCTATTGTTTTTTTCAGATTGCTCTTTCAAAAGAAGAAGCTACTGGACTTTCTCACATCACCGCCGGAATCGATGGAGCTAAAGGAAAACTGAAGATTTCTGAGAAACCAGTTGAAAAAGAGTTGACCTTCTATGAAGTCGATCTCCGCACTCCAGTTGCCAAGGGAGATAAAATTGCTCTTCGAGTTAATCTTCGTGTGACCCAAGTTCTTGAACCACTTCCAGCAAAAATCGCACAGGCTGATAGCCAATTTGTTCTGCTTCATACGACTGCCTACGTTCCATCTCGTTATGAAACTGTCACACAAAAAACAACCGTCCGCACCACTCAAGGAGGAAAGCTTCTTTCTGCTACAACTGTGGCTCCTTCAAAACAAGAAACGGAACGCGTTGTGTACGGACCTTATGCCAATATTCCTGCCTTTGAGAGCAAGCCAATCAAAGTGCATTACGAAAACAACTCTCCGTTCGTAGTTGCTACAGTCGTTGAGAGATTCATCGAGGTTTCTCACTGGGGAAACATCGCTGTTGAGGAATATATCGAATTGGTTCACAAAGGAGCAGCACTGGACGGACCTTTCTCCAGAATTGATTATCAAATGGACCGCCGAGGACGTCGTCAACCTGCATTCCAATCCTTCACCACTGTTCTCCCAGCCCAAGCGAAAGATATTTACTATCGTGACGAAATTGGAAATATTTCTACTTCAGCTGTTAGAATTCGTGCTGATAGTGTTGATGTGGAGATTCGTCCACGATTCCCACTTTTCGGTGGATGGAAGACATCGTACATCATTGGATATAACTTGCCATCTGAAGAATATCTGTACACCAAAGGAAACCAATATGCTTTGAAGACTAAATTGTTCGATCACGTCTTCGGCGATGTGGTTGTTGAGAAGCTGCGTACAAAGGTGCTTCTTCCAGAGTATGTCAGGTAAGTCACCTAAACATATTCGTAATCAAAATATTATATTGACAACAACCCTGTTTTTTCCGAAAATTGAAGAAACTGTTCTCCAAAGTTTTCAATTGATTGTTTTTCAGACGCGTCAAAGTCACCACCCCATATGTTGTTGATAGACGTCCTGACGAACTTAAGCCAACATACTTGGACACAACTGGTCGTCTAGTCGTTGTTCTGGAAAAGAGCAATGTGGTTTCCGACCACAGTCAGTTTTTCACTGTTACATACGAGTTCAATTACATGGACATGCTTCGCGAACCACTTCTTGCCGCGGCCTTCTTCTTCTCGTTGTTCTTCGTTATTATCATCTACGCAAGATTCGATTTTACGATTTCTTCGGTTAGTTTTTCGTCTCTTGGCTTAAATTTCAGGAAATATGAATCAACTCTGATATAATGAACAACATTTTTCAGGACCCAAATAAAGATGCCGAAGAGCGTTCTCAGCTCAGTATCGAGAAGTTGTCGAAGTCTGTTGATTCTAAACAAGCTGCTTATGATTCTCTGATTGACGCCGCTCAACAGTACAAGTCAACAAAAAATGAATCTGATCTTCATGAAGCCAAAAAAGAATTCAATGAAGCCAGGAACGAGGCGAATGCCAAGCTTACTGAGAAGATTGCTGAATTGAGAACAGGCGCCGGAAATGCTGCCGCTGAAAAAGCATCGGAGCTTCTCAAGTACGACAAGGCTACTTTCGAAGCGGTGGACAGCTACCTCAAGGCCGTGGAAAAGAGTACTACAAAGACTGCCGGATCAGAGGAACAACAATTTGCCAACAAGGTCAAAGATGCCAGGAGCCGTGCGGACAATGTTCTTGCCTCATTATAATCATATCTTTCTACAGATTAATTTATTGTTGAAACTAGGCTGTAAAAGGAAAGTTATTTATTGAATATGTGATTTCTCTTGTCTCTCCTCTCCCAAAGTTGTAATAATCTTCTCCGTTCACCACCTTTTTATGGGTTTCAACGAATGTTTTAATGTATTTTTTCTGGGATCTTCAAAGTTCATAAATTGTTTAGTTCCCTAATAAATTTATGTTCATACATCTACCACCGCGGTATGTACAATCTCGCGAAATACTTTGTCCCCGAATTGCGCTAAATGCATTCTTGGCTTTCTAAAAACTTTTCGAACTCTTTCAAGTCGCCGCCGCCCACTGGATTTTCAGACTTTTCAATCATAGACTAAGTGCATTTTTCCTCCGCCTCCAGTATAAAAGTCATCGCGCGTAGAAACACATTTGCAACACTCAAAACCATTGATTTGCTCGTTGTAAATTCTCATATACGCTTACTTCTCTGCACTCTCCGCAGTCAGCAGTCATCAGCAAAACATTGAAGGGTATTATATGCGTTTCTGTCTTTTAACACTTTTAGAAGGTTTTACATTAATAAAATATGCTCTAAAAAAGAACATTCGATTCCAAGATGCACAGAGACTTATTCAATGTGCGTGCATCTCGTATTGGACCTCGTCTCAAGAGCTTCCATGGAAACGAAGAAATAAGCTCTTTTTGAGAGGATTTATTGCTTGAAAAAAGAAGCCAAACACATTTTTTCGTATCTTTCTCCTCTTTGATCAAACAAACACATCGGCTTGTTTTCTCTCCCTTCCCTTGATTCATTCAATTCTTGTCTTCTCTCGCATTTTGTCACTATACCAGTCCTATCGGATTTACAGATCAAAATGGTTCGACCAGAAGAATTCAATAGCTTGGAACTCGACAACTCTCTAACCGATGGAGAGACTGTTCACGAGATGATGGCTCATAAAGCTGGTTTGACATATAAGTATGGTTGACTTGAGAACTTTTAATGGTTTACTTTGAATTCTTTCAGTGATTTCAACATTCTTCCCGGGTTCATCAACTTTGGAGTCCATGATGTTTGCTTGGAAACTAACATCACAAAGGATTTGAAGATCAAGGCTCCTCTCGTTTCTTCCCCAATGGACACCGTGACTGAAAGTGGAATGGCCATTGTGATGGCTGTTAGTTTATATGATCGGTTACAGTCCTCGTTCCAAATAGGACCTTTTTCAGCTCTACGGAGGTATTGGAATCATCCATGGAAACTTTCCAAAGCCAGAAGATCAAGCCGCTGAAGTTTTGAAAGTGAAACGTTTCAAGCAAGGATACGTCATGCAACCACATTGTCTCAGTCGTGACTCCACTGCATTTGACATGATTCAAATCAAGAAAAAGTACGGTTACACTGGAGCACCGGTCACTGAAGATGGACGTGTGGGAAGCAAGCTCATTGGTGATTTCTGACTAGTAAACATAATTTTCAAATTGATTTTTTAGGAATGGTCACTTCTCGCGATTTCGACTTTATCACTATGGATGTTGCTGGGCAGAAAGGTACCCCAATATCCGATGTAAGTTGATTTTCAGGATTGTTTTTACATCAATTTGATAAAAAGTTCTAATTTTTTGTCGATCGTGGATTGCCCTCACATCTATGCATGGTTCTCTTCTGCAATTTTTTGACAAAGTTCTCCCCATCAATTTTACCTCTAATTATGCCCAAAAACAAACAAATTATTAATCAGTGTGCTTTTTCCACCCTAATTGTGTGAATTCAGACGAACGATGTGACACCGACTACTCCCATCACCAAGGTAAGACTTTCTTACCCTATAACCTATCTAACGTCGTTTTTCAATTTCATTTTCTTTTGCCTAACCTATAGTCCGTTTTGTCCTATTCCATCTCCCGTCCAGATTGAAAGACAAAAACTTGGTTCCCATGATACAATAGGCTTTCTGTCATATCCAATGACATTCTATCTTCTTTCCTATCAACCCAATTTTAGATTATGGTCGCAGTTGATCAGCTCCATTTGGGACACATTAACGATGCTCCGGAACTTTCACAGAAGAAGTTGAAGGAGCATAGACTTGGAAAATTGCCAATTGTCAACGATAAGGGAGAGTTGTGCGCTCTTCTTTGCAGATCCGATCTGTTGAAGGTGAGTTATCTACTTAGAACTCAGACAGCTGACAATCCCATTTGTAGGCTCGTGACTATCCAATGGCTTCCTATGACTCCAAAGGTCAATTGCTTTGTGGAGCAGCAGTGAACACACGTGGAGAATCCCAGTACACAGTTGATTGTATCGTTGAGGCTGGAGCTGATGTTCTCATTATCGACTCTTCAAACGGATCCTCCACCTATCAAATATCGATGCTTCGATACATCAAGGAGAAGCATCCACATGTTCAAGTAATCGCTGGAAATGTTGTCACTCGTGCACAAGCGAAACTTCTCATTGATCAGGGAGCCGATGGTCTCCGTATTGGAATGGGAAGTGGATCGATTTGCATTACTCAAGATGGTAAGAAAATGTGTCCCTCAAGTTTTTTAAACAACTTCGAAATTTCAGTTATGGCTGTGGGACGTGCTCAGGGAACAGCTGTCTACGACGTGGCTCGCTACGCTAACCAGCGTGGGATCCCAGTCGTTGCGGACGGAGGAATTCGTGATGTTGGCTATATCACCAAGGCTATCTCTCTGGGAGCATCAGCTGTGATGATGGGTGGTCTTCTTGCTGCTACCACTGAAGCACCAGGAGAGTACTTCTGGGGGCCTGGAGGTGTTAGAGTGAAGAAGTACAGAGGAATGGGATCTTTGGACGCGATGGAGGCTCACGCTTCCAGCCAGGATCGCTACTTTACTGCGTATGCTGTTATTTGTTTTACAAATATCTTCATGTAAATATTTCAGTGAGTCTGATCAGATTAAAGTTGCTCAAGGAGTGTCTGCCACTATGAAGGATCGCGGATCATGTCACAAGTTCATTCCATATTTAGTTCGAGGTGTTCAACATGGAATGCAAGACATTGGAGTACGTTCACTTCGCGAGTTTCGTGAGAAAGTCGACGGAGGAATCGTCAAATTCGAGAGACGCTCTACAAATGCTCAGTTGGAAGGAGGTGTTCACTCGTTGCATTCGTGAGTTTGACGCATTTTAGAAACTGTTCAAAAAATGACGTCCAGAATAGGCCAATCACTAAGTCAGTTGCGTCTGAATGACAGTTAGAGAAATTGATATTTACTGATATCTGAAAACTGTATACGGTAAAAAACGAGATTCAGAATAGAACAGTCAACGTGGCGAGTTGGGCCAATGATGATGAATATGACAGGTATTTCAAAAAGTGGAAGTGTTGGTGATGTGCCCCGGAGAAAATCTTTAGAAGAATGAAACCGGGTCTGATTGATTACCGAACCAGTGTAATCCAATTATCTCCACTGAATAGTTATCTTTCTTGTGATGCACTTAATACGATCAGCACACTTCTACCTGTGAAAAACCTGTCCATTTTCTCAATTTCTTACTGCATAAACTTCTTTTTCTAAACGGAAAATTTCAGGTTCGAAAAGCGTCTCTACTAGCCAGTGACACTCATTTCAATGGCGAAGAACAAACTTGTTGATTTTTGTTGAAGTTTTTAATGATATCTTTTCCCCTTTTGTCACCTCATTCATTCATTCGCATTCGCGGCCCCTATAAACCCCGTTGATCTTCCCCAGCATTTTCATTTCCATCCCATTGTTGCATTAAATGGCCACTGTCTTCCTGCATTTCTCAATTAGTTGTAGTTTGTTGATGAATAAAATATTAATTTTTTTAAAAGAAACGGATGTTACAATGCAATTACAAAGTTCTTTCTGGAACAGGAAAAGGAAACTGAAAAATAAATATTTTCACTTTTGAGCTAGACAGTGTTTGAAATTGAGAGACGAAGGAAAGGCGTGATTCTCGTGCATCTGATTAACTGACGCTCTTCTCGGAACTTGGCGCACATCTTGCGCGCGACTTTCGAATTTTGACTTTAATTTCGCTCTTCTTTTTGAATATTAACCCAAATTCTTCAATTTTCAGCACAAAAATGGCAACATTAGACGGTATCAATGTGAAGGATATTGTCAAAGTAAGGCTTTTGTGTTTTTCTCAGTTGTAGGGGCTTAAAAACATTTTTATGGACAAGATTCAGTTTAAAGAATAAAAACAACCCAGTTTTAGGTTGAACGTACTTCTGTCCACTCACACATCACGGGTCTCGGTTTAAATCATCGTTTGGAGGCCGAATATGTGTCAGGAGGAATGGTCGGACAGGTTGCTGCTCGTCAAGCTGCTGGGCTCATTGTCAAAATGATTCAGGTGAGTATTTATCATTTTTTTGAATTATAGAATTCCGTCTTTAGGAAGGAAAAATTGCTGGACGCGCATTGCTAGTCACCGGAGAACCTGGAGCAGGAAAAACAGCTCTTGCTATCGCCATTTCGAAGGAGTTGGGAATCGACACTCCATTTGTGAGCATCGTTGCTTCTGAGGTGAGACCGTCCAACTGTTTCCACTAGAGTATTTCAAAATCAATTTATAGATTTATTCAACCGAAATCAACAAAACTGAAGCACTTACACAAGCCTTCCGACGGGCTCTTGGCCTCCAAATCAAAGAAGAAACGGAAGTTTTGGAAGGGGAAGTCATTTCATTGGATGTTGATAGACCTGCGAATGGAGTTGGTCCGAAGGTCGGAAAGCTCACAATGCGTACCACTGACATGGAGACGATTTATGATTTGGGATCGAAAATGGTGGATGCATGTCTCAAAGAGAGAATTATGCCAGGAGACGTGATTCAGGTCGATAAGGCGTCTGGTTAGTTGCTTGAAATTAGAAAATTTGAACTATCTTTTATAATTGCAGGCCGTGTCACTCGTCTTGGTCGTTCCTTCAATCGTTCTCACGACTACGATGCAATGGGTCCAAAAGTGAAACTCGTTCAGTGCCCAGATGGAGAAATTCAGAAGCGACGTGAGACAGTCCACACCGTCTGCCTTCACGATATCGATGTCATCAACTCTCGAACACAGGGATACGTGGCACTCTTCTCTGGAGATACCGGAGAGATCAAGGCAGAAGTTAGAGATCAGATCAACAAGAAGGTTTTGGAATGGAGAGAAGAAGGAAAGGCAAAGTTCGTTCCAGGCGTTCTGTTTATTGATGAAGCCCATATGTTGGATATTGAATGCTTCTCATTCCTCAACAGAGCCATTGAAGGAGAGCTCAGTCCCCTGATTATCATGGCCACTAACAGATTGATCGAGAAAGTGCGTGGAACCGACGTCGAATCAGCGCACGGTATTCCATCTGACTTCCTCGATCGTATGCTTATCATCCACGCTACTCCATACACTGTCGATGACACTGCCAAGATTCTTTCTCTCCGTTGTGACGAAGAAGGTGTCAGGTGAGACATTACATTTTCATATGAAACACGTTCTAATTGAAATTATTTTTCAGCTTGGAACCAACAGCACTCGATCTTCTTGTGAGACTCCAATCAGCAACATCTCTTCGTTACTGTATTCATCTTATCGCAGCCGCCGAAGTGATTCGTATCCGAAACAAGTGCGAACGTGTCACAACTGATCATATCAGCCAAGCATACCGTCTGTTTTTCGATACCAAGCGATCAGAGAAAATGCTCACAGAGACCAGTGGATATTTGCATTAAATTAATTCCTTCTCATTTGAGTTTTCGTCCCGATAGATCCCATCCATTCACACAGATCCTCAAAACACTTGTTGACGTTTCCCTTCCTATTGTTTCATCTTTTTTTTCATCAATTCCTGTTAAACTTGTGATCCCAACTTTCACATTTTGCTTCAGAATAGCCTTTTTTTAACAGATAAAATAAATTTACTGATTCATCAGAAAATCTTTCATTCCAGGTGGACATTTGTAAGGGCCTGGCATTTTTTAAAAACTCATCAATTTCAAAAAAAAAACTCCGAAATAACGAAAGTAAATCATTTTCAGAGCTCATGACGAAAAATTGTTAGCATCAGAGATGTCCGGATTCCGGATTACGTGCTTTTCATTTTTCCGGACTCCGGATTTCGAGAAAAACTTTTATTCTGGATTTTCAGCATATTTGTTAATTTTCAAGAATTCTCTGGCTTCTTTGAACTCCCGCGTTTAAAAATGCAACAATAGAAATCTTCCTTATTAATAAAACGCTAGAGGCGTCTGTCCGTCCTCGGGTCCGTCGGTGGACTTTTGAAAAAATTGAAAAATACATATATATTTACGTGACCCTTTTATTTAGAAAAAGTGAGAAACGAAGCGACTAACATTTGAAAAAAATAGATTGAATCGCGCCGAAGGCGCACCAGCTTACTGGTTAAAAATATTTTCTTTCCATTTGGAGAACTTAACATTCCGGGTTCCGGGTTTTTTTTCATTCCAGATTCCGTATTCCGGATTCCAGAAAATTTTCATTTGTCCGGATTCCGGATTCCGAGGAAATTATTTTGTTCCGGATTCCGTTTCTCAAAAAATGCATTCCGGACATCTCTGGTTAGCACTGAAATCAGCATGTTCTTATCAAGAATTCCAACCATCTCTGACATATATAATAAATTTACTGATTCAACAGAAAATCAACTTTTTATATAATGAGGATTGTTCGGATTCAAGATTCCAGAAGAAAAAAAAATGATTAGGGCTGATGAGTGAAGTTCGGGTTTTCAGTGATGAAAGATCCTTTATCCTTCTTGGTGAGCCCATCTGCAGTCGGAGCAACAGTAACCTTGGTGACTTCTCCGTGATGGGATAGCTGAAAAATAATACCTTTGGATGTAAAAATGTACATTAAACGAACTTCTTCTTTGAGCGCAAACGTCTTCTTGCCAATTGGAGGAAGAGTGAACTTATCAGTGAATACTCCTGGTGCGAATGTATGATGTTTTCCCAATTCCTCCTTTGGTGGATGGGTAAAACGTGGCTTTTTCGAAGCAGCGAGGTCGACGGGTTTCCAAGTGATTCGAATTGGCTTCCATGTGATAGGATCGTAGAGCTCGTTTTGAGATTTCTGGAAAGTATTGAACTTCTTAATTTTCAAAAACCAAGAAACAAACCTTGGTGAAGTGTGGGGCCGAAGACGTCGGGAAGTGTCCAATTAACTCTGATGGCGGTCGGTAGGTTCCTCTTGTATTGACTGGTGGGAACTTCTTGATAAGAGCCTGGAAAACGTTATATTTTTTAGTCCAACAATTGGATTATTTACCTGTGGAGAATCAGTGATATGGAAGAGCTCAAGATGCTTTGAAGAGGAAGACTCCTGGAAAAAATTGTAGAATGACAAAAAAAAGGGAGTTTGAAACCTGTGGGGCAGGGGTTCCATGAGAATGGTGATGAGGAGGATGCGGTCTTCTGGAGGTTTCAGCCAAATCCCACGGAGCAAACGTTCTCTGGTTCAATGGCGGGAGTTTGTAGGTGAATGCTCCGGGTGCAAAAGTTGGTGGATTCTTGTTAAGCTGTCCATACTGCCCAGCAGCTCCAGCGATTGCAAAAACAAGAAGAAGTAAAAGACTGTTCATCTCGGCGATGATGATCGTTTGGTGTTCTAGCTCACTTTTTATACTAACCTTTTTGCGTTATTTTGTGTGTTTTGACTTTGTTTTTTTCCGTCGTTATCATGTTTACCTAATCAAAAATGAAACATCCGTTCCTGTTTAAAACAAACGGGTTATATGTTGAAACATTGATAATCAAGAATCAAGATACCTGCGGAGCCCCAATTTTATTTTGTTTTCAATTTTTCAATCAAGCGGAAGAATTTCCAACTGAAAGATCAACAAACATACCTATCAACAGATAAAAAATCAGTATAAATAACCCTCATACGGAATCTGTGCTTCACAACATGAAACTGTTCATTCTGTTAGCAATTTTCGGGGTTTCGGTACTGGAATCCTCCATTACCGGACCACCACAAATTGTTCGATTCACTCGTCACCGTGGACCATTCCATTCGTTTGGAACGAAACCACCACCAGTTGGTGAATCTCTTGTCAAAGTCCAGCATTCCGAAAAAAGTCCGTACCGCCCAGGTACAAAACAGGTATTCAGGAATTGGTGAAAAAATTACAATAGAAAAATTTCAGCCAACTTTTTACAAACATGCCAAACCATTCACTATCAATCCATGGGGACCATTATCTCCTTACATTCATTACATTAAAAAGTCTTTAAATTTGGATGTAACTAAAAAACCCCCCAGAAGTGGTCTAACACCAAAAGAAGAGGTCCGTCAAGAAACTTTAGATTAACGTAAACAATAGAAGGCCACCCATACCATCGACTTTCAGCTCATATATCTTGCTCCCTGTAGAAGATATAAAAAACTTGTCAAGTGACAAACAATTTTTTGCATTGTGATCAACATTTTGTCAGTTGACCACTTTTTGATATCTATTACAGGAAACGAGATATATGTGTTCAAAGATGACTGTTTGGGTGGCCTTCTATTAGAGGACCCCAAAGATTACGGTATCGCCGTTCGAACTCTCCGGTGTGGTCACTAAGAAGGATAAGGCATCATTCATTACCAAGATTCCCCATATCGAACCAACTCAAGTTGATATGGCTCATGTATCCGTGAAACCGTATTCTCGTCCAACATATCGACCTCGTGTGACGAAGACTCTCTTAACACATTGCCCTTGTTGTCATTTTCCCTGTAGTTCCCGCTAAATTCTTCTGTTTTATTAGAAAAATGAAACATTGCATTTAGAACACAGAACCATCTTTACATTTATTTTTAAAGGAAATTGTAATCATCATGAAGTTCTCAAATGTTCGCAGAAGATGGAGACATGAAAGAATTCGATGCACCATCATATTCCGAATCCGAATCAGATATTGCATAGTTCACATCATCGATTCCTCTATTTTCTAAATGACTTCTCCAATTTGATGCTTGTAGAACTTTCAGAGCACTTTTAGCTTTTGGAAGCGGAGGAATCGAACCGAAGCGAGCCGCATCTGGAGTAGGAAGCATTCTGAAAACGATTACATAAAATATTGGTTTCCTATGGACATATTTTACATTTCACAGGTAGCCTCGACTCTTTCGGTGTAGCCCGCAATCGAGAACAACCATCCTTTGTAAGAAACAGCGGCACTTGTTGATCTTCCAAGAACTAGTCTCTCAGGAAGCTCCTGCCATTCTCCATTCCGATGCCACATCCAAATCTTATTCATTCGTTCCATTCCATTGAATCCTCCGACGATGAATAAACGTTCTTGATGAGTGACTAGACAGTGACCAGTAATTGGATAAGGTAGGTCTATGTATCGAGAGAAAAAGTTGCGATTGGATTGTAAACTTCCACGGATGCAAGAATATTGTCACCGTTGAATCCTCCAGAAACATAGATTTGATTATCAAATACAGCGGCTGCACAATCCGAACGCATATCATGAAGGTTTCCAGTTGCAGTCCACTTGTTGGTTTTCGGATCATACATCTCTCCAGTTTTACTTCTCAATGAAGCCCGTGTAATTTCTCTCCAGTTCTGTCCACCGAATACATAAATCTTTCCATCGTACACCACTGAACTATTCGTAATGTAGTTTCTCGGTTCCAGCATATTATCACACTTCTCCCACTGCCACGTCTTCGTTGACATCTTCCAGGTTTCACATCGAGTACGCGTTCCGTTTGATCCTCCGAAGACGTAGAGCTCGTCACCGAGAATTGCAGCTCCATGATAAGCAAGAGGCATCGGCAATCGTTGTTGAGACACTTTCCATTCTCTAGCTTCCGGGTCAAACCAATCGATTCTATCACATGCTTGCCTATGGAGCCATCCTCCAACGGCTAACAGAATATCACGAGTTTTACGAGGTTGTTGCATGGAGAGACGATATTCAGATAGTTGCTTTGCAGCCTGCAGAACTTAAAATTGGGTTTGAAAGATGTCAGCGACAGAACCTCTTCATCCAAAGCCATCAATCGGACAGTATGCATCAGCATCGGACGAAACTTGTCGCGATTTACGAAGTCCGCAGCTATCCATTTCCCAATAACCTCCACAATTTTCACTTCTCTATCTATGTTGATCTCATCGTTGTTCAAAAGTTCAGCTAGTTCTTCCACTGGTAAACGGAAGAATTCTACATCAACAATCTTATCGACAGTTACCATTCTGACCTAAAAAAGTTTAAAAAATTTTTTGTTGTAATTAAAAAAGGTCGAATCCTACCAAGTTGTAGAGAATGTACTCAACAGTTTTGTTCGCATGAATGTGGCAATCAAATTGACGTAATTTTTTGTGAAGAAGAAAACAGTTGCGATCTGATAATGTAGACAGCATATGATCACATATTGCGTTTTTGATTGTTAGAATGTTAGGATAATTCGGTTGACTTCCGAATCCAGCAATCTCTTCCAATGCCTTTTCAAGACCAAACCAACTTTTTTCTTCGATACAATCAGAAACATTGTTCAATCCGAGTAAGTATTCAACCTAGAAAATGAGTAGAACATGTTCCTCATCGAGATGTTTCTGAAGCTACCGTATTAGTCGAGAAAGGTACCAAAATATTTTTCTGTAGTGCTCGTGGACTGACTGCTCCGAGACAATTCAATTCTCTTGCAATCTCAGATTCAGCAAGTTTCACTTCGAAACGATGTCCATCTTTTGACACAATTGCCACGTCCGATCTCTCGATTGATACAAATTGTGTGTTGCAGAACCGCATTTTGAGGGTCTGGCGATTCGAAAATAATAGCTGACCACGTTCTGGTGGCCCATTACTTCGGTTTGCGTCAAAAGTTCATGTTCCAACAAACATTAAATGTTCTGAATGACCTAATTTTCGCAGTAGGAATGTGTTTCGAGATGACCAACATCAAAACATCAACTTTCTCAATACTTATATTCTACTAATTGGTTGCTTGTTTTGCTAAGAACTTCTACTTCAGAACAGGAAAAGGGAAAATGGGAAAATTGAATTCGTAAACAAACAATTGAGGTTAGGGGGTATAAAAACAATGATGGTATTGAAACAATTCAAGCAATTCGTATTGAAAATGTCTCTGAAATTCTTCCTTGTATCTTCTATTCTCATTGGTTTGGTGACTGCAGGATTGATTAGAAAACGACGTGGAACCTATGAGGATGAAGCTGTGACACCAGCTGGAGGAGGTGCAAGTGTTGCTCCGATGGCTGAGGTATTTAAAAAACATTCCAATGTTTTATTAAACATCCAATCCTTGAATATTTTTAGGAATCCGCTGACACCGTTGCACCAGAAGGAGCTGGTGCTCAGGTTGGAGTGGAAAGTTCTGGTTACCGTAAGAAACGAGCGACACAGAACAGTTACGGAGATGAAGCATCTGCGCCAGTTGGTGGTGGAGCTCAAGTAGTAGTTGATGTTTCCGAAGCTCCAGCTGTTACAGTGGACAATGCAGGAGAATCTCAAAGTGCAGTTGCATCAAGCGGATATTAATTTGACACAATTTTGTCGGCTCTTCTTTTGAAAAGTAAAACTTTTTCATACCCGAAATGTTTATTAATTTATTAATCTGAACGAACAAGTGGTCCTAAAGAGATATTTCGTATCCTGAGATAGTTTTCCAGCGTATTCGGTGTTGTACAGTTAAGTTGGTATCCTGGATCATTATGATGTTTATAGTATGTCACATGCAACAACTCTTCGTAGAATTTCTCATCTAACTGGTGATCTTTCTGTCCCAAAAAAGTTCGATTGTATAAAAGTTCGGCGGTACATTCAATGACTGAGTAGTCAAAGGACGGAATCATCTGAAAATTTTCACTTTGTTAACTGGCAATATTTAAAAAAGACTAAAGACCTTGTTAACCATTATGTGAGGTATTTTTGATAACTCTTCAAGCTGCTCAATTCCAATAAGACATATTCCATGGCGAACTATTTTTGAAGGACAATTATTGACGTCTCCGTTTGCCCATTGAGTCATGCTAAAAAAAATATACTATGACCTCTTTCAAAACTTAAACAACAAACCGAGTAATTTGCTTTGGGCCATCATAATTAGGGCATTGATCAGTGAAGTGACCAGGCATTCCATACTCGTAGTTCAATTGTAAGCTGGGAAATAATTGTTCGTCGCATCCATACGCCTATAAACATTGCTTTCGGAGGCAAAGATAAAACAACCCTTACAGTTCTATTAAATTGTTCAATGACAATATTCATATCCACGTCTTCAATCAACCACTTCACTGCTGCTCTTGATAAGGATGCTTGTTCCGATCCACTAAATACTCTCATTGGAGAATGCAACACTTTTTCACTGATCCCAGATTCTGAATTCTTCTAAAGATTTGTTTCGAAAAATCGAATAGTCTCACCGTTTCTGAATAGATGCATACTTTTCGGATCCCAGCTCAATCCAGGAATCCTTCTCCCTTCGACCTCCTTGCAATAATGTATATCATTCACACCTCCGAGAAGTTCGTAAATCCTTTCCAACTCGTAAACGGATTTCACGATAACGTCGAAATTCTGGAGAAATAGAATATATTTCCAGCCAGTCTTCGGTAAAAGGGCTTCCATGCATCGTTTCTGACCAATGTTCATATTGTGGCCAGAGCTGTCGTAACTTTCAGTAGCTGAAAAGTTCAAAAAGTAAAATCCAGATTGGGAACGATGATTTACCTGGAAGAACTATTACGTTTTCAAGGCATTCTTCCAACTTTTTCATTCTCGAAATAAATTCGATTGGCGACTTCTTATCAACAGTGAAACAGAAGACGTTTTGTGGATGCCACAACATTTCCAACTGTTTTTCAATAAATTCGTAGTCTGTGTAAACTATTCTCGCGAATGCAATGCCTCCAGATTTCAGAGGGATGAAGTTTCGGTTGTTAGGATGAATTCGATTTTGAATATCCGGACAAGACATATTCAATAGACCGTTTTGAATCAGTGGGATACGGTTTTCTCCAATCAGTTTTTCAGTGTAACTCTGAAATAATTTTTGACGACATTAAATATTTTGAGAAAGAAAAAATGTATATTTTGAGAAAAAACATAAAAACACAAAACTGTAAACCCTGTAATAGAATGGCCCCCACGCTGTCAAGTTTGAGTTAATTTTTCTTGGCTCGTATGCAAGATATTGAAAATGTGTCAGATGATAAAATGTTTGCGATATTGTGATAAACATTTTGTCAGTTGACAACTTTTTAATATCTTCTACAGGAACCTATAAAAATCGGGTCGAAGTTGAAAGTTAGGGTTATTACAGGTTTTACGTTACTTACTTTATCTCCTCCCAATACTCTTCCACAATCGATATGCTGAGTTTCTGGCCGTTTTTGATAACCTTCAGAAGGCAAACTATTTTTCCTTAATGCACCTATCATGTATTCATAAATAAAAATCCTTCGTTTGTCATCTATACTTGGATCTGAAAAACAAAAAAAAAAGGAAATCATAGTTCTGGAACATCCCTACCAAAATTGTCTATACTAACATACATAATGAATACAGGATGAATTATGGATAAAAATGAAATACAACATACTGCAAGGGCAAATAGTTTCCAAGCATTTCTTTGAGTTTCAGGCATCCGAATCAGGTTTTCCGTAAGGAAGAATGCGATTTGAAATCCGTTTGAGAGTCAAAATCAATAAAATAGGCGAGTATTGGTATTTCTGAGGACCACACAGTCACGACAAGATGACCAACATGCCATAGGAAACGGGTGTATCCATTCGAGAGAGTGAAAGAGTGAAAGACGCAGGCAAGACAAGAGCATACATGTATCTTCTTGACTGGCGGTGAGTCATGCATTAAAATTAAAGAGTAAAAACCGGTTTTGAAATTTTGAAGAACAGGAAGGATAGGAAACAATTTCATTCAATGACGGAATCAACTTTACTAGCGACCCGAAAAAAAAAATAAATATGAGATCACAGATAGTATTCGTACTTCCACGGTTTTTGATTTGAGCTACAATCCAATTTGTACTCAGGATCTTCGTGATGCTTATGGTATTTGACCTGAAATACTATTCATATTCTTCATATAATCACTCCGACTCACATGTAACAATTCTTTATAGAAACTTTCATCCAATTCATGGTCCATCTGACCTAAGAATGTTCGATTATAGAGGAGTTCTGATGTACACTCGATAATTGAATAGTCGAATGAGGGAACCATCTGAAGTTGATTCAATATCAATTAAATTAAACGATGATGATTTACTTTGTTAACTGTGATGAAAGGCATTCTAGATAAAGCTCGGAACTGTTCAATCCCAATTAGGCAAACTCCATGTCGAACTGTTTTTGTAGGGCAGTTGTTGATATTTCCGCGGGCCCATTGAACAAATCTGAGAAGTTCTACTTTGAGAATATTTTGATGAATATCGGTTATCGAACCGAGTGATTTGCTTTGGGCCATCATAGTCAGGACAATGATCTGTGAAATGACCGGGCATTCCGTATTCATAATTCAGATAGAGACTTGGAATCAGTTGCTCATCTCCTGCATACTTCTATAAATGCTTCATTGTTTTTGGGAAAGATATAAAATCACTCACAGTCTGATTGAATTGCTTAATTGCAATGCTTACATCCACGTCTTCAATCAACCACTTCACAGCTGCTCTTGTCAGGGATACTTGCACAGCACCACTGTATACCCTCATAGGCTCATTCAATACTTTTTCGTTGATTCCGGATTCTGTTTTACGAAAAATCAGATACTTTTGTTTCCTTCAAATCTTACCATTTATGAATAGATTCATACTTCTAGGATCCCACTTCAATCCTGGTACTCTTCTTCCATCAATTTCTTTTCCAAAATGCACATCATTAACACCTCCCAAGAGACTATAGATTTTCGAGATCTCATAAACAGATTTTATAATGACATCGGGTTTTGAAGAAGTAGAATATAAGACCAGTCAGTTTTGGGTAACAACGCCTCCATACATCGTTTGTGTCCAATGTTCATATTGTGACCAGAACTATCGTAGTTCTCGAGAACTGGAAATTATAAAGTTTGGAATTTCGGACAACATTCCACATATACCAGGAAGCACTACAACGTTTTCCATACATTCGTCCAACTTCTGCATTCTCGAAATAAATTCGTCCGGTGACTTCTTATCAACAGTGAAACAGAAGACGTTCTGTGGATGCCACGACATCTCCAACTGTTTTTCAATGAATTCGTAATCGGTGTAAACCACTCTCGCAAATGCAATGCCAGAATCCAATAATTTAAAATCTCGGGTTTCGGAATGAATTCGATCTTGAATTGCCGGACAAGACATGTTCAAACGGCGATTCTCGATGAGTGGTATACGGTTTTCTCCCACGAGAGTGTTGATGTATTCCTAAAAGTTTTATGGACGTTGCATTAATTACCTCGTAAACTTACTGTATCTCCACTCAATACTCTCCCACACTGAATATGATTGGTTTCTGCTCTTTTTTGATAATCAACAGAAGAACCATAGTTTTCATCTCTCAAAGCATCTATCATGTTCTCATAAATGGCGACTTTTCGTTTGTCACTGATACCAGGATCTTAATGAAAATTTAAGAAAAATCAGATAAAATGAAACACATACCAAAGTCGTGCATATGGGGTGTTTCCGTGTGCCTGAAGTAGCTCACATAAGCAATTCCAAAAGCAACAAGTAAAAATATAGGTATCACAAATAGTTTCCAATATAATTTTATTTTCTGCATCTGAAAGCAGAACGTTTTGAGCGAATGAGGAACGCCATCGGCCCAGTATTCAAGGTTACATCTAGTTTGTAGGATAGATTAGTTCCAATGATAGATGAAACGTTGCAGTACATGTTGGAGGACGAAGCAAAAAGCTAATATTTTTTAACAGACTCTATCGCTTTTTTCTAAAAATTTTAGGCTTACTAAAGAATGGTGCAAATTGGTCATGGAGTAATGGTACATGGTAACATTGGAAAGCTAAGAAAAAGTTATTTACAAATATACAATCAAAATCTGCTAAGCGGTGGACAGCTCGGAGAAAATTAGTTTTCAAGATCTGGATTTACTACTGTTTTCCTCAATTTTAATACAAATTTTGGATTTATTCATTTACTGTTTACGCTATCTAAAATTTTTTATGAAATTGAGGAAATATCTAGTGAATGGCTCAAGACCTAATTTTTTCGGAGCTGTATACCGCTTAGCATATTCAGATTGCATATTCACAAATAACTTTTTATTAACTTTCCAGGGATGTAGGTCATGCGCCATAACTTCATAACCCGTTTGCACCATTCCCTATTAAGGCTAAAACGCGATACTTCCCAGAATTCCATGGATCTTCGGATCCAATGTACTATACAACTCGATGTAACCTTAGATTCTGGTGCGCATCAAAAATTAACTTTTTAATACCTGTAGGTTTCGTGGTTTTATTCTAACGCCGTTCCATACATTTTCAAAATGTTTGTCTTCCGAATTTTTGTTGATTAAAAATGGTTCTTCATAACGGTTTGATTGATAATTGGAAAAGAACATTCGAAAACTGTAAAGGAATAACTTCTGAAAAATGTTGCGTCGACCTGGAACATTCAAAAATCAACGATAAAACTCTGATAAAATTGAAGTAAACCCATATTTTTTCACCAGTGGTCATGTATTTGTTTGCACAGAACGGCCAATATAAAATGGTTTTGAAACCGCTTGTATATTGTAAAATCCGTAATACACTGCCCTTCATGGTCAACTTTGACGCAACTTTCTAGTTTTTCTGAAAATATATAAAAAAGTGATTAGAGAGATTTTTCCAGCTTTGACTCTATTTCTTCCAGAAAAATAGTCCTTTCCTGATGCTGGACTAATTATTGCTTTATTTTCACTGTTCTGTTCTATTCCTGAATATTGTTTTTGGATCATGGACAAAAAAAAAACAAAAATTCGAAGTTTTTATTGAGAAAACAAATACAAAACTTTATTTACAAGTTAACAACAAGATTTCCAAATAGGATCAACCTTCATACATCGAAATTATTTCTCATACATCTTCCAAATTCAAATCGGATCTTGTAAAAACGTAAATCATAAAAAAGAATACGAGCATCAGTGATAATACATAGTTTAAATGACGATGCAGTTGAATTCGCATAGAATAAAAAGAAAAGGGAATGCCAAAATAGATTTAACTGAAGGAAGAAGAAGCTAACGTACACCAGGAACTGGAGAGAATGCCGATTTGTATCTTATGAATCGGTCGGACGTCGTTGTTTTGTACACTTTTGTCGAATTTGAATTGATGGGAAGAAGGGGAAAAGGAGGAGAAGAGGGAAAACACGTCGAACACAATTTTTGAACTGAAAGGGTGTGGGATTTCTAATGTACAAAATATGATCTGCATTTCTGAGAAGATCATATTCTGATGTGATGGGAAGGGCTCGGTATGTATTTTTCGTGATATACATTTCTCCATAATTACCGTATTTTCTTTAATAGAAACCCACCGAATTTTGAGTTCAATTATCTAGGTTCCTGTGAAAGATATAAAGAGTTTGTTATCTTCCACAGGAATCGAGATAATAAAGATAAAAGTTGATGGTTCGGGTGGGCTTCTATTTGAGGAAATTCAAAGTAATCAACTTATATTTTTGTTAGTAGTTTTGCTATCAAATAAAATTGACAAAATCGGTAATCTTAAATACTTCTCGAAACTATTAGGGCTGTGGAAAAGTAATTCGCGTTTGAAGTAACTGTATCTTATTGCAAAACCAAAACAAGAGATCATCAATCAGTTGAATATTTTTCAGAATGATCCTCTACTTTCAGCCAGAGCGTAGGAAAAAAATTAGTGGCTTACTTGACTAACTACGCTGTATGCAGATAGAATCAGTTCAAACTGTGCGCCCTTTTGCAAATTTTCCAAGTTTTTATGAAAAGAGCCAAATATCTTGCAAACTTTTCTTTGAGGTGGAATTCGGTAAATTGCTCTCAATATTTTTTTAATCGGCTACTGTGCCAGGCCGGACAGGGCAGGGTCACCAGGAGATCGACAAGTGCGAGTTCCACCAAGTAAGGACCTATCATCGAAACCAAAAAATCCTCAGATAAACCAGTAACACTAATCAAGTTTAATCAATAATTTTCCTGCTAAATTTATCATTCCTGATCTTCACTGTCTCCCTCACCAATCGATTTTCCAAGTGTTCTTCTCATTCTCCTTATGCTTTTTTCAACCGACGGACACAGCTAAATCCGATCTTTATCTCAAGTTTCCATTCCTATCGAAACGTAGCAAATCCCTTCCACTTGTTCTGTTATTCTCATCATGTCCAACTTGGTACCAATTCATAAATCTCTTGAAAGTTCTCTTGTCGATGTACCACTTCTCAGTAAAGAAGTGGACGAATCAGATGATTTGGTGGTTTACGAGGAATCAGTGACATCTTTCAAACCGATCATTCTTCTTGTCGTTTGCTTTGTATTGGCTACCTGGCTCTACGTCAACTTTGCATTCACTAAGTCTGAATCGTGAAGAATTTGGTGAGTTAGAATAATAAATTAAATAATTTTTTTTGTGGTTTCAGGTTAGAGCAATCAATCAAATAATCCTAACAATGAATTGTCTGTAAATCGAAATATATGTATTTACAGATTTGTTTCTCGAATAAATATATTTCATGCCAATTTTTGTTTCTATCGCTCTTTAAATTTTCAGACCAAAGTTCCATACACTTTGTCCATTTCATCACTTGATATATTTCATTTTTTTTCAGTGTTAATCGTTCTATCGACATCATTCGTTTTCCCTGAATCCCGCCCATTTCTTTTCTCACCATTTCAGACTGATAAGAGTACTCTTTGATTTTAACCAACGAGTGCATTTGCCCTCCTATTTCAAAAGTTTAACCCTTAAAATTCGTTTCATTCAGATGGTCCAAAACATGCATTTATTGGTCCTATCCATTCTCGTAGCTGGTATCACTTGTCGTGGCTGTTTTGATGCAGATGACAAGGAAATCAGTGGACAATGTTACAAGTTTGTGAATCAAAAGTTGATATTCGAGGATGCTAGAGATTGGTGTCATTACAAGAACCCTATTACTCCATCTTATTTGGCTTATATGCATAGCCAATTTGTCGCTAATTTTGTAGCTAGTGAGTAAATGATTTAATAAATTTTCGACCGAACCAAAAGTTCAGCTTACGCACGAACTGCGTTTGGGAGCAATGATGCAGTATTCTGGATTGGTTTGAGTAGAGAAAGAAATTGGATGCCATGGACATGGGATAACGGATACCAATTGGGACAGAGTTGGAGTAATTTCGATGACCAAATCAAGCAGAACTATGTGGTTGAAAAAGTGTCAAATGCAAAATGGACTACTGTTCCTGATAACTCTACAAACTACTTTGTGTGCAGTTATGATCCAACTGATCCTCCAGTTTTCGCTCCACCAACATCATCTAAATCGACTACCACAACTACTACAACTACGACTACACGAGGACCAACGACTACAGGTGAGTGAAAGAAAGTGAGTTGCGTTTTTTGTTGTTGCTGGCTGGCTAAAATTGGTTCGCATTGTATTCTGAATTTATTCTGCTATTGCTGAGAAGGATCTTTTGGTAGGTTCGTTGGTGTGTTAGTTTCAGGAAAACTTCTTATTCTCTGGACCATCGGACAAAGTCTAATTTTGAAATTCCATTTCATGAATTTCTTCTTTTGTAATAAAATATTTTTAATGATTTCTAATAAAGTTTTACTTTCTATCTGTATGTTTTTAAATATAATGAATATATAATCTCAATTTGAATAAAAAAAACCATGCAAACATAAAATCGAAATTATGTCGAAAAAAATAGAAACTAAACATGAAATATTAGCGAAATGTTTAATAATGGAGAACACTGTCTGAGCTTGTTCTCATAGAGTGTTAAGTTTAAAGTAGTTTTCAATCTCTAAAAAACGGTTTAAGACCAAGGCATAGTATACATCATCTGTTTTTTTCAGAACTAAAGCATAGAATAAAGCATACGCCATTTTTACTACGACCTTCCGACTTTCGACATCCGAGTTTAAATTTTTCCATCCCTGTTATCTCTGACCAACACCTGAAGGAACAATATTCCAACCTAAGCCTCCGGATGTTTGTTCACTGAAAAATTTACAATGCATCTTTCCACTACCTCCAGCACTGAAAGGAACTGGAACTCCACCACCATCACCAACTGCAGAACCACAAGAGGTCTTACACTGAAAAACCTTCATGTTGAGCCTTAAAGTGATATCATTCTAGTTGACCAACACCGCTTCAGTCCACATCAAAAGCACCCACCTCCAAAAGAAACCGGAACTCCAATACCATTCGGAGTTTCAGAACACTGAACTCTCATTAAAATATTGTACAGTTTTGTACTTTGTAGAGATGACGTTCGAACTGTTGAATAAAATGTTCATAATAAGATATTATCACTTGATAAAATTACCGACCCATAAAGGCTCTTACTTTCATCACATCATCCAGAGTGATAGTTTGGTCTGAAACCATTATTTCAGAGTCATCATTTTTCACACCCTTTTTTTGATTTCGTCTGATCATCATTTTTCTTATCACATATTAGAGGTGCGAAAATACTTTCTCACCATTTAAAACATTTTTTTTCCACTTTTTTATTTCAAAAACTGACCAAAACAGTTCAGAATGCTCCGAAAGATGATATTTCTATGCGTTACATTGGTATTTGGTGTTTCTGGAACATGCTTGGACCCAAATGAAAAGGAACTCCAGGGAATATGCTTTCATTATGTTAAGCTGAACATGACGTACGACGATGCAAGAGACTGGTGCCATTACAAGAATCCAGTAACACCATCTTATTTGGCGATTGTGAAAAATCAGTTTACAGCTAATTTTTTGGCTTGTTAGTTAATTTAATTTTGAATTACTCGAATGTATAATTTCTATTCAGCTTATGCCCGAAACGCATTTGAAACCGGTGATGGAGCATTTTGGATTGGATTGAGTAGACTTCATAACTGGAATCAATGGACTTGGGATAACGGAGTCTTGTTGGATGGATGGAGCAATTTCGATAGCCAACAAGGCAAGACTCAGGCTGGTGAGAAGATTTCAAATGGACAATGGACCACATTTGATGGTACGGAGAAGATGTATTTTGCATGTAGCTATGATCCTAAAATTCCTCCAACTTTTGCCCCAATCACAACAACTAAACCTCCAACAACAACTACTACGACTACGGGAAAACCAACGACTACAGGTGAGTGAAAGAAAGTGAGTTGCGTTTTTTTGTGGCTGGCTGGCTTGAATTGGTTCGCATTGTATTCTGAATTTATTCTGCTATTGCTTTGGGTAGGTTTGGTGGTAAGTTTGTTTCAGGTAAATTTCAGATTCTCTTGATCATCAAATTGGACAAAGTATAGTATATCTTCAAAATATTATCACATTTCATTCATTATTTATTTTTTGTAATAAAACTTTTTTTATAATGAGTTATATATGTTTTACCTTCTATCTGTATTCTTTTCAAAGATATTCAATCTAGAATTTCAATTTAAATGGAAACATCAAATCAAAGCTATGTCGAGAAAAATGAAAACTGAATACGAAACAGTTGTGCAATTTTTAATGATTGATAACATTGATAAGTTTGAAATATTGATTTCAATCTCTAAAAACAATTCAGAACAAGGATCTAATGATGATTGCCCGGAAATGATAAAGTTCCGTCTAAGATCGGCAATGTTATACTCGAACCTAATAGGGAAATGAAAGATGTTTTCAAAAATTGGAATGGGATACTGTAAAACCTGTATTAAAAGGGTTCCCATCAAAATGCGTTGATTGAAGTCAAAAATTTATGTACGGTTCCAGTGAAAAATGTTCCGGAAAATAGACAATTTCACAGAAGTTTTTGAAAAACTCTTTTTTTTTTGGAATTTTGTCCATTTTGGTGGAATTTATATATTTTCATTAGTTTTGGAAGAGAACTCATCGAATTTTCAATGAAAAGATGGCCGGAAAAATAAGATGGCCTTCTCTAATTGAAAGGTCTCTGTAATAGAAGGGCCCTCCGTAGATACCTTTGAACAGTAAGGTCAGCTCTTCTAATAGAGGTTCTACGGCAGATAATACGGAATTAACTATCAAGTTACATAGTTCCAATGAACGAGGCAAGCTGATTGAGAAAACATTCTCTTATCACTGGATGATAACTTGATGTTGATCTGTTCATCATTTTTGATAAACGACCGTTTTCCATCCAAACTGCTCGAGAACTGTGAGCTCCAAAACTATCAACTGATACACCCAATTTAGAAGATAGATCTACACCATTTGATATGATATAAAAAGGAATCAATCAGACTGAAAAAGTATTACTCATTTAGTTCACAATGAGAGGCTTCAAATTCGTTCTCCTTTTCACCGCACTGGTGGTGACTTCTTTCGCTGCTCCACACCATGGAGGACCAGTCTCCAAGAGACCACCACCACCTCCACCACCACCGAAAGGAACTGGAAGTCCTCCACCTCCTCCACCACCACCATCTGATGAGCCTCAAGAGGTAAAACTCACATTCCGTTATGTTCGAACCACGTACGTTTCACAGATAGTTGCTGGTATCTCGTCTCGTCGTCCACCACCACCTCCACCACCACGTGGAACCGGAACTCCATCACCACCGCCATCCGAGGAACCAAGAGATCTTGTAGAAGGAAATGCATCCCGTCGTCCACCACCACCTCCACCACCACCGAAGGCAACTGGAAGCCCTCCACCTCCACCACCACCACCATCTGATGAACCTCAAGAGGTTAGCCACACATTTCGTTAAATGAAAACTCTAATGAATTGTGTTTCACAGGTAGTTGCTGGTGGCGCATCTCGCCGTCCACCACCTCCGCCACCACGTGGAACCGGAACTCCACCACCACCACCAACCGGAGTACCAGAAGAGGTTTTCTACTGAAAACCTGTATGCCGTTACTTAAATTTATATAATTCCAGTTAAACGAGGCCAACCACGCTTCTCGTCGTCCGCCACCACCTCCACCACCACCGAAGGGAACTGGAGGCCCTCCACCTCCTCCACCACCACCATCTGATGAACCACAAGAGGTAAAGTGCACAATTCGTTAAACAGAAATTCTAATGAATTATGTTTCACAGGCTGGTAGCGCTTCTCGTCAAAAACGTAAATGATGACCTGCTATTATTGTAATTTTTGTATTTAAAAAATAAATATTCTAGCATCGAAAATCTTTGGTTGGCGTTGTTGGACCTTATTGTCCCGAAGAAGTTTTTCAGGGGTTCTCAAAAAGAAATGTACTCTCCGATAGCAAATCTCAACTTTCCCTGTCGGTTCCGACGAGACATCGACATCGAGGGACAACATCGAGGGACAGAGAAAATCTCTATCGAAGATGGCCTGTCAACTTTTGGGAAGCGAAAATTTGTGATCTTTCGATTTGCCGGCAAATTTTTTTGACATAAATAAAGGAAAGGGATTTTTTGGAATGAGTTGACTGAAAAGCATGTTCATAACAAAAACTAATAAACATAGCATCGAAGTGATGAAAGTATCGATTTTTTGGTTGTTGAAGTAACACCGGTATTCCGGCAAAATGTTTAAAAAGTCTTGTCCATATTTGTAACGAGCCAGGCTGAGCCCAATCCGGCCCGAACAAACCAAACAAAAAACTGAGAACATTTTCCTTCTGAACAATCTTCAACGGAAAAATTGGCTCAAAGATACAGGACTTTTTTATACCGGGCCTACCAAGCCTGGCCAAATGTTTCTTTAGGCCCGGCCTTTGCTGGCAGGGCCTTCAATTTACAGGTATGGTTCTGTCCTATATTTCAATTAGCTTAAGCATACACTTTTTCAACGACATTTTTTCATCTCCGGCATCTCCTTTTTGGATCCGTACGCGTCCTGGATAGATCCCCACTCGCGATTGCGAATTTCAACAAAAATTTAACGGGTTCGTGTAGATCTTTTTGTCTCCCTTTTTGATCAAAATCTGCTCCTGTATTCCTGTTCCACAAGAACAATTCGTCAGAATGTGTATCTATGTCCTTCTAGAAGAAAAAAGTGATCCTTCTTTTTCTCCTTCTCAAAAAATGTCCAGGTTGAAACACATCCTCGTGACTATTATTATTACTCTTCTTGTATTACTGTATTTCGTGAATAAATCTCCAACACCAGAAGTAAAATCTGATAATGACTTCGCTGGCAGTGAATCTTTTGATTCAGTACAAAATAACGAGGACCAAGGTTTTACACAAGATGAGACAGGAGTTGTGAATGATCCAAAAGGACGATTAAAACTAAAACTATCAGTTACTCATGTCTTTATCACTTCTGCATACTTCTATCCAAAATCTAAATCGTGGGTTGAAATGATTTGTTTATCATTTAATCAGGATTTTTTAATATGTAGGTTAGGAACCAATGCTGTTGCCTTAAACATGGTGGTGGACACAATTAACTTCAATGTCGAAAATGCCACGTACAGTGTTGTAGGATCCAATGGAACACAGGAATTAACAACACTTGCTTCATCGAAAATGTAAGTCTTTTTTTCTGAAAGCTGAAAAATTCTGAAAATATGATTTCCACCTAAAATTATAAATTTCAGAGAAGGCCATCCAAGCTGTCGCTATGCTGCTGCCATGGCCAGTACTAACACTGTAGCTAACCTTCAAAAATTGGAAATGGAATCTAATGGAACAAAAGTGGAGGTATTACGATATTTCACTAGTTAGCATTTCAACTTTCTTAATTCAAGATCCCGTTCAAAATGGCACGCACCACTGCTCCAAAACCTGTTGTCATTTGCATTTCACCTCAATTCGCCGCCGAACAATGGCAGATGTTTGTGATGCATGTACACGTGGCAAATCGGTTTAGTTGACCTATATCAGTTTCTTATGAAACGTTGTGCTTTTAGATTTGGAGGTCATCTTCATATGTATGTCACTTCAATGATTGAATCATATTTCGAACTAATGAAAGAGTATGAAAAACAAGGATATCTCACATTGGATTACTGGCTTAGAATGAAGTTCAGTCATACAGAAACTCCATATTTCGAGCCAAATGGAAATATCGAATGGAGAAATCAAGCAGGAGCAGAAATCGATTGTCTTCTACAGTATAAGGAAGCTGCAGAATACATTGCATTTTTCGATATGGACGATATTCTGTTCCCTGCAAATTATCCAACGTATTTGGAAGAATTCAACGCTGAATGGGCTTTGATGCCAAATGCTACATCTCTATTTTACGGTCGAAGAGAACATGAGTTCATTAAGGGTGAGCAATGGAGAAAAGAGTTTTCAATAACTTAGAAAAACGCGTTTCAGCTCAGACGTTGGCTGAATTCAGTTTCACTGAGCTTGTCGATAACCTTCGATCCTCTCCAACTGTGAAACGTGGAAAAGTAGTTGTTAGAGGAGAGACCTACAATCACACATGGATTCATTACAGTTGGCATGAAAATCCAGCAACCAGGTAGACAGAATTCAAAGGAAATCTCTCATAAGACATCTTCAGACACAACGTATCTTTCCCACATCTTGTTCATGTCCAACGGCCACTTCAGAAGAACGGAGGAAACGATATTACTCATGTGTGGAAAATGGAATTCGGACCACTGAATGAAACAATCAAACCAGAAGACGTGAAGGCGATTGAAGAAGACGTATGGAGAATCAGAAATATTTCGAGAGTTGCTGAAATCGCAAAATATCTTCCAAGTCAAGATTTTTATCTCCCAATTGTATTCAAGTGTTACTATGATTCATTTTACGGATGGGTGTTTGATAAGCAGAAAAAAAAAGGACCTGAACAATGTCCGAATGCAGATCTCTGTGAATTACCTCAAAGAGACGATTATCGATGTATTCATTCAGATGCTGAATATTATTCTGGTCCGCTTATGGAACCATTCACTTATCATTTTTCGAGTGATCCATTCTGGTCTAAAGATATCGGGTGTTATCAGTAAAATCGTTAGTTTTTGTATTATTTTCAACAATTTGAATAAAGTTAGTGTCGAGTGTGTTTCAGGAACTAATTTTTGTTCCAGTTTTAGATTTCAGATAGAAGCAGAAATCTTCAGAATTGTTTTTAATCTGTAATAATCGTATCAGAATCTGAAAGTTCTCAGGTTTCAAAAAATCCCTAAAAACACGCTCTCGTCGGTATTCGAATTCAACGAAATTTCCATCATTAATTATCAAGGTTCTTGTTTTTTACTCTGAATCTTGCGTTTCCAAAATATGGAATTTCGTGGCCGAAGGCCCCACAACGATAAAAATTTGACGGAGTCGTTGGAAGTCCCACAACGACAACTACAGTAACCTAATTGTATATTTTCCCGTATTTTTCTCGTTTATTACTACTTTTCGCCAAGTTTTTCGTTATTTTTTCAACATTAGTCGGAAATTAACAACTTTTGCTAAACAAAAAAAATGACTGAAAACTCACGATAATCGAGATAATCAAACCGGAAAAGAAAAATACTTTTAGGTTACGGTAGTTGTCGTTGTGGGATCTTCGGCCACGGCCCCGGTGTTTCTCTTCCACAGCTCCGATTTTTTTAACCCGCATAATACAAGCGCAAACATTTTGAACTTCGAGACTAGTTTTTTCAATTCGATTGGTTCGAAAAAACAGAATTTGCGAAAATAAAGTTTAATTTATTCGAAGTTGATTCAGCTGAAAAGAAGTACAAATAGGCGAAACAAAAACAGATGTCAATAGATTTTGTGGATTTCTTTGTAGATCAAAGTTTTAAAGATTTTGAGGCTAAAAAAATCAGTTCTCCTTGTTTCTCAATAATTATGTTTACCCAAAACTCACGGGGGCCTGAAGGCCTGCTCACAAATTGCGTCCCAGCAACCCCGAAACTCTTTCGTTTTATAGAAGTACATGAAATTAATTCGAAACCAACAAATTCGAAATGTTGATTGCAAAAGACACCATGACATCGAAAAGCAGGGTCCATGAATCATAACTTTTGTAGATAATTACTGGAATTCCCATAAACACAGAGAACAACATGCAAAACCCCATCACTAAAAACTAATTCCCAAAAGTTAGAAACAAAAAAACAAGAAAACGGTAATCTAATATTTCTGAAAGTTATGCACTGAAAAAAGATGCATTGAAATAATTGGATAAATTCTTTCTCTTTGTTCAAAAATCTTGATAACTGTTGTCGTTAATGATGAAAATCTCTGGAAGCTAATCTGATTTGAATCGAAACATTTTGTTCTATTTCGTTTTCGGCCAGGACCTGAAAAAAGTCTTGTCTTGTTCACATATTTAGAAAAATCCCTACAATTCTCAGATATTTTTATTCATTTCACGATGGAGAAGGTTTCGACTGAAAACAAGCGCCTCGATCTTCAGGGAGTACGGGGATTAGCTATTCTGTCTGTTCTTGGATTCCATTTTTTGCCAAGGATCTTCCCAAATGGATACCTGGGAGTTGATCAGTAAGTATTAGCTATTGCATTGATTTCATGAAGTCAGCAGAAAAATTCAGATTCTTCGTTCTCTCTGGGTTTTTCATGTGCAAGCTTCTGAGAAAATCTTCAGCATCACTCAATAGCCAAACAATATTTGGTTTTGTTTTCAACTTTTATTCAAAAAGATTGAAACGAATCCTGCCTTTATACTTGTTAATAATATTCGTTTCATTAATTTTTCTAATTTATCTTTTCCCAAAACCTGCATATGAAACAAATCTGGAATCTTCGAAACGAGCACTTATTTTCCTCTCCAACCGCCCAGCTACACAAGCTGAGGATTACTTTTCAATGGTTCCAGATCTTCATTTTTACCAAAAGTTAAATCAATTTTTCCAGCTTTCTCTTGCCATTGATGTTTTCACTCATACATGGTCTCTGTCTGTCGAAGTTCAGTTTTATTTTATTATTCCTATTATCTTTCTTTTTGGAATCAAAACTATTCCTGCTAGATTTCAAATGCACTTCTTTGGAATTTTAGGTTTATTGCAGTAGATTCGTAAAATATTCCAAGAATATTATTTTTAGGGATTATTTCCTACGGATATTCATATTTGTTTTGCTCTAGAACGAAAGCATTCAATAGTGTTCTTGCAAGAATTTGGCAGTTTATGATTGGAATGATTGTATTTATTGCCAGTGAACCAGATACGAATACTCTCTCAAAAGTATCTTTATTGGAGAATTGTGATCTCGAAAATCAAAATGAGGATGATGCTTTGTTGAAAAATGCTTCTTCAGTTCAAGAAGAATTTGAAAACTTTGAAGAATCAAATTCACCGACGATTATCAAATTACTGACATTGGGCAGCATGGTTGGATTAGTATTGTGCCCTTCGAAAATCTCTTCACTATTCTTAAGGTAAGAAACGATCCCGGATTTCAAGTTCTTAAATAAGGCTTCCAATCGGTCGGGAAATTCGGCCGACCGCCCACTCAGCCGATAGATTGCCGACCGCACGACGAATTTTTAAAATTTTTTTTTCAATCACGCACGCAAGCATTCTCTGGCATGTTGACGCGCAAATGCACGAATTCGGTAGGCTGGGTAGGCGGTCGGTAGACGGTCGCCGATTTTCAACCGACCGAAATGGAAGCTTTATTCCAAAATATTTTCAGACCATTCTTCACAATTGCCACCGGACTTGTAATGTTGTTTTCTGAAAAAGACTCGTTCCTTTCATTTCATTTTCTAACTTATATTGGAGATATTTCTTACTCTTTGTATTTGATTCATTGGCCGATTTATGCTTTTTGGAAACTGCAATTAAGTTATGGGAGTATTTGGAATCTTTCTCTATTACTTGCTTTTGGTCTTTCTGTCATTCTAGCTGTTCTCAGTTATGAGTTTTTCGAAAAATGGTATTTAAAACTATCTCGAAGGACCATTGCCATTATCTGCATTGTTTTTTTGATGCTCAATTTTACGACTGTTTACCATGATCAAATAGAAAAATGGATCCAATCAAAACCACATAAAAATGTTCCGAGATTGGATGGAATTGTGATAGGGAACGTCAGTTATGGTTTGCTTCTCAGAATTTATTAAATTGTTAATTCTCTGTCGGTTCGGCCCGTATTGGTCCGGATAGACATTCACCAAATTTTTTTCTAAATGCGCACACTTTATTTTTCAAACTATCAAAAACACGCTTCTTTGCCGAATACCTTCGCAAATTCGAACTTATCCGGGCCGATAAACTGTTCAAAATCAGCTCGGCCCACGGCATTCGTGATTAAATTTTACTTTTAGATGACGCCAATAGATTGAACAATGAGTGGTCAGTGAACGATTACTTGAATACTTTTGTTCCAACATGTAAGTACGACGATGGAAGTGGTCCATTTGGCAGATGCAACCATACGGTACGTCCTTCAAAATTCAAAACACCTGACCTTCAAAGTTTCCAGGGCCTAGAGGTATACAAAGGAAAATTCAAAATATTGATTATTGGGAACAGTTTTGCTGCAAACCATGGTCGTTTAATTCATCAGGAATGTGGATCAAAAGCGAGAGAGTTGGTTCAAATATCTATAAGTGGTAGGCTAGCGAATAAATTCCCAATTTTTTGTTATTTCTTCAGCATGCGAGCCGTTATATCCCGCTGTGAAATATGGGCAACGATGCGTTGATACTGTAGAAATGTTCAAAAAAGTTGTAGCAGATGAGAAACCGGATTATGCATTTCTCACTTCCAGGTTTTAGATATCTTCACGTTTTGATAAACAAAAATTTACCAGATTTCTTGATATTGGTGACCCATTTGCAGCAGGAGTAACTCGGGTGGAAGATGATCCGATTTATAAATCAATGAAAAAATCATTTGATGTTTTAGTGACCAGTGTCAAATTCAAGGTTTTCGTGTTCATGCAAATTCCGGAAATTGTGCCGTCCAACATTGAGAAAATAGTAGAAGTAATTAAAAACAAAGAGGACTTGGCAGAATTTGATGTAAGTTTGTATGGAAAAGTTTTAAATATTAATGTTTTTTAGAAGTCGTTTGTTCAAAGGAACCACACAATCGCTCGTGTTCGGTATGAGAAGATGGTTCAAGGATGTGAAAAGTGTGTTCCATTCGATTACGATTCTCTTTTCTGGAACAGGACGACCTCCACATGGCGATTCTATGATGAGGCGAACAATGGATTGAGTTACATGACAACTATTAATCATTTATCATTTCATGGATTGGAACTTGTTAGACATATTTTTTCGAATCTTTGCAGTTCGTTTTAAACGATTGTCTTTTTCAGTTGATTTTGTTGTTAGATAAAGGTGGGGGGACAGGAGATTTTACGGGGTATTTTTGGAGCCAGAGTATGCATTCTACCGTAACGGTGTACAACGCTTAATGTCACTCTGCATACAGCGGTCGTCCTCGCCTTTATGTATGCAATCAGGCGCCCGCTCCAGTTTCGCCCGCATGGCTCAGTAGGTAGCGGCGCCGCACCTTCAATACTCGCCTCGACAAGTTCAACTCCTCAAGGGGCATATTTAAACAGAATTTCGAGAACATTATTTTTTCATGACCCCCCACCTATAAGTTTGTGAAACGGCGAAAGGTTCGCCATTGTCCGGGTATCGATTGCATTCGGAGATTGGATCTGGAATAAGCACTTTCGAGGTTTTAGAATAGAACATGGGAACTTGTTGAATTTTTGGAAAAGTCTTTTAAAATATTTTCCGGGACAATTAAAAAAACAGCTTCCTGTCAAACAAAAATCTGCTAAAAATTGTCTTTCTAGTTCAAAAGCTGTGCAAAAAATCTCTTCTGCGATTATCATTTCGTGAATTTCGTTTGAAAATTTTTTTGGTAATGAGAAATTTATTAACAGGTAGAGATATCGCTCATTGACATCTCAATTACTGTAATACATACTGTAAAACCTATAGCAGAAGAGTCCCACACTGTCAAGTTTGCGCTCAATTATCTCGATTCCTATGGAAGATATCAAAAATGTTACAACTGACAAAAAACTGCTGATAATGTGGTAAACGATTTATCAGTAGACAAATCTTTGATATCTTTTACAGGAACCGAGAAAAACTGGCTCCAAGTTTAAATTTAGAGAGGTGGGTTCTATAATATTAGAGGTTTTACGGTAGTACAAGTTCTTTCGGAATAGATGTTTCAAAATGGAGAATCGTGGCCGGTCGACTTCAAAAAGCCATTTCCTGGCACGGAACAAACGAGATTTTGTGATTTTCGGGAGAGATTCATCGCCAAGATTCCGTTACGTGTCGCAAACTTTCTTTCTTGTTCCTTTTCGTTGTCCATTGTGCCTTTTCAATCTGGATTCAAATAGCATGCATTTACATTGGCTTTTCCTAAAAAGAACTCTTTACTTTGGTTTTCTAATCTCAATTCTCTGTTTGCTGCTATTCTACATTTTTATTTGCTCCAACCAGTATAATTGCGACAGAGAAAGTTCAACAGTTGAAAATGTAACTGAAAATAAAGATTTAATCATTCCGGATCCTAGAGGAGGTTCAAAGTTAAAACTAGAAGTATCACATGCGTTCATTACTTCTGCTTATTATTACCCCACATCTAAAAGGTAAACTAATATTGCTGCCTTAAAAATATTACTGTAATTTTTAGTCTTGGATCAAACGCTGTCGCTTTCAATATGGCTATTGACCAAAGAAGTCATAGTATGCAAAATCACACATTCACAGTTATTGGTACGAATTTGACGACTTCACTCAGTACAGTTGCCACGTCACAAGCAGAAGGAGTTGGAAATTGCCGATATACAACACTTATGGGAAGAACGAATACTGTAGAAAATTTAAAGACATTGGAAATTGAATCCAATGAAATGACAGTTCAGGTAACACTTTTAACTGGTAGTCCATTTGCCTAAAACAATCTTTCAGATCCCATTCAAAATGGCTCGTTACACTGCACCTAAACCTGTAATCATTTGTATTTCTCCTCAATTCGTTGCCGAACAATGGCAAATATTCCTGATGCATGTTCATGCTGCTAACAGGTTCCTATCATAGCGCCCGTAAAAATAATACAAAGCAAAAACACTTCAGATTCGGAGGTCATTTACACATTTATCTAACTTCAATTATCAAATCTTATTTCGAGTTAATGCAAGAATATGAGAGACAAGGATACCTCACTTTAGATTACTGGCTCAGAATGAAATTTTCCAATATTGAATCTCAATATTTTGACCCAAATGCTAATATTGAATGGAGAAATCAAGCAGGAGCACAAACAGATTGTCTTCTTCAGTACAAAGAAGCAGCGGAGTACATTGCATTTTTCGATATGGATGATATTCTATTTCCTAAAAACTACCCAACATATTTGGAAGAGTTTAATGCAGTGCTTGCCACAAATCCAGGTACAAATTACATGTTTTACGGAAGAAGAGAACATGAATTTGTTAAAGGTACAATTGTCATTTTTCCATTATGAATACAAACACGTTTTCAGCTCCAACACTATCTGAATTCAGTTTTACTGAACTTGTAGACTCCCTTCGATCCTCAAAAGTTGTAAAACGGGGCAAAGTTGTAGTTAGAACCGACGCCTACAACGCCACTTGGATTCACTACAGTAAGCATGTTAGCTTTATGACAAGAGCCAACGTTACAAGTCCAACACTGGTCCATGTTCAATTACCAGTTGAAAAGGATGGGAAAAGAAAGAATACCTCAAGAAATATGTGGAAAATTGAATTCGGACCGTTAAATGAAACAATTCGGGAAGATGATATTAGGGCTATTGAAGAAGATATTTATAGGTATTATGAAGTAGATCTTATCTGAAACAGGAATCTTTTTCAGAATTAAAAATGCATCAACAATACAATCATTGGCACCACAACTTCCAAATGCAGATTTCTATCTTCCGATTGTTTTCAAATGCTATTATGATGCGTTTTACGGGGCTGCATTCGATCATAAGCCAGGTGGCTTCGGATGCCCGAATGCAGATTTCTGTGAACTTCCACAGCGAGAAAACTACAAATGTATACATTCGGATGCTCAGTATTACTCGGGACCATCAATGAAACCAGTCACTTATCATTTCACATCTCATTCATTCTGGTCGAAAGATATAGGATGCTATCAATGAAATCTTTATCTTCCTTATATATAACCACAAATGTAGAAGTTTATGTATTTGATTTATAATCACACACTTTATGACCGAACGGAGAAGTAATAATAATTTTTCAGACAACTAAAGATGACTATTTAAAGTGAGTTTGAAGTTTTGGGAGAGACTTTGGGTCAGCACTGTCCATATAAACATACTGTGAAAACTAGGGTGGCACAATATTAGAAGCTGGCATTTAATTAAGAGTGTCTATCTAATAGAGCTTTTACGGTATTTAATTGAACATTTCAAGTAGCTCTCAGTTTGAATAAACAATATGCAACCAAAACCGTGGAGGTATTTGAAGTTCAATTTTGAAGCTTTTCGTTAGTGAGACACTCGTTAAAAGGTAAAGACGCCCCTTATTGACATCAATTTTCGTAATCTATGTAAATTTTCTTCCTGGGCAGATGTTTCAAAATGGAGAATCATGGCCGGTCGACTTCAAAAAGCCATTTTCTGGCACCTAAAAAACGAGATTTGGCTTTTTTTCGGTATTAGATTGGTTGCCGAGATTCCGTGTTGAGAATTATCTTTTTTTGTTCCCTTGTTATTTATTTTATTGAACAGAAAGAATATGAATTAGAGAGAAAACCATAAAAGACTTAGAAAACGCCCTTTACGAGACCGATCTAAGTAAGAGGGAGAAACCGGGAATAGTTAAATAGAAGATAGAAAAATATAATCCCGGGTGAAAAGAGGGATCTGTTCAAGTTCTAAAAAAGTCATTAGTGAAAATGAGAAATGGGAGGGACCTGAGACAGATCCCTTTTCGTGTAGTTGTTCATTGTTTATTTTAAATCTGAGCTCAAACAGCATGCATCCACATTGGATTTTCTTCAAAAAGACTCTTCATTTTGGTTTTCTAACTTCTAAAATCTGTTTTCTGCTATTTTACAAATATATCATTGTGGACCCTAGGGCAGATTCAAAATTAAAATTAGAAGTATCACAAGCGTTTATTACTTCTGCCTACTACTACCCAACGTCGAAAAGGTAAACTCGTGCTGCTTCTTTGAGAATGTGACTATAACTTTTAGTCTTGGATCAAACGCTGTTGCTTTCAATATGGCTATCGATCAAATAAGTCATAGTATGGAAAACCACACATTTACAGTTATCAGTACCAATTTGACGACTTCAATCAGTTCCATTGCCACGTCACAAGAGGAAGGATTTGAACTTTGCCGTTACACGACAATTATGGGAAGAACGAATACTGTAGAAAATTTAAAGACATTGGAAATTGAATCAAATGGAGTGACAGTTCGGGTAACACTTTAAACTTGTAGTCCGTCTGTCTAAAACAAATATTCAGATCCCATTCAAAATGGCTCGTTACACTGCACCTAAACCTGTGATCATTTGTATTTCTCCTCAATTTGCTGCAGAACAATGACAAATGCTTCTCATACATGTTCATGCTGCGAACAGGTTCCTATCATAGCTTCCGTAAAAATAATAAAAAACGAAAACACTTCATGTAAGGAGGTCATTTACACATTTATCTGACTTCAATTATCAAATCTTATTTCGAGTTAATGCAAGAATATGAGAGACAAGGATACCTCACTTTAGATTACTGGCTTAGAATGAAATTTTCCAATATTGAATCTCAATATTTCGATCCAAATGCTAATATTATGTGGAGGAATCAAGCAGGAGCACAAACAGATTGTCTTCTTCAGTACAAAGAAGCAGCGGAGTACATTGAATTTTTCGATATGGATGATGTTCTATTTTCTAAAAACTACCCAACATATTTGGAAGAGTTTAATGCGGTGCTTGCCACAAATCCAGGTACAAATTACATGGCTTACGGAAGAAGAGAGTATGAATATGTTAAAGGTACAATTGTCATTTTTCCATTATGAATACAAACACGTTTTCAGCTCCAACACTATCTGAATTCAGTTTTACTGAACTTGTAGACTCCCTTCGATCCTCAAAAGTTGTAAAACGGGGCAAAGTTGTAGTTAGAACCGACGCCTACAACGCCACTTGGATTCACTACAGTAAGCATGTTAGCTTTATGACAAGAGCCAACGTTACAAGTCCAACACCATGTTCAATTACCAGTTGAAAAGGATGGGAAAAGAAAGAATACCTCAAGAAATATGTGGAAAATTGAATTCGGACCATTAAATGAAACAATTCGGAAGGATGATATTCGAGCTATCGAAGGTATCCTAATTTATTTGAAACAAATATAATTTACCTGCAATATGAATATTTTTCAGAATGAAAAATGTCTCAACGATACAATCATTGGCACCACAACTTCCAAATGCAGATTTCTATCTTCCGATTGTTTTCAAATGCTATTATGATGCGTTTTACGGGGTTGCATTCGATCATCAGCCTGGTGACGTCGGATGCCTGAACGCAGATTTCTGTGAACTTCCACAGCGAGAAAACTACAAATGTATACATTCGGATGCTCAGTATTACTCGGGACCATCAATGAAACCAGTCACTTATCATTTCACATCTCATTCATTCTGGTCGAAAGATATAGGATGCTATCAATGAAATATTTATACATTTAAAAATTATGTTTCCTTTTTCCTCTGTCCAAATTTATCAACTCAACCTTCATCTAAAACGTTGCAAGCATTTTTGTCACTCCATCCGGAGACGTTTCCCAGATCCTAATCTCGTCCTCCTAATCGTGCTTGCCATTTATTCCATCTGGCATTCCTTCCGAAATCGTCTCCGTGCTTACACCCGATTTCCATCTTCTTTTCGTTTTTTTCTTCTTTCAAAAATCTGCCAGCATGATGGCAGACGACGAAAAAATTGCGTTACTTATGGATAACTGGATAGTAGATGTGCCAAGAGAAGGATATGAACCGATTCGATATTATTCAATGCTGGTTATTTATTGTATTGTATTTTTTCTAGTCATTCTTTTATATTTTTCAATGCTACCAGACAAAACGCTCAAGTGAGAAGGACGAGGTGAGAAATTTTAGGTGGTTTGAAGTACAAGACGGATTATTTTCAGATCACGGTAATAGGTATTCAGTATTCAAATGCAACACTTGCTTTACGGTTATATTTTTGTTTTCTATTTATTCTTGTCAAATAAAACTTTCATTCAAATTTATTTTTTTTCATTCATATATAAACCAATTTTCTTTGAACTCGAAGAAGATGAAAGATCGATGCAAATAGACATTAAAAAAGGTTTCTTTCCGATTTCCGACTTCCAAAAAAAAGTTACTTCCTAGCAACTCGTAGATCAAAATGCAGTACCGCGGAATCTTTAAAAACTTTGTTTATGAGTTCATCTCTTCAATTGGCTATTGATGGAACTATAATTCAACTTATTTTGTGAAACAAATCGCACCCATTATGACGATGGATGCCGTAAAACCTGTATTAGAAGGGCCCCTAAAATTTAAGGGCCCCTCTCATTGAAGTGCCCCCCTAAAGGCCTCACGAAAAATAGAAGTGCTCACAAAGATGGAAGTTTTATGATGTCGAATTGAAAAAAACCAACTGAAGAAATTAATTTTCTGTTGTTGCTTTTGTTTTCATTAAGATATAGGTGTTTTTGTTTCGTTTTATTATAGAAGAAATTTTAAGGATTTTGAGTAGAAAAAACAAAAATTTCCCCGAAAAACGTTGTTCTTCTAATAGAAATTCCCTGCTCAGACACCTCACGAAAAATATAAGTGCCCCCCTAATTGAAGGGCCTCTCTAATTGAAGTGCCCTCCTAGGGACCCCACGAAAAATAGAAGGGCCGGCCCTTCTAATACAGGTTTCACGGTATGCTCTCTTTATCAAATACCTAATGATGAGCATAAGACGATCTTTGAATATTTTAACAGTTTTTTTTCAAAGACAACCGGTTTCAGAATCTGATTAATTGCGATTAAAATGTAGTCACTCAGAATTCTGGTCTCGTATCACTTTGAATAAATCTTTAGTGATATGGAGGAGCCCTTCAAACCAAAAGTACAATAACCTCTGATCACTCTACTTGGGGCGTCGTCGGCAATTTCTCGGCGGAAGTTGATCAGAGGTTGACCGGATAAGACCGTTACTAAAGGAGACTAAACAAAAAATTGACAAGATCCTGACATGGTAGTCGTTCTCAATTCAAGTTAAAACCATAATCTGACCATGGCCTGCTAAATAGATGTTTTTGGTCAAGTTCCGACCAGAACCTGGCTAATACTCGTCCACAAGCCGAAACTTCCTCAACTTCTGACCAGAAGTTACAAGCCGGAGGCCCAGTAGTCGATTACTTAAAGCAGTTAAAAAATGAAATTCCAAACTTATATCTACCAGTTGTAGCGTATTTAGAATTCGGTTTTTGATTTGACCATGTTGTTGAATAAATGAGATCATGCACCACAAAAAGTTTCTGGAAGTATGATATTGCTCTGACAATCACTTTAATTTGAAATATTTTTTCAATTTTTAGATGTCTGGTCATAATTTTTTCTAACGAATATATTTGTTCCGAGACTTCTTGATGAAATCTTTTCCGACTGAAACTGGCTATACTATTTGAACGGATTTCAAAAATAGGTAGAGATTTCAATCTCTATTTTTTATAACTTTTTTTTGAATCTCGAATTCTTGTCCTGCCTTCATTTTCTTCGATTCTGAATCATTTTGTCCACATGAAGCTTCTCATCGGACACCAAAAACTTGATCATATAGTCGAGGACGTATTCAACGAACCTCAAAGGGTCAACCCAGAAGCATTGCTGTCTCCAGGGAGTCGTTACATTATGAAACGGCGGAAATGCTTTCTGATAACCACCATCCTTCTATTAATTGTTCTGCTTTATAACTCCTATGTTGCATTAAATAGACCTTTAAATTTCGAAATGGCAGACGCCGAAACTAATTTTAAGAGTGAAGAAAGCCTGAACCCGGAACCATTATCAGAATTGAAATCCGGTTTAATAGAGGATCAAACTAGACGCCTCACTAGAAAATTGCCAGTCTCTCATGTTTGGATAACTTCTGCCTATTATTATCCGACTTCTAAATCGTAAGTATTTACCTTTAAAGATTTTTCTGGAAGCATTGTTTTATAGACTTGGTGATAATGCAGTCGCTATGGCAATGGTTGTAGACACGATCAATTTTAATGTTAATAATGCCACCTATAATATTATTGGATCTAACTCAACTCATACAGAAGCCAGTTTAGCTACTTCTCAAACGTAAGGTGTCTTTCCATATATTCAGCAAAGTTAAACTTTCAGAGAAGGCGTTCCAACTTGCCGGTATGCTCCTGCTATGGCAAGAGCTAACACTGTAGAAAATGTTACAAAACTAGAAATGGAATCGAATGGAATCAAAGTGGAGGTAATTAATTGGAAAAAAGTTAATTCAGCAAATAAAAAAAGTTCCAGATTCCATTCAAAATGGCTAGATATACTGCTCCAAAACCTGTCATCATCTGTATTTCACCACAGTTTGTTGCCGAGCAGTGGCAGATATTTATGATGCATGTTCATGTGGCGAATCGGTAAATCAATTAACGAAGTCAACATATTTCTTGAGGTTTCAGATTTGGTGGGCACCTTCACATCTATCTCACTTCTATCATCGAATCATTTTTTGAGCTGATGAAAGAATACGAGAGACAAGGATATATTACTCTAGATTATTGGATTCGAATGAAGTTCCAGCACACCCAAACTCCATATTTCGAGCCAAATGAAAATATTGAATGGAGGAACCAGGCAGGAGCCCAAACAGATTGCCTCCTTCAGTACAAGGAAGCAGCGGAATACATTGCATTCTTTGATATGGATGATATTCTCTTTCCTAAAAACTACCCAACGTATTTGGAAGAGTTCAATGCAGAGTGGGCTCTTCAACCACGTGCCACGTCGGTGTTCTATGGAAGACGAGAACATGAATTTGTTAAAGGTGTTTTGTTTCGAATTTCAGTCATCATTTTATCATTTGTTTTCAGCGGAAACTCTTGACGAATTCAGCTTCATTGATCTAATTAAGAGCCTTCGATCTTCTCCGACTGTAAAACGAGGGAAAGTTGTAGTGAAACCGGATAGATACAATTCCACGTGGATTCATTACAGTAATAATGAAAATGAGGCCACCAGGTGAGGAAGAAAACGATTTCAGAAATCATAAAAAGTAAAATTACAGAAGGTCAATTGATAATCCAACGATTGTTCATGTACAACGTCCCTTGCAAAAACACGGAAACAATAACATAACGAAACTATGGAAAATGGAGTTTGGACCTTTGAATGAGACGATTCGAGCTCATGACGTGAAGGCAATGGAAGATGATCTGAATCGTTTCCGAAAGATTCCAACGATTTCTGAGATTGCGCCAAAACTTCCATCTGAAGATTTTTATCTTCCCATCGTTTTCAAATGTTATTACGACGCATTTTATGATAATGCATTTGATCACAGAAGAGCAAAACATGGATGTCCGAATGCTGATACTTGCGAACTTCCGCAAAGAAAAGAATATAAATGTGTACATTCTCATGCAGAATATTTCTCTGGTTTTCACATGGAACCATTCACTTTTCATTTTTCAAGAAACCAATTTTGGTCTTGGAATATCGGTTGTTATCAATAAATTGGAATTATACAGTTGATTGTAAAGTTATTCGGGTTGTAAATTTTGGTACAGTGCATCCAATAATTATACATATAACCCCTCGATTTTTCTGAAAAAATATGAATGAAATACAAATTCTGTGAACGCCATTCGATTCAAAATACAAAATAGTACCAATTTTCCAACAAAAATAACTTTTTATAGAAAAGTGGAACCTGTTCTGGAACGAAATATCCTTTTTCGGAGATTCCAATCTTCCGACCATTTGAATCATTTTTTCGAACACATTGTCTACTATACCTTCAACATAGAGTATTTGTGAGCAACTTGATCAAAAATTATTCTACTTTCGAAGAGCTTGTACTTGTAACAGGTCGAGATCAAAAACTTTTTTCAAATCAGAAACCATTTTATTTCGGAAATCATATGAAACCGTGATTATTGGTCATTCAAAAACAGTTCACACAATTGTTACAATGTGGGATTTAGGCACATGGGCTGGGGGAAAGTGGTAGGTACTAAATCTGTCGGATTACGTATTTCTTTGTGTTTTGGGGGGAGGAATTGCCCAAAAAGTGGTCATCAAGAATCAATACAGACCAACTTCCGATATATAAAATAACGACAAAAAATACAAAGAACGAAATTTTGAACTGAAATTCGTTGTTCCTATTTTCAAGAATGAACTCGGTTTCTTATATTTTCTGGATTTCTCTGTTCTTCTCTACGTCTTCTTTAAATTTGCATGTATTCTGCCAACAGACAATCAGTATCGGAGACACTGGTGTAACTCTGGCAACTCTCAATGACACTATTCCGGCTACAAACTTCAGTTGTGGGGCGAACCGCTTCCAAGAATTCATTCCACAACTATTTAACAGCAGTCAATGCAAAAATCTTAAAGGTGAGGTTTAATAGTGCTATATGGCAATCATGCAATGTAACGAAAATATTATAGATCCTATGAATGTGTGCTGTGTAGCTCATGACAGTTGTTACAACTCTCAAGTTGGAAAAGATCCATGCGACAATATGTTCTGTGAATGCCTCAGTATGGCTACCGAGAAAAATTTGTGTGCTGTAAGTTATACTTTTTGAAAAAAAATTTCGGAATTTTAATAATTGAGGTTGATGCTGCCGGGCTCTGTGCTGCTGTTCGTCTTTTCGGTCAAACCGCATACGAGACCCTAGGAGGATCACAAGGGGTATCACCCAGTATCAATTGACCCCAATAAAAATGTTTTTGCTGTACATTTCCCAAAATAACTCTGTACATAGATGACCCTCGTTTTTACTACTCAGACTATAATGGTCCATTAAATCACATAAACTTTAACCTTTTTATTCATCATTTGTAAACAATTCTGAGCACATGGGTGGGGGTGAAATCGAGATGAAAAGACGCGAGAGAGGAAATATTCTATCGAGAATGAAATGTGACCGTAGTACAAAACAAAAAATCATGAATAGATGTCATGGGTCCGTGCGTAATCAGTCAGCTCTCTGAAGATGTGCTCTCTCCACGAATCCACGTTTTGTTCTACATCCATATTGTGATCATAGGGTAGTGGTGGAGGTGCGTAGACCTTTAAGATGCAGGGATTGTTGATGAGCAAAATAGTCGCTAACTTACCTCAATTTCATCAAACCATACATTCACATAAGGATGTCTTAAAGCATCATCCACAGAAATCCGTCTTTCTGGGTCGATAACCAACATTCGGGAAAGTAGGTCACGGGCTTGGGCACCTGGAAAATAAACTAGTTTTATGGTGAACTTGATAAAATCGATACCTGTTAGCCTTGAACTATCAGCGGTCATCGGGAACATGTTATCACTGAACAGAACTTCGAATGGTGTTGGTTGATATCTGAAATCGGTTTTTTATTACAATTAAAATATTATGGGGTTATGCACGTAATAAATTTGCAATAAAAATGGCAAATAAATACACAAAAATACTATGCAGAGTACGCAAATAAATTAATTTATTTGCATTCAAAAATCGAATTTTATTGCATTATCAGCCGTGGAAATTTCCTCTCAAAATTTTTTTTCTCGAGAACAATCTCTTGAAAAATCTTCGAGAGAAAATTTTTTCATGGCTGATAATGCAATTTAATTCGTTTTTTGAATGCAAAAAATAAATTTATTTGCGTATCTGCATAGTATTTTTGTGTATTTCTTTGCCATTTTTATTGCAAATTTATTACGTGCATAACCCCATTAGAGAAAAAATAAATTTACGATAAATGAAGCTTTTTGGGTTTTTAAAACTATCAGAGTTTAAAAATTTACCTCGGTCGGTTCTCTACATAATTTCGGACTGTTGGCTGTAACCTCTCCAAAAACGAACGGTCTGGTGTACCCAATTGTTCTGAAATCATGAAATTTGAGGTTTTCTATTCAGATAAACAACTTGGCTTACCTATTATCCTCGTCCATTGATCGATATGATCTCCACCCGGAAACAGTACTCGTCCACGAATCAATTCTCCGAATATACATCCAATTGACCAAACGTCCACTGAAAACAATTAGGCATGTTTTTGGATAATAAAATTTTTGAATCCTTACCATTTTCTTTATATCCCATTCCAAGAATAACTTCCGGTGCCCGATAGTACCGTGTAACAACGTATGGGGTCATCATGAATGCTTCGATTGCTGTTCGAGCTAATCCGAAGTCCAAAATCTTCAAGGTACAATCACTCCGAACGACAATGTTGGATGGTTTCAAATCCTAGAACACAAATTCATTGTTTTTCAAATTTCTCTCGGTTTGCAAAAAGAAAAAACGAACCCTATGTATAATTCCAGCACTATGAAGATGCCTGATACCACATAACATTTGATAAAGAAGATATGATAATCTCTCGTGATCCAAATCCATTTGAATCACTTGACACAAATTTGCATCCATTAATTCCATTACGATGTAGAGATCGTTGAACTCGTCGAGTTTTTTTTGTGGAGTAAAACAATTCAGGATTCCTATTATCTGCAAAAATATTGGTTTCGTTTATGGCATTAATTTCGACACAAATTTCGAATATTGCAAAACTTTTTGCCATGAGAATTGAAAACAAAAAACTCACATTTTTATGATTAACAAGACTCATCAACTTCAGCTCTCGATAAGCTCTTTTTGCATGTGTTACATTTTGAAATGGCCTTGAAAGTTTCTTAATCGCTACTTGTTCATTTCGTACTGTATCGAATGCCGAGCTGAAATACAGTTTTCAGAACAAAACAGTTTTGTCAAACACTCACCAGACGATTCCCTGCGCACCAGACCCGATCAACCTGAGATTTTGGTACCGTTTTAGAACGACCATCTGCGCCTCCCCTATTGTCACCTGAAAAACAGTTAGATTTAATTTTTGAAAATTAGAAAATGAGTAGTTGACTAAAATTAGAAAATTAAATTAACTGAAAACGAACCGAATAATAATTATCGGGAACATGAATGGAGGAGGGTTCCATCAGATGACCTCCTCCTCCAATACCACTGTTATATTGATGACGGACGGGGCTATAAGCTGATTGACAACTGTCCAGAGAGACAACGTCGTCGTCACGGCCAGATGATGATGGGACCAGCCACTGAAAATGCAGAATTTTATTTTATTTTTTAAGTTTTTTTTAATCTTTTAAAGAAATTCAAAACGAAAACGGATCAACAATTACAGAATCCTAGAATATACCGTAAAGTAACGTAAAATCGTAACGGGCTCGTAATAATCCCTGTACTAGATGTATATTCGGAGAACTTACAACTGTAAGACTTTTAATAGAAACCCTTCCACACTGTCAAGTTTGAGCTCATTTTCTGGACTCCTATGCTATACATCAAAAAGGGGTCAACTAACAAAACACTTTTGATATTATGATGAACAATTTATCAGTTGACAACTTTTTGATATCTTTGACAGGAACAAAGAAAAATTGGCTCAAATTAAAATGTGAGGATTTCATTCTTACGATCTTTCTAGACGATCTTATAAATCTGTCGAAACTAAACATTTTTGATGGAAATAAAAGAAAATCAGTCCAGTGAACTAGGCGGACTGCTTCGGTAGCTCTTAATCGGATTCAAAGAATCAAACATCAAGTTTTAAGATTTTGTATTTGCATGGCTTTTGCATTTGACTAGAAAAGAAAACTATAATTTCTCACTGATACCAAATACATTTTGGGTTGAAAACTAGCGATCAAAGTTATGGAATTGGAGAGAAGGATTCATAATTAGTTGTCATCACTTCTTTATCAGCAAAAAACGAAATCAAGTTGCTTAGAAACATTACTCTTCTGACTTCTGAATCATTGTCATCGTGTGCAGCTGAAACAAGAGAAAACTTACGTTTCCAACGGATTCTATAAAATTGTTGAGGTGTCCCCGTGTTCCTCGAATCAATGAGGATATTGAGGATGAAGCAAGCAAGGAGTTGTGATCCTCTTCCACGCTTCTACCTGTAAATAATTCAAGTTTGAGTGAATTGAAATAGGGATTTAAAGATAAATAAGGAACCAGACGGACTTCAAAGAATGATCGAGAAACTCGTTATTGGGTTAAGATGGTCTGTCTGAAACTAGACACAGAACCCAACTGTCTACTTTAAAAGGCATCGACGACCGAAAAATGTATAAATAAATGGACCCTATTCATCCATTTTTTGGTGTCACTTGCACATTGAGCACAATGCACTTTTTTCTCATTCGGTTGCCGCCCCGTTTTTTTCCCGACTCTCTTCAGTCTGTTTCGACGACGTCGTTTTTTTTGTGTCCAATTTAGAGCAACAACACATAGATGCAACAACGAATTCGAAGCAAATGGAGAAAGATAGTGCGGCGAACGAATAGAATGGAGATGATTTAGAGAACACAATTTTACTGATGAGGTTATATTGGGGCGAATGGGAAAGAGGGCTTGAAGAAGAAGAAGACGGAAAAGATTATTTGGAGAAGAACGGAAATTGAAGGAAAGAGTTTTCTGATTAGATCCTCCGACTCTTGAAAGGAAGACATCACATCAGAAGGGTCCATTAAGAAAAGTAATCATTTAAAGTGGCGTCGTTTTGTTTAGACTTTGCTTGAGACTTGTGTCATGGGATTGCGGGGCACTCGAGCTTTGTTTTTAGAAAAAATTTGGGAAAAAAGTACCAAGGAAAATGGAAAATGGAAGTCATAGCTTTTTTTTTGGAATCAAAAGTTATAGAGAGTTGAGATAGCTGAGTTCACACCTCGGTAAACCATTTAAACGATTGGTTGTTTTCAAAACTTTCAAAACTTTTAAAATTTTTTTAAAGTTGAAAAATAAACTTTTTTGTTTCAAAACCACATTCCCAATTTTTGGAACTATCTCCAGAAATTTATACACAAGACCTTGTAAAAAAAGAATACCAAAAACAAAAATTTCCATTTTCGTCATAACTACTACAAATTGACCACTCCGTTTCTTCAAATAAAGAGTTATTATTCTAAGGGTCAACCAAAAAAAGACCGGAAGGGATGTACTAGTACGCCGATGGGGCTGGTTTTGCGGGGGTCTCACTGGTGGTGTTGTGTCTCTGGAGCTCTCCCGAAGAGAAGCGGTCCAGAACTCTGTCTCTTCGTCTCCACTGCTCTTTTCCGTCGATTTTGTGCAAAACGGGGCCATGCCTTTCCTCTATCGATTTTTTGTGTTTAGAAGTCTTCCTCTTCTGCAGAAGAAGAAAAGGAAAAAGAAGGAAGGGACAAGAAGGACGTCTTTTCGATTTGTGAATGAAAGTGAAGAAAGAAAACGAAGAAGAAGACAAGTAAAATGAAAGAAGATGTTGAGCATGTTTGTGGAAGACGAGGAATGCCTTCCAACGTGGAAGATGGTACCCATGGGACCATAAATTATAATAGAAAGGAGAGCGAAAAGGAAGTTAGGAAGCGAGAAAAAGCATATTGACGAAACAAAAAGAAATGGAAAAGTAAAGTTCAGGGTTTCAGCTTAAATTCCTTAAAATTTCAGATAGTTTTGGATTTCTATGAGTATTTATTCATAAAGTTTATGATTTTCAAATAAAATATATGCGACTACGCTAATGGTAAAAACAGTGCTAGAAAAGCTGAGAATTTCCAACTGAACGACTAGCTTTGGTCCATTTCAAAGTGTGTTCAGGTTGGCAACAATAAAGAAAATCAATAAAATTTGTTGATTCTTTCTGGCAAAGATAATTCAATGCTCATTTTCTAATGCTCATTTTAGCTTAAGAATATTGAAAACATTGAAATGTTACAAAAAGTTATTTCAGAGAACTTTCGTTCCAATGTCATTAAAATTCAACTTGGATTTTTTGGTCTCACTTGGATTTTTTGGTCTCCTTCAGCCCAAAATCAAAATAGACTTATTTAAAAAATCAGAAAAAATCTAATTCTTTCAGCTGCTCAAGAATATTTTTTGTGTAACAACATAACACCTTCAAAACATATCCAGTTTGAAAGTTTGAACAGAAATAGACTCACCATAGAAAAAGTTTTTCAAATACTGGATTAGTTTATTACTGATCGGTACATTAAAAATTAATATTAGCAGCTTGTGATATTGATAAAAATACAAATTAGGGTTTTAAGGCTCAACAAACAGAACCATATACGCACTAATGGTTAGCTACCGTAATCCATCAGCCACAAGGAAAATTTGTATTTTTTTTGTCTCGGCTGTAAAGTTTCCGATCACTTTGAAACATTTTGAAAAGTACATGCAAAACTATAGCTGAAAAACTAGAAAATTTCGAAAAATTTTGTGAATGTAAAGTTTGTAATCTCGGATTGTTTCACACTCTCTAATATTTCGGAACTTTTCTAGATTTCCGCCGATTTATAACAATTTTTCGTTGTTTTCGTTTTCCAAGGAAATGTTCTGGAATATTATGACTAACTTAAAGAATATAGCAAAAAAATTGAGAAGACAGGCGAAAAACCATTTTGAAACCTATTTCTCGATTTTTCCCGAATTTCAAGAGGAAGAATTTCTGGAAACTTAAAAAACCCAAACTTGCTTTATTAGAACCCACCCAAATCGTCAGCTTTGAGCTCGGTTATCTCGATTCCTGTTAGAGGTATCAAAAGTTTGTCAACTGAAAAAAAATGGCTTTGATATGTTGATTAATTCATCAGTTGACAAATTTTTGGTATCTTTCACAGAAATCGAGATAATTGAGCTCAAATCTGGCCGTTTGAGTGGGCGTCTATCAAAGGAATACGGTAAATTTTTTCTAAACTTCGTAAATGTTCGAAAACTGCCTACGGACCGTCTAAGTTTTGGAGAATTTGCGATTTTTTTCTTATCCTTTCACTGACGTCAAATGCAGTTTGCTAATCATGCACATTGTCTGTGTGCAAAATAGAACTTTTAAGAGAAAAAGTCAGTAAGGAGTAGTTTAGATATCCTTTCGTATTGAGATTTTCAAAAAAAAACTTGCCTGGATGAGATGGATATGACGACGTCGTGGATAATCGTTCCTCCATGTGAACGGAATCTTGTTAATCACCTGCAAAAATATGTGATTAGAGTTGAAATCTCTTTTAGGATTAAGAATAAGAGCATATAAAAAACAATGGATACAGTAGAAATAGACTGACTATGAGTATAATTTAGATGATTCATGGTTTTTTTAAAATGAGTGTGTGTTTTCAGCAGCAGAAAATGTAACTAAGAAAGAAGGAAAAAGGAAATTTGAGAATCTTTGATGGATTCTCCAATTCCTTTTTCTCTACATGCAATCGTCACTTGTACCTAATAAAAAGTCAAAAGAAAATTTTTTAAATCTCAAGAGTATCCTGTGTAGTTCGAGCCATGGGTGCAAGTGGCCTTGCTGATCCTACAATACTTTTTTTTTCGATTCTCAAGATGCTTGGGAGTTTTGAATTCTCTACGATTTCAAGACACTGCTAGGACTTCTAAGCCGCCCTCGTTCTCATCCCTATTATCCTCTCATTGTGAAAAGTGTAAAAGAGGTCTCTGAGAAGAAGTCCTCAAAAGGATTCCCGGATGTAGTGAAGGCCTCCTATTGGCTCTCAAGTCAGTGTCACATGGGCGGCAGATTTGGTGATGAGAAGAAGGAAAAGAACTAGAGAGTAATGAGACGCAGGCCTTCAAAAGTTCTTCTCTTAAGAAGACCTTCGGAATAAAATTTGATTTAGAAGTCGATGTGCTGATTTGAGGGGGGGGGGGGAGCGACTCGATTCTATTCGGAACTGAAAAGGACAAAAGCGGCGCAGGATTCGGAGATTTCTTTGGAAAGAAGTGACTGAACTTATTTTCATTACGAGACCTGATGGTGGAAGTTTATCAATCACTTGTTGAAAAACTGCTGCTTTTCGTGTGTTCCTAGTATACAGGGTGGCCGATAAGTATAGGACGCTCGCTTTCAGCGTTCCCTGGCACGGTGCCAAGGGATATTTTCGAAAAATTTCGAAACTTTTCGAAAGTCCAGAGACTATATAAGTAAGCTTCTCAGTCATTTGTTCTCACTTCTCCATATCGCCGAGCTATGAAAAGTTCTCCTCATCGTCCTTCCATTGAACTCTTGTTCAAGAGAGGCCTCGGAAGTGCTGAGATCGCTCGACGCCTTCAAATTTCGTCTTCGACGGTTCGAAACGTTGTCGCTGCTATCAAAAAGCGAGGAGATGCTTCTGAAGTAAAAAAAAGCGGACGTCCACGTTCTGTCAACACCCGGAATACTCGTGCAATCATCAAGAAACGGATCATTCGAAATGATGGATTGAGTCTCAATAGGATGGCGTCACAGCTTGGAATTGCCCGATCCACTGTCCAATCGATTGTCAAGAACGACTTGAAGCTCAAAAGTTACAAACTACGTCGTGGACAGTACCTCTCGGACAAATCGAAAGCGATGCGACTCGAAAAATGCCGAAAATTACTCCAGCACTTTCAAGTGCGCCGCGTCTCTGACGTTATCTGGACAGACGAGAAGATCTTCACTATTGAACCTCTTCCCAACCGTCAAAACCAGAGACAGTTATTGTCAAAGGATGACAGCATGTCTCCGAAACGTCGTCTTGCCCATAACCGCCTTTTCCCGAAAAGTGTCATGGTTTGGGCCGGTATCACGGCAACCGGTAAAACTCCGTTGGTTTTCATTGAAAGAAATGTGAAAATCAACTCGGAGGTGTACCAAAAGATTGTGTTGATGGATAATTTGTTACCCTGGGTCACTCAGCACTTTGCTGGTGGTCCATTTATCCTTCAACAAGACTGGGCACCGTCCCATGGCTCGAGATCGACATTGGCCGTCTTGGAGGCGCATTTTCCTGGATTCCTGGACAAGAACTTGTGGCCTGCTTCCAGCCGGATCTCAATCCGATGGATTTCAGCGTTTGGGGCATGTTGGAAGGGAAGATCGCGGGAAAAGTTTTTGCTACTGTCGATGACTTGAAGGCCGCTCTCGAGGTAGCATGGGCTTCGATCGACGACGGATACCTGCGGCGCACTGTCAATTCGGTGAAGAAACGTTTGAGAGCCTGTGTCAAAGCTCGTGGATCCAACTTCGAATTTCTCTTGTAAAATCAAATTTTCTGCTTATTTTTTGTTGTTTAATAAAGGTTGTTCTCGAAAAATCCTCAAATTGAAAAAATGGGAGCACTTTCAAAACGTCCTATACTTATCGGCCACCCTGTATGCGTACAATCAGCTGGCTGGTTTTGTAGCGGCAAATTTCGACAAGAGAACCGAGAAAAACAGAACACATTGATCAAAAATATGAAAAACGAATGAACGAAAATAATATGAGAATATGACAACAAGACACCTGATTAGGCTTTTCATCCCGTTTCTCAGGCAACGACTCCTAAAAATGTGTGCATTCTCGGATTTTTCAGAACATGGTTGCAGATGTAGCTTTAAAGAGAGTAACATGGGATGTCAACCAATCGCAAAGTACATATAAAAGATGTTTCACTGATATAGTGATATTATTGTTGTCTGGAAAATTAGAGTAAGGGAGTATTTTTTGCATTCTGTATACGGAAGGTATCTCGAAGCGGCAAACCTAAATAGCGCATATTCTGTGGAGACGCAGAGAGGTTTTTTGATAAACTGTCTGTGTCTTATTGTTAACTCTACTTTTTCCAAACAATAATAGCTTAACAAACCTTATAATTTGAAAATTTTCTAATATTTTCTCCACTCATCGAGATACCGTAAACACTCTATTATAGGGCCTTGCATTTTGATCTCAATTATTTCAATTTTCATAAGAGATAACAAAAATTGGTCAACTGATATGATGTTTGTCATAATATCAGCACAATTTTATTAGTTGATACATTTTTGATATCTCTCATAGAAATTGAGATGATTGAGATCTAATTTGGCAATGTCGCACTCCTTCTATTACAGGTTTTTACGGTATGAGGCTTGTACTGCTTGTCTGTAAAAGAGAAAGCAATGTCTCAACTGGCAATTAAGTTCATCATGAATATTAAAAATGACAACAAGGTAGAAAACCTTGAATTCAAATTTCCCAAGAACTAGGAGAGCTCTATGTACATTGGAATATTAAAATCAAAACAATCTTATGTGGTCTAACAAAAAAGTCATGTGCTCCACAAGTTCGAGCGGCGACTGGAAAGTTAATTAAAACTTGGTTGTCCGCGGAATGATTTATAACGAGAAAAGTTTTATATACCTGGTTTTAATCATTCGAATCTTTCTGAACCTCGCGGGACTAAGATCAATCCAAAAGTACAGAAGAACTTTGGCAATGACTAACGGAATATCTTCTACCTTTAACAATTGCAAGTATTCTCTCAAGACCTTCTAGAATATTCCTGTGTTTTTTGCTTCTAATCTGAGAGCGCATAAAAAAGTCCATAAAAGGATGCGCGGTTGGAATCGGAAATGAGAAAATGTAGTGAGAAAAAAACTCTTAATGAGAAAGATCCAGATTACACTAATGCAAGGAAATGTATGCGTATTTCCGGAAAAGTATATGTACTGAGAAATCATTAATTTCAGATAAGATTGAATATCAACAAGGACAGTGGATTAGGGGAAGGATTGAGTTAGAGAAAAAAAGAGCAAAAGCCTCAGAGCTCAGAGATTTTCGTGCGCAGGAAGCCGGAAAATGAGCGGAAATGGGTCAAAAAGCGACAAGTACCTTTGGACATGCAATGTACTCAAAACTGCAGGAGAGAAAGATAGGTACTAGGTTGAAATTGAATAGAAGATGTTGGAAAAAATGAGAAGAGGCGAATGGCGGATATTTGAATTTCGCGCCTTTCTAAAGATGATTCCTATAGGACTTTCAAAAAATGAGTGAGATGGACCGAAAAAAGTTTTCCTTTTTTGGGTGGCACTTCTTTTTCTACTCTCTTCTCCCCATCCCATTCGTCATCACTACTGGATTATATATTCAAAGAGAAACTGAAAATAGTTGGGACAGAAGGGAGATTCAGATGATAGAAAAAAGTTTTTTCGGCAAAAAAAAAACGAGAAGAAGAGGACGCATTTTTGAACAGCTTCCCTTTTTCCAGACTTTTTTCGAATGAGGAAAAAAATATGGTAGTTTTTTTTTTGGAAAATGGAAGATGGGAAACTTGCTTTTTTAATAGAAAAGTAGTGATGACGTCGTTCGGAAACTTCTGCAGAATTTCAAATGAGCAGTTTCGTGTAACCGAATACTCGTGCATGACACACGAATTCCCTAAAACCTGTATTAGAAGGGCCCATTTATTTGAAGAGCCCCTCTAATAGAAGGGCCCTACTAGCGGGACTTGGAAAAATAGACAGGTCCTCTTTCAAAGCTGTTGTTTGAGATTAAAAATTTCGAAAGTTTTCAGTGGAAAATATTCCAGAAACTCCGCAATTTCATAGAAATTAGTTGAAACACAGCTTTTTCTACTCAAAAACTTGCTCAATTTCGGGGGAATTAATCAACTCATGAATTTTGAACGAAAATTCACCGATTTTTTTATCTTGGAAAAAATTCTAGGAAAAATAGAAGGACCCCCTCCAATTAAAGGGACCCTTTAATAGAAGAGTCCTTCAGAGCAACCTCGGAACTAATACAGGTTTTACGGTACCTGTATAAATGAGTTATCAAATCTAGTAATACTGGAACGTCATTAGCATGTGGTCATGAGAACAAGTACCGTGAAACCTGTAATAAAAGGGCCCCAATACTGAGAAGTTTTTTTTACCATAAATAATTAATCAGTTAACAGCTTTATATCTTTCACACGAACCGAGATAAATTGGCTCAAATTTATAAACAAAGTTAGGGGATCTTCTATTACAGGTTTTACAGTGTAGCAGTTAATCTTCAAGTGTATCAAGATTCTTTGAAGAGACTTTGAGAATTTTATCAAAGCGGTTCATAGTGAACCAAGATTTTCAGATTCCACCGGCTCCAACATAAGGTTCCGTCTGCAAAACCAGAAGGGTCCGACAGGTTCAAAAGGTTCTTAACTTTGAAAATCTCAAGCGAATCAAAAATAATAAGTTATGAGAAAAAGGGATTCGTGTGAATAGGAAGTGGAAGTGTGTAGAAGCATGGATTCGAGGGGAAAGACAGCCGGAAAACGGGGGGAAGAAGAGAATCGAATGTGCATAATGGGTTCTCGTCTTTCTTCTTGTTTGCTCAAAAGAGTGCTCCCGGATGACATTCACGTTTTCTTGATATTGTATGACCTACTCTGACCTAATTTGATTGATTTGAAATTGTTTTGTTTTTAATGGTTCTGGTGGTATTTGATGTCTTTGAAGTCTTCCGACTGGCCATTCTGCGGAGCTGGGAGAATCTCCAAGTGGACCCAAAAGCTATGGGTTAGTTAGATGTGTTTTTTAAAATTTATCTTTAACTGTATTGTAAATAAGCATCACAATTCGAAAATTTTAGGTCTAACTGAATATTCCAGAAAAAAAAGAAGTCTGTCCCACAAAAAAATTTTTGGGACTGACTAGGATCGATTTCGTTTGCGTTGCTCGTAAAAGTTTTATGAATGTTTTTCCGTTTTGTGCATAGGCGATTTTCTTATTCTTGTTTTCTATGAGTTCCCACTATTCTTCCTGTAATCATTGAGAAAGAAAAAGAAAACGAAAAATCTGGGCAAAAACATGAAGAACAAGTGGTTGAAAATAAGTCGGAATGAAGCTTGAAGAAAGAAGGAACGACTGAAGGTTTCCCGTCTTCTTCTTCTTCTTCATCTTCCCACCCTCTATTTTACTTTTTCGGGAGAAGGAGGAGGAGGAGCAAGACTGAAGAAGAAAAAAGTGTCAAAAACAAGTTGTTAAGCAAAGAAAACTCAGTTTTCTTTGCTTAACAACTTGTTTCCTCTTCCCATATGAAAAATGAAAAGAAAATTGGTAGTTTTTTAATATTCAAAACCAGAAGAAACATAGAAAGAGTACTGTAGAACAGTAGGAATTCAGATTTTAGAATTTAAGACGAGAAGAACTTATGAAAAATAGGATTATTTGAACAGCCGTAGTAGCTAGTCGATTTCTTCTAGACATTTTTCCAGTTAATCGAAATTGCTTCCTGTAGTTCAGGAAATTAAAAAAAACCTTTTTGAAGTAAAATTTTTTGAAAATTTTCAAGAATGACTACAATTACTGTTTCTTCGAATGATCCAAAAAAAATTGGATCTAGCTCTGAAGTACAAAATTTCTCTAACACCTCGAGCCGAAAACCTACAAAATGATGTAGGTCCGAACTCTACAACTCATCTTCAAATCTCACATTTTTCGAAAACGCCCATCTTGTTGAATGACTGGATAACTACTAGTATTCATCGAGCCTCATTCTCTTCTCCATTTTCCGTTTTGCTTGCTCATTCACGTCACAAAACGGCTCATAAGTGTCAGAGATTACGGAAAATCGAGAGGGATTTTCAGAAATTCGGAAAAACGAGGAAAAATAAGTAAAGAACAAAAAGACGAACAAGTATTCATGGTCAGTCTTGGGTGGCTTCTGAAAAAAAAGAAGAGCAGAAGAATGACCAGGCATCTGAAATGACGTGTTGGAAAAAGGACTCCCGTGGGAATGAGTAATCAAAATAACAGGTATGATTCGAGATAATTGGAGAGGAGTCATCAGGAAAAATACAATGGAAAAGAAAAGTGAGAACTACTTGTTTTCATCAAAATTTTGAAAAATGGACCCAGAACATTTGTGGAACATTTTGGAGAATAGAACATAAAACAAAATTTTCAATTTTTAACATCAATTTTGAGACTCTAATCCAAAAGATCTTCTAGATCCAGTGAATATTTGTTTTTCCAAGCTGATAACGAAATTCAAAGATAAACAATAACAATATTTAGAAATAAGAAAACCACGTGTAAGAGACGCAGCCGGAATAAGACACACTCTCACGTCTTCTGAAGGCGTGCATGCTCCCGTTAAGCAGTATTCTGAGCACTTGTATATTTCACTGCGTCTCTCTCACTCTCTCTCTCCAGAATATTTATATCGAAAGCAATGAGAAATGAATTGCAAAATGTGCAGAGAGAGGGGAAACGCCCCCCGTTTTCGTGGATGGCGGAACAGAGTGACCAAATGTCGTTCTGATTGCCTTTATGGAAAACACGATTAGTTCAAAAGAGGGATTTGATGAGAATCGAGATCTTGAATCTCTCAATTTACGCATTTCGATAAAAAAATAATTTGGATTTTTTCAGCAGTAAAGGTTACAGAAACCAGTCGATTACAACAAAACTATATGAAAAATACAGGTGGAACTAGGGAAGAACGTTTTAAAATTGCATACTCGAGTCCGCATCCTAACTTTTTCAGCTGGATTATCTGAAAATTTACAAAATTCAATGAAAAAATTAAAAAAAAGAAAAATTCGTGTCGGAAAATAGGATGCCCCAGAGTTATGGGTTGTAGTTGATTGGAAGATTCTTACGACGGACCATTCCATCTTTCTGAAGCCATTCACGACGGAACTGCTTGGCGGCGCCGTCTAGAGTGTTGGACCATTCGACGGTGGTACGGTCATTGTTGGTGTCCTCTTGTCCGAAAGCAAAAGGATCGCAAGAGACAGCCAAAAGCACTTCTTCATTTGGGTCGAGGACTCTACATGGTGGGTCAACTCCGAGTCTCTTCATGTTAATTGTCTTGGCTCTGTAACAGCTGCGACGATATGATATCGGAAAGATAGCGGAATTTTTCCGATATCAGAATTTTTTCCGCGTCGGTTGTGAAGGGAGAAATTTATTTTTCATGTTGACACCTTTTCACGAATATTGACCTAAATAAGTATTTCAGTACAAACTGAGGGTGGAATTATACTTTTGTGGAGTACTATATTTTGATCTCCCAGTGAGACACTTTCTCGGTGTTGAGCATTTTTTTGATCGAAGAGTTTTCGAAAATTAGAAGAAACTTCTGAAAAAGATCTCCTGACCCCTTCCTCGGCCACTCGAAGTTTTTCGTGTCGCGAGGAAACTTGAATGATTTTATGTAGTGCAGTTTGGGCAGTACTTGATGAGATGTTCTGAATAAAATTTTTGGCGACTGTGAAAAATGCTTACGTTTTGCAGAAGTTTAAAAAAGTCTACCGATTCTGTCGATACTGACGAATACAGTACCTCAGAACAAGGAAATTCATTGGTTGAGACATATTTTATTAGTTCACAAAGCAGACGAAATACAGGTGAACAGTCGAAATAGTTCTGATTTTGAAAAATGAAAGAATTACTTCAGAAGGTTTTCATCAAGCGCTAGAAAAAGTCTGATCTCCTTTGAGCAGTTTGCATACTTTGGAATTTTCAAGCAATGGCTGTTTTCTGATATTCTTTTCAAATCGATCAATAGAATGAGGAGAAACATACCGTAAAACCTCTAATAGAACGACACCCGGATCGTCCACTTTGAGCCTATATATCTCATTTTCTGTGAAAGATATCAAAAAGTGGCTAACTAGTAAAATGTTGCTGATATCCTGATAAACATTTTACTAGTTAACTACTTTTTGATATCTTTCAAAAGAAATGAGATATATAGGCTCAAAGTGGACGATCCGGGTGTCGTTCTATTAGAGGTTTTACGGTATGTGTCTTGGAAGAAGGCTATCATTGCTCGTACATTTTGAAATTCCATAACACTAGTCTAGGTGAGGGACTGATGGACAGCTTCATTTTCATCTTTCCACTATCAATTGTCATAGTGTGTGGCACACATTTGTCATAAAATCTTAGAAGTCAATGGATTCTCGAAAGCCGATGACAGCTGACCTTTCTCTTTTTCTCTCTCATATCACCTCTCCGATATATGATCCGCCAACTCTGATCTACTGCCGTCTCGCTCTCTGACTTCTTTTCTTGTACACAAATCAATTGCCGAGTGGACCAAACTTTTTTATTTTCCTGGATTTTCAACCTGGAACTGATTTATTGGATGTTTCGGCCTCTGTTTGATGTGTCGGTTCCTTTCATTAATGTCATCGGTTTTTATGAGGACACTAAAAAGTTTCGATCAAGTGCAATCAAGTTTTATTGTATGTAATTGAGATTTCAGGGAAGATATAATGACGTCTGTGATCTTGTTTAAAGCACCAATACAATTTTTCTTGCCTCAATTTCATTTGAAACTATCCGCACTATTTTGCTCATCTGTAAATTTGTTAGACGATTTTACATGAGTCTGATATTCTGCAATGTACTTCTGTCAACCGGAATTACCAAACGAAACCAACAGTTCAACCGGAAGTTCGTAAATATTTATTTTTGAATAGGATACCATTGGATTTCAGAACAATATAATCTAAATCCAGGTCATTTTGTCTAGCAGTCCATTTATTTTTTTGAGGAATCAACTTGATTTACTCAGTTTTTTTTTCTTTCAAGACCTGGTCGAACAATTACTTTTATTTTCCTATAGCTTTTTTTTTCATTTTTATTGCTACATTAACTGGGTTTTGTTTTTATGTTGTCCTATACTTGAAACGGACAGGGCCGGACTAAATCAATAATTTTCCCGGCCCGGCCCGGTCCTTTTCTTTACTTTCCACATAGAGAGTGGGATTATTTTCTTTAGAAGGTATAAAAATATATAACTTTGTTTTAATATTTTGGAATCAATTAAAAAATTTTTAAACATCGGACCGGCCCGTAACTTTATGAAGGAAATTATAAGCAGTTTCATGAAAAATTAGTTTAGATCTGTTTCCAGAATATTTTCCTTTTTTTTTGCAATATGAGAATCCATCATTATTCTTGAAATCGGACCTGATGACGTGGTTAAGTGGAGAGGGTTGAAGAAGATTCAAATGAGTTTTCTTCTAATTTTTTCTAGTTTCCTACACATGACTTTCCATATTTTTACTATCAATTTTTTATTTTCTTTATAATTATCCATCTTCTTTATTTCAATTGGAACTATTTTTCCAGTGATGTAAAGTATAAATTTACCCATGTTTTTTTTGCAATATTATTAATTATCAATTTCAATACTTAAAGTACCATGCAAATTATTAGGTCTAGACTTGATTAAACATGCAGGAAATGATTTTTGCAGATTTAAAGAGGCGGAAGTAGAAATAAAGGCACCTAGAAAATACAAAATGAATTAATATACTAATTTCTGGACCATTCAAAGTTTCACAACTGTCAAATGACTCATCCAATTGAATCCTGTTTTCTATTTTTTCTCTTTTGAAAACTCGTGATCCATTTTCTCACCCCAGTGAGAAGTAGAATGGAGTAACTTGCACTCTGCTTCTTCTCTTCAAATTATTGGTCTATCCATATACACTTTGCAGACTGCACGTAATTGTTCCTCTGTATTATTTTCAGAAGGAAACCCTCTCATTGTATGCCCCTCCCCTGATCTTAGATTCTCCCCTAGTTGAGATTCGACTGCTTTCCCTCCTAGATCAAATACCTTACCCTCATTTTTTTTCTCCCTAACAATTTCCGTAGCACTTCATCACAAGAAATAGTTACTTTTCCTTTGAAAAAATGGAAGAAACGTCAACTGCTTTGTTCACAAATGGCTTGTTTCCGTAAGATATCCGCCTGTGAGACATAAGACCTCTGAGCACCGGTGTTTTGCTGACAGATGATGGTTTCTAGGAAAAAAGTCTGCGAGAAAATCTTTTTTTGTTTTTAGTGGCCTAAATTTCTATGTTCGTGCTAGTGGAGAAAAGTTTTCATTAAAAATAATAAACTATGATCCCACCAAAAATTGATATAGCACCAAAATGTTCCTGTAACGAATTTTACCAATATCATTACAAAAAAATTCAGTAATACCCGAAAAACGCTTTGGAATGCAACAGATTTTCAAAAAAAAAGGTTGCGAATAGGAACAAGGATTAAAGTTGCCGCTCAGTGAGAAATCTAGGCCGCGGCGACTGACAGCCTTCTGTAGGTAGCGGACAGGGATTTTTTAACGTTTTTTTAACGTGCCGATAACAGCGGAAATACCCGGAAATATTGCAACTGTAAAAGGCGGCCCGCCGGCAGTGCCTAGATGTCTAATTGCGCGGGAATTCAAATCCTCGTCCCACTTCGCAAACTTCTTTTTCAGTGGCGTTTTTCGGAGGTTTTGGTTTTTCTGTTAATTTATCATAATAATACTAGGAAAATATATAAAATTGAGAACATTTCGGTGCAGTACAATTTTTTAGTCGGAATCCCCCTCCAAAAAATCACATTTATTCTGTGGTTCCAGTTTTCTAGGTTCGAACGGAACAACAATTTACTAAATAGCTTCTTTCCTTTTTAGTGACAAACATCCCTCCTAAATATTGTCACACGGCACCTAATCGGCGTATGTTGCAACATCCTGTGAATAATCTGAAAATCCTTGTGAACTGATTCATCTATCCGCTAGACAACACACTTTTTGAGGGCGCGTACAGGAAGTCCATCATCAGTGTCTCCATTCGGGAAATGAACACGTGTGTTTTCTTCCGCCTTTTTTTTTGGCTAAGCACCCGAAAATCTCATGAAAAGTGTAAACAAAACAGAAGAGAAAGTACTGATGTCTGAAACTAGTTTAACTAACACACAAAAAATTTGAATTAAAAAGAGATTCCATTTTGGGAAAATTTGAAATTCGACGAAACCAGATGAGACCACCCCAGAGCTCCATTTAATTTCGCATCCTTCCGTTTATTCTTGTTTTGCTTTTTTTCCTTTTATTCAGTTACTTATGCCACGTCACTGGACCGGAGAGGTTTTTGATGGATTATTAATGGAGGCGGTTGGCATCTCAAGTGGACAATAAAACAATTGAGACTCTTTTTTGGGGACATAAATGGCAAGATGTGTTTTTTTTGGCAGAGCTCCTTTATTGGAAATTTCCGTGTTGGTGTATTCTTGGTTTCCGGTTTGAGAGGAAGCTATTTTGGAAAATGCTATCACCTGTTATTTGTTCGTTGATTGAAAACTATACAAAACTGAAATTGTTGATCCAAGTTGAATTCGTCAAAAAATAACTTTAAAAATCACCTCGGATGATTTTTGTAATTTTCTTATAAACCTGACAAACTCCAAAAATTCCTTTTCGATTCTTACAATTTAACTAGGTGGAACCAATTAATGGAAAGAAACATCAAGTTACACAAAAGTCTGTGAGGCATGAATTTCATTAAAATAGTGACAAAAATACCTCCGAAATCACCTGCTGAGTTTCTGAAAATTTTTTGTAAGATTATACTCAATAACTTCCTATTTAATCAGACCAATCTTTGAATGTTACAAAAAAAATCAAAAATTGAAACAAATTTAGAGCAGCAGCACTCAATATTCCATTTTCCCGCCATTAAGTTTCTCAAGAGCAATAGAACAAGTTCGTTTTTTCCCTATAATCATTTGATGATTGAACTTTTGTCCATCCACTTTTCTCCAAATATTCTAATGCACTTTCTTCCAATTTTCACCCATTTTTTCATCACTTTTTTTCCGTTTTTGGTCACCCAGTTCTTCATTTTTTGACTTTCATTTCCTTTTTGAGAAAAGTCAAAAACCTTGCGGTGATCCTTCAAGTTTTTAAAAAAGTGCAATTATCTCAAAAAAGGCTTCCCTTTTGTTTAGTTTTTCTTTGTTTCTCAAAAGTGAAAATTCTTTGAATACTCTCCAAAGCTTCCATTTTCTGGCCAAGATTAAAAGTTTCAGTTCAAGAAAATGCTAATAGTTTAGAGGGAGCGACAATTAATGGGTACAATGGAGTACACAAAGAATTAGAGGTACAAAATTCGATTCCTTAAAAGTTCATATTTTTATACCCCCAATGATCCCAAAATTTTTGTACCTTCCGAATTATTCTCAAGAGAATATTTCTTTTTCTCAAGAGAATTTTCTTTTTTGAATCAATTCATTTAAAAACCGAGAGGATGTTTTCGACGCGAAGAGGATGTTCAGCTGTTGAACAGTATCAATTTTCAAGCCTCAGTTCAGGGCTTACTTCAAAAAACGCCCACTTCCATTCAAGGCCAAACGGCTACTTGAAAGTATCAATGTCCATTCTTCTCCATCTTTTTTTTCATTTCTATGAAATCCCCCTTTTTTCGTTTGTTCATCAGATATCTGCAAAAAATGTTCCAGGAGTCCATCAATTTCTGAGAAAGAAGCGACGAAAAAGTGTGTTTTGGAGAGGAACCACGTAGACGAAGAACCTTGTGTCAAACTAGACAAAAGAGAAAACAAAGAAAAGGATTCTGTTTTTTTTTGTAGATTGAAAGTTTCGAGACAAAAAAGATAGGGTCTGAAGGGGTGGAGGTCTCAAGTTTCATCTGACATTTTGAGAGGAAGCTTGTCAGTCACAATGTCAATCTTTCGGATGCTTTATGAGCCAACGAGAGATTTCTTTCAAGCACTTGACGGTCCTCATCATTTTTTGTAATAGCTCCAAGAGCAAAGGTATCCAATGACTTCATGCATAGTGTTCCACTTTTTGCACTCTATCACAATTTTTAAAAGTGTGAAGTGTCAAACCTTTTCCTGATAAGTCTCCTCTTACCGTTTTCTAGAGTTTTCTCTCAAACAAAAAACTCTATTAGCTTCGGAATACCCAATTAATTAATCAATCCTTCTCCAGGAGTCCGTTTTTTTTCCCAAAAACAACAAAACACACATGCAAAATGATGGTCTACGTGCCCATTGTTTTTTCTAAAAACTCCCCTTCTTTTTGTTTTTTCTTCATGTCTTCAGGAAGAAGTTGAACTACACAGTAATCCAGTTTATGTTTTTTTCTAGTCTTTTTTCCAAACTTCATCAAGCATTTTTCATCCGGCCAAAAGAGTAGAAAGGCGGGTAAAAGAAAAAAAAAAGGGCGGAGCTGGTCTTTTTCACTCTTTTTGTTTTTTTTGTGAGTGAACAAAACACATCTAGTCATGTTGTTATCCGGGTTAGATTCAAAATCGCATTTTAGATATATTACATTTTCAATTTATTTGTGCCATTATTTTTTTGTGTGGGTCGTAAAATGGTCATTTAGACCTGTAGGTAATTGCTTCATCATCCACTGTCCAAAATGAGATGAATTGACTGCCATATCTGAGTTCACATCATCAACGCTTCGGTAGTTTTTGTTTTAATTCGGAAGGTACATCAAATTCGGGGGTACAGAACCCACATTACAAAATTCGAATTTTTCTAAATACTTTGTACCCGTAAATTGGTTTTAACCCCAATGATCCCAAAACTCTTGTGTCTTTCGAATGACTTGCCCAGTGTTCTTGGGATTTTTACAATTGGAAAAAATCTGAAATTTCAGCATTTTAAAGGATTTTTCCTGAACAAATTATTTCTAACGATAATTTTTTTTCTTTGCTTGCATTTTATGTCGCAGAATGTCTTTTTTGTTTATTGACCACCCAATTTTTCTTAAAGACATAACGGTCCGGCCAGTTGCAATTTTTGTTTTATCTACCGTGTTACATTTGTTTGCCTAATCAGAGACAGTCATTGTCTGCAAAGTTGAGACCAATGAACATCTTGAGAAACCAATCTTTGCTTGGCAAGTGTGAGAAATTCATGTGTAGAATCTGACCAATAACCACCCAGGAAACTGTTCTGACGCATCAGAAAATTTCAAACTTTTCTAGGTGTTTGCGAAAACAAGCACCTCATCTATTCAAATTTCGAAAACAAACCTAAGAATATACATTTCAGACCTCCCCCCCCCTTTTTTCACAATTTGTTGTCTCATTCTAATTTCTGGTCCCTTCTTTCTATTTTCTCTCATCTTGAAAAAAAAATGTTCATCGCCGTTTTAATTTAGAAGGAATTACTTTAGTGAACCAATCGGAAATCACAGAAAACCAGACCACTCTTCTCAATAACATTTTTCTGCCGTTTGGAAAATCACAAATAATACATAGAACCAAATTTGAATTATTCAGCTTCGTTTCCCTGGAATAACAATCTTTTGCATCGAAAAACTACCAAAATCCCTGAATCCAACCCTCAGGAGTAGTCTTCGTGGTCATTTCTTTTTCTCATTACATTCATCAAAAAATTATACTCATTGGTCATTTTCTCGTCCTTGTCGCCACATTCCTCTCCCACACAAATCTCAGTTGCTTTTCTCTTTGGAGATTTTAACGAGTGGTGCTTTCTCTCGGTGTGCTCGCTTTCGAAACGATGTGAACCTAGTAATCATCACCAGTAGAAAAATGTTCCAACCGCCCACCGAAACACCGATGAGAATAATCTTGGTGGATATAAGAGCTCACAGTTTCTGTGAAATCAGCCGACTTCCATCTAATTGTTTTTTTTTTGGATTTCGTGCTTCCCTGACCCGTAGAATACAATACCTCACGTTTTCTTATATTCCATGATTTTTATTCTCTCGTTTCAGCTACCCCAACGATGGGAAAATGTCATCTGATCTGATTTTAGTTGTTTTTTTGCAGATTCTGTTGTTATTCTTGATACTCGTCGCACAGGACCTAATTGTTCACTGTCTCATTTTCAGCGTTAGAAATCTGAAGTCAGTTTTCCAGCACAATCTCCTGAAAACTGACAAAAAACATCTGTAGGTGTCTTTAGTATGCAAGGCGGCTCCCCTTCAAGATCCTTGACTGCCCCCTCCTGTTTCCTTCATTCCACAAGACATTTCCTATTCATTCAGAAGAGCTGTCTTTACTATTCTCCTTACGTTTTTGTTGTGTTTGCGATTTCCTTTTGTTTTAATTCTTTAACATCTTCTATCATTTCGTCGTTCTTTGTTTTTTTTTGCTCCCGTGCGTCACTCGAATATTATTAGTCATACCGATAATGGAACAGATGTTTACGGAGCCTGTAGGACCAGACTTGTAAGAACTCAGCTGTCCAAAAACTGCCGTGAAAATAAGTCAAGATTCAGAAGAAAATATGATTGGAAAATATAGTTTCTTGTTGAAGTAAGAGGTCTGATCGATATCGATGTCAATCGCTTGGAATGGGAGTATTCAGAAGAAGAAGAAGCACAAAAAGCTGATTCTGTTTCGCCTATGAATTAGCAAAATACTGAATTTCGCTATCTGTGAATAACTCGATGATACAATTTTAGGTTATGAACTAGATGCTCATGTCCCGATACACTGATTGGACGACATTACTAACTTGACAAATTCTAAAATTCATTCTAGTTATTTATCTTGGCTTTGAAGTAACTTTCTCACTGCCCACTCGATTTTCCAAATCTACCTTATTTATGCTGTAAACATTCCCACTGTCTCGTTCTCACAACATTCGAGTAGCTCGAAGAAATCAGTTTGATACTCTGACTTTTCTAGAATTCGTAACTTCATACAAAGCATCATGCCTCAATATTTCAGGTAAGAACCACCAGCTGTCTCATCTGCATTTTCAACTCCAAATTCTTCATATAGGTCATCGGTTCCACAAAAATGACAGTACACAAAACGTAAGTTGTTTTCTCCCTCTGATACGGTATGTAAGTATTTATTCCGTAAAACCTGTAATAGAAGGGTCTCTCACTTTCACCTTTGAGCCAATTCATCTGGGTTCCTGCCAAACATATGGAAAATTTGTCCACTGATACGTTGTTTATTGGCAAAATTTTGATATCTTGCATGGGAGCCAAAAAAATCAGCTCAAACTTACCAATGTGTGTTCCTCTTTTATTAGAGGCTCTACGGTATCACCATTTGCGGAAATTTGTTTTCTAAAAGTCGGGAAGTATTTTTCGAAAAGCTGAAATTCATCTTCTGTCGATAAATCATCTTTCACACATTATAGCATGTTGAAGCTTTCCGAAAAGCATTTCTCAGTTTCATTTCCATTCATTTTTTTTGCATACAACCTATGGTTCGTCTCCAAAAATAAAACCAGAATTTGAAAAGAGAGTATCCTTTGATCTTTTTGTTTGATTGACACGGAACCTACTGGAAACCCATAATCACAATTCGTCGTTCGTTTCCCTTTTTTGAGATGGGTTTCTTGGTTTTTTATGATTGTTGGTTGTTTCTTTGTGTTCATCCATTGGTAGTTTGATCTCGAGCTAACTTGTAAAAAACCATAACACCGTCCCGTCAATTCTTGCCTAGTTTATTCCATTTCCCTGATGATATGCAAATTAAATTGTTTCTTCTCTCTATCTCTTCTTTCCCATTTTCTTCCCCACCATACGATTCCTAAATACATGCACAATTGTTTCCTGTGTCGACCTTCCAAAACCACTGTGTCAGCTGTTCTTCTCTTCTGAAGATTTATTCCAAAAAGATTGGATTCGTACAAACCGGATGAGTCGCGTCTAGACGGGAAATGTCAACTGACATTCGGGAACGAACGGCATTTTTGAATTTTGGAAAATTTTTAATCAAAAAGGGGTTTGGAAGCTACATCCTTATGGGATTCTACTGTACGAAATGCGTAGGATGCGGATCCCTAAAAATACATATAAAAGGAGTTGGAGTCATTCATTTTCTTCATTCTTGGATGGTTTTCCTTTTTTTGTGAGACAAAATAGACTTCAAAGTACCTTCAGGTCTTTAACCATCTACCTGATCGCATTTCGGGTCCAGTAGACCCAAATCCTTTCAACCTAATAGTAAACTTCCTTGGCATTTCCCTTCCACCCACATTCTTCTCATTTTCTCTTCATTTCAATCTCTATTCTTGTCCTCTTCTTACATTTCTTTTTTGTTGAAACACTCCAAATTCACCTTTTCTATTCAATTTTTTCTACAAACTCCAAGCCCGAAAACGACGACATCCTCCTCATTCTTCGTTTTCTTCTATGAAGACCAGCTAATCGAGAGGAGACTCTTTTTTTAACCCTTCCAATTTTTTAGAAGAGGATACCTGGTTGAACTAGACTCTGAAATTCATGAGTTTGGATATCGGAGATCTCTTGATTTTTCCCGAAATACTGACGTTAACCCAAAAAACAAAAAATGTCAGATTTTAAGTATTATACATACTGAGTATACGTAAATCTTTAATCCTCTGGAGTCCCTTGTTTTTGAGTACCAATCTCGGTGCCATCTACCTGGTTTCAATTAGTATCCACGACAAATTGAGCCCCTTGAGTTTTTTCAGAGTCTCTTTAATATTTATTTTCTGTTGACTACACACATTTTTCAATAATCTCCACTTCCTCCTTGTTTTTTATAACCTTAAAGGAAGGCACATTGTTGTAAAATTAAAAAAATAGAAGCGAAAATAGAAATTTAGAAGGGTAACAATGAAACGCATTGAATTCTCAGTGCCCGTTTTTCTCAATTTCTTCAATTTCAATTTTCAATTTTCTTATTCAATGTTTCCTTATCTAGCTATGTTTTTCTTCTTTCCATTCCCCCCCCCCCCTTTTCGATCTTGTACCTTGAACCCCTTGGGTCCCAGTTAACTTTGCCTCCTGAAACACTTAAAAAAAAAGATAGTCAGAGTAAGAAGGTTCAGAATCATAGATTAGGATTCATAAGAAGTACCGAGAGTGAACACGGCGTTTCCTGTGAAGAAAAAAAAAGACGAAAAACAACTTTCGAATATCAATCGCTTCATCTTAAAAAGTTTTTTTGAGATGTCCAGAAATAAGATACGGAAAGAGAAAAAAGGAGAAGAAGATGGATGAAACATGTCTAAAACGAGAGGTTTCAGCTACTGATTTTCCATGCTTTTTCTTCGTTTTTCACGTATTCCTGTGGCCGTATGCAAGAAAGTGGAAAACCATTTTCCGGTTTTTTGAAAATCGTTTTCTGAAAGTCTGGAAAGGATTTTCACAGTTCTTTTATCAATTTTTAGTGATTTTTAGCCCAGAATACATTTTATCTTTTTTTAATGGGAAAAAATTTAAGACTTTCAGAAAATAGTTTTCCACTTTCTTGCATATGGCCCCTGTTTTCCAACAGCACTTGGTTTTTTTTCAAAAAAAGAAAGAGTATACCGTAAAACCTGTAATAGAAGAGCCCCTGCTTTTCAACTTTAATCCAACTTATCACGGTTCCTGTCAGGGATATGAAAAAGTTGTCAACTGATAAATTGTTTACCATAATATCACAAACATTTTATTAGTTAAAAATTTTTATATCTTTCATGAGAGCCAAGAAAAACTATCTCAAACTTCACAGTGTCGGGGCTCTTCTATCACAGGATTTTTTCAAATTGTCTCTCATAAAAGTTGAATCAAATTGTGTTCTGAGCTATTACACATCACTATTGCTTTTAGAAAAATTGAGAATGAAGCCATAGTTTTAATTCAATATACATCATCCACCTCCATTTCCTTGTATTTTTTTTCATTTTTTGATATATAATTTCGTTCCAGTTTCTATGAATTGACCTGTATCCCCGTATTCAACTCATTTTCTATTCTAATTATTTTTTCCCGAATCTAAAAGAGTCTTGGACCTTGGGTCATCCCAAAAAATTTATAAGACTTCCTTCTCATTCTCTAAGCATCCACATAACACAATAACACGAAAATATATAAAAACTTGGACCCTCTTCTTCTTCTCCTAATTTTCTATTCTTGTCTCTCTATGAGTCAGAAGAAGAAAAAAACTACACTGGATCGGTTTCTTTTTTCTCTACCCCCTGACACCGTCACGACGTCAATTGAATGTATTGTTGGTTGGAATGGAAAAAAGAGAAATACAATTAGATCCGAGATTTCTTTGGTCCCGATAAAATCACATTTACACCAAAACCTCGTCTTTAATTTCTTCTTCTTTCGTACATCTTCTGTTGTTTTCAAAAGTTCCGCTTCTTTTTTCGGGACGCGTCTCGAGAAGGGTCCAGACACGTCATTTATAGACGCACTGCTGAAAATGAAATGGATAGAAGTGGGAAGACAAGGAATCCATTTCAGGGAGAGATAGCCGAAATTTGAAAACTGATCTGTCGACTCGGTCACCGATCAAAAGCCGATGTCTAGAGAAACGAATTGAATGGGCCACACTTTTACGGAAACCATATTTTTGAACGATTTGAGCTTTCGATCGCTTTGATTGTTTTTGACAAAAAGCTCTCAGATAGCTCTTCATCTTTATTAGCGCCTCAAATCAACCGATTCAATTTCGCCATAATCAGAATTATTATAATCCCAACCTTCTATGCTTTGGGTTTTCAACATAGCCGTCTTAACCTGACATATCTCATACGGCTTTCTAGCTCGTGCTCGAATGACTATTTCTTCATTAAAATTTCATTCGCCCTCCCATCGTCCGTTTTTTTTCGCCTTCCTCTTCTTTCCTCATCTTGTGCCTCTTATCCTCATCGTTCCCACCCTTTTCTCCTACACCATTCTAATTGATTCAGAACCGGCCAGATCAAAATTGAGGCGTAAAATTGAGTTGACTACTGACTAGAAATAGGTTCGATTCTCCTGAAAACAATAAAGCTATTTGTTAACCCCATTCTGAATCCCATTGTGGATTCCATATGTAGAATTCATGGGGTTTAGGAATCCCAAAAATCCCATAGAACTAAGGACCGGATATCCAATTCACTGATTTTCAATTCATAATTTGTACATTTCGAATCCAGTGGTCCCCTTTCTACGCAAGAATTTTAAATTTGACTAGACCACTTTTTGCTTTCTTTCTTTCTACGATTTTTGGATTGTAGAGTTTAGAATTTCCTATTCCAAGTGACCAATTCTGTGGAAATAGTCTTCATCTACTCCTCATTATTTCAGAATACTAGCTTTTTGAAAAACAACTCTTTGATACTAAAATCGAACTTGTAGAGACCTTTCAGATTCATCAGAAATTCAATGCATACTCGAAAAATGAGAGCGAGGCTTGAATTTTTGAACGGCTGGAAGCGGTTCGTTTCTTCCGCTCTCAAAATATGAATTTTGGACGAATTTCCCAAAAAGGCGAACCAAAATTCTGGCTCTGACGCATGTTTCAAGTTTTGTTTCGAATGATTTTTCTTTGCATTTTAATTTTCTAGAAATAAGAAAACACTGAATTTGATCTCCAATTCCGAAGAAAAAATAAACACTTTTGAGTATATTCTTTGTTCTTTTTTTGCGTCAACGATCCATCTCCAAAACAAATTAGACATTCAAGAAGTTAGGAAACTGTGATCTCTATTCCTTGTTCAAGCTTCAAAGATGTTTTGAAAAGATGTCTGACTCTGGAGCTTTTTAGAATAATCCGAATATGCAAGCCCACGTATGGTGCAGTTTAAAAAATCATTCATCCACAATTTTCATCAGACTAAATCTGGATTTCAGAATTATGCTCTGATAAGAATGAGATATCTTCTAGACAACTGGATATCGGATATCTAATGTCATATAGCACTCTATGTTTTTCCCCGAATATTTTCATTTTTTGGCTCAAATTCCCCTTCTACCCGTTCCTCTCACTTCCTTTCTGTCTCTTTTTGTTTCTGTTTTTCGGGTGGGTACAAATACGAAATAATTTCCGTTTGTGGGTGTCTAAAAACTATTAGAAAAGTAAAAAAGAGAGAGATGAACGAAAAAAGCGAAAAAGTTCGCCAATTTCTTCCCTTCTAACTTCCATTTCAGAGGAGAGAAACGAGAGGGCTAAACCAATTAAAGTCAGTGTCTCATCTCCAGTCAAACCTAGTTCACGTCATTAACTGCTTCCCTTTTTCTCCACTTTTTGCTAATTCGTGTCAAACTTTTTCCTGGGATCATGTCTTGTTTTTTATGAATGTTAATTTACCAGAAATCCAGGCAGTTTCCGGATCACCTTTCTGAAAATATCCCTGAAATACAAGAAGCCTAATAGTACAAAAAAAACTATATATTTACATTCTATTACAAATTTATTTAAATTCCTTTATTTTTTTTTGCCTCCTGAAGCATTTCAATAATATTAATGTTCCAGTATGCAACCACCTAACTCTACGGGAGAATGGACCGAAATTCATTGCGATTGGTTCGAAGAGATGCAAAATTATCAAGTAAATTTTCAATCGAATTTTGACCATTTCCATAAGCTATAAACTTTCAGAATAGTCTCTACAAAATCAATTTCGATGGATCGCCAATCGTTCCAATGTATGGACTTGTTTGCTCATTTGGAGCGCTCGCCAACTTTATTGTCCTTCTCGCATTCGCCAGAACTGCGAACTTGAGAAATTTGAGAAACAGTTTCATTGTCAATTTGGCATTCTCTGATCTGATACTTTGTGTGGTCACGGCTCCTGTCACACTTTATACTAGCCTTAATTTATTCTGGCCATTTGGAGACTGGTCTTGTAAATTTGTAAGTCTTGCAACATGTTTCAACAAACTTCTAAACTCTGAAATCATTTCAGCTCGCCGGTGTCCAGGCAGTAAACACATTTGTCTCCTCCCTGACCCTTGCTTTCATTGCAATGGATCGTGTTCTTCTGACATTGTGTCCAGTCCGATGGCGATTAGCTGCCACCGCTCCACTTCTGTGCTACGTTTTCGTATGGATCATTTCCATTATGGTCGCGTTACCGTATGCACTAGCAGTCAGCTCGAAACTTGCTCCATTTGATCCATGGAGTGATCGTGCAACACCGAAGATGGTAATAAATTATTATAAAAAGTCGAAATACTGAATCTGATGGTTTTTCAGCTAACCTACTGTAATCGCGAAGTTCCTGAAATCTGTGCCGAAATGCAAGAAGCATGGGACAACGCTATCGTTTCCAAAACCACATACACATTTGTGGTTCTTGCCATCCAATACATTCTTCCACTCGTTGCATTGGCATTCGCCTATTTCCAAATCGGCTCAACTATTCAGAAGAGATCGAAAGTGTCACGAACGGTAGATACAACTAGAAGAATGCAAATGCAGAACCGTAATAGAAGAGCTCTCCTTTTGCTGTTCTTGTTGGTCCTCACCTATGCAGTCTGCTGGGCTCCGATGAATATTTATCATGTTTTGAATGGTTTGGAAATCATCAACTACTCTCAAAATATGTATGTTTTGTTGGGAAATTTGTTTTTACAAATAAGTAATTTTCAGGTACATCTTCTGTCACCTAGTCGGAATCTCCTCAACCTGTGTTAATCCAATTGTCTATGCTCTAGTCAACGAGTCGTTTAGAAACGCTTTGCAATCCATGGTGAGTGCGAACTGTTTCAAAAAGTTTAAATAGCCAAAGTTAGATTTTTTAGGATGGTGTCTAACTTTTCCATTTTACAGATTCTCCAATTCCGTCCATGTTATGTAACCACTACGGGTACAGCTGCCACTAACGTGTACGCTTATTCCGCCACATCCAAAGCTGAAAATGTCACTTTGGTCAGTTCTTATTTTTGAAGTTTCGAATTTTCGGAATAGTACGATAACCCATTCAAAATTATGTATTCGTACATTTCCAGATGCGCGACCCATTCTCAACTACTACACGTCCAAACGAACGCGGTGATAATGTTTAAAGGGATTCGGTTTTTCATTTTGTCCATATTTCCTTGGGTCGATTTTTTGCTATCTAATAATCTCTTGCTATTGTTTACTTCTTCGGGTGTCCAGCCAAACTCTCACTCTCCAATGTTCCATTTTATTGAATGTTGCCAAAAAATCAATGAATTTGTTTTTTTAAACTTCTACAACAACAAAAGTATTTATCTGAAACCTGACACTATGAGAATGTGAACATGCGAAATCTTTTCAGGAAAAACTACACCAAAACGAGTTTGGATAAAAGGAAATAGGAAAGAAGTCTCATCACATTTCATAAAGGTGAACTCTTGGCCTAACCAATTTTTATTGCATTGCACTTTCCTAGAATCGATATGTCATCATGTCACGGCTATCTTATCATTCTATGTCTCTGCTCTCTTCTCTGTTGTTTTTTTTGTTGCGTTCGTTATCTATTCGGTTTTCATAAACGGAATACTGCTGAGTACGCATTACATGATTTTTCCAATTTTCTGTTCGTTGAAACTATTTTTATCTAACTTTTCATTATATAAATTCCAGCCAATTTTCAGATAGTATGCAACAATTATTAATTACTATACTTAGTCTTATACTATTTGCTGATGGGGCAATAGTAAAAACGTCGTTCGGCAGTGTTGAGGGAACGGATGTTGAAAATTTCCGTTCATTCAGAAAGGTTCCATTTGCTAAACCTCCAATTGGAAAACTGAGATTTCAAAAACCAGAAAAACCGGATAAATGGAAAGGAATATTGAATGCCAAAGGTAGTTGTTTTATATGAAGATGTTTCTTTCTACTAGAAGAATTTCAGAATATGGACCAGCCTGCATGTCCAACTCTTCTACTACTTCTAGTCCTCAAAAATGGGTGGACGAAGATTGTCTTCATGTAAATATCTTCACTTCTGAGAATTGTTTAGTAAGATTATTTTTTGAAAATTATAATAATTCGATATTGAACTTCAGAAATCCAAAAATTGTGCAGTTATAGTTTATATTCATGGCGGAGAAATGTTGTATGATTCTGCTGTCATGTTCAATGATACCGTCATTTTTGATGCGTTTGCGAGTCGAGGTACAAAACTTATAACCATCAAACTCGATTTTTAAATTCTTATAAATCCCGCTTTTCCTTCAGATGTAGTTCTTGTTATCCCTGCTTTCCGTCTTGGAATCTTCTCACATTTCGTTGTGAAAGATCAGAGTGTTGCTCCAAACAATCTTGGATTATTCGGTACGTTTTTCATCATCGAATTCGATTTTCAAAACTAGAAACTTGTAGACATTGTTCATGGTTTGGAATTCGTCAAATCAGAAATTCACCACTTCGGAGGGAGCAACAAAAATATTACATTGTTAGGGCATTCTTATGGTGCACATGTTGTCTCTACACTACAGTTTAGTACGAAAGTCAATAGGGATATGAGGTGGGGGTTTCAAAAGAAACATCTGAAAATTAAAAATAATATGTATTTCCAGTCTTTTCCAAAAGTCTGTGAGTATGTCCACAGTACTGTACTTTGACACTTTTGAACTCCAAATTGAGAAGACAAAACGATTTGTGGATCATGCCAACTGCTCTGTCCCTCTAGGATTGACTAAAAAACTTTCTGAAAAGCAACATGACTATTTAGTAATGAAATGTCTGCAAAAGAAAGATGCGTTGGAATTGCTCAGGTTAGTTGAGTAAACCATCCCTGCAAGTTTCCTTATTGCATTCAGAATCCAACGAATTCTCGAAGACGCTGGATTCCCAGCTTACGATGGTCACATTATTCGAGAGCCTCTTATCCAGGAAGTTTCATTGGCTCAACTATTCGAAACGCCACAAAAGATGCCAACAATGGTAGGATGCACATCTTTAGAACTTGATAAGTTCATGGCATATCATGACATCTCCAAGGCAATGGGATATAAAAACTATGAGGAATGTGATGAAAAGTATAGAAGAGACAAGAAAAAAAAGAATTTCGGTTGGTTAATATTTTACTGGAAAAAGTAGATTTCAAATGTTCTTAGATTTCGAGGGACATGCCGACGAAACCCTTGCAATTATTGCTCAAACACAGTTGAAAACAAACAAGCTGCTAGAAAATAAGGTTCCGGTAAGTTTAAAAACATTCCTTGTCCCTGGTTGATCACACTTCTTTAGACATACCTCTACGAGTATTCTTACCCGAAACATGCATCTCACACTGACGACCTTTCATATCTTTTTGGTGTTCATTCTTTTGAACAAGATGAAAACGAAGCTCACTTATCAGAAGTGTATAGGAACATGTTCGTTAACTTTGCAAAGTACGGAAACCCCGGGAATGGTTTCATCAAAACAAATCTGGAGAACTCGTCATATTTTGATGTCTACTGGAACGAAAACACCGGAGCAAGACCAACAATGAAAGATGGATTTGAAAGAAAGGTCAGTGTTATAATTTGGGGAAGAAGTTTCCCAATTAATATATTCTAGATGAACAACTACTTCCTTGGAGAAATGGTGGAGTTTGACAGAAATGTAACCGCCTTTAAAAAATCAAAAAGTGTCAAAGTTCCAACTGCAAGATTCTTCAATGAAATATCCGATCATGATCAACTGCCCTATATGTACATCAGTCTGCTCTTGATTTCTTTGATCTTCTTTACTGGATGTATTGTTGGCAAGATTTGCTGCACTGGACCCAATGAGAGGCACCTTTATATTCAATTGGATGGGAACGATCATGATTGGACCACTGTAAAAAACTTTTGAAAAATGGAAACTCCAGTTATCACTTCATGAAATAGATATTTCTCTTTATGTACTTTGATGCTTTTATGATTGTACGAGTTTGTATTTTCCATTTTATTTTGAGACTCTTCATAAGGACCCGAATTATTAAAAATGAATGTTTTTACAATTTCCTACAAATACTGGTATAAAGATGTCTAACAAGTTCCAATCCATGATAAGTTAAATGATCGATTTGAGTCATGTAACTCAATCCACTATTCTTCACATCATAATATCTCCATGTTTCTGTTGTGGTATTCCATAACAATGGTTTATAATCTATTGGAACACATCTTTTACATTCTTCGATAAGCTTGGCATGCCGTCGACGTGCTGAATCTGGAGATGTGTGAACAAAGGTCTTCTGAAATAAAAATTAATTGACTCGATAGATCAAAAAAATCGTTACATCAAATTTCACTAGATCCTTCCCACTTTTCACAACTGACACTATTTTTGCAACATTTTCATGTTCAATCTCTGGTATTGAAGTCAGAATGAACATTTTGTGTTTGACATGCTTCATAATTTTCTCTGTCTGATTTTTCATGGATTGGTAAATTGGATCATCTTCCACATTTGTAGCATTTACATTATCAGATATATCTATGAATCTGAAAGGTGAAAATCTCGACATCTCTGTATTTTTGAAACTAATCACCTCGACAACAGAAATACATAGTCTGGTTTTTCTGCCGCGACTCTCTTCTCAAATATTTTCACATTATCTTTGCATCTTTGTCCTCCGTAGTTGTACGCGTATAACGGATCACATCCTTAAAAATCATGATGATATCTCATGCCACCCAGAAACTTACCGATCGCAGATCCTTGTAGAATACTTTTCGCTTTGTATCCACATTCCTCATAGATAATTCGAGCGTGATTTGCAGCCCAGCTGTTGCCAATTATCATAACCTTGTATTTTCCTTTCAGACTCTAAATGAAGAAGCTCTTTGAAACATTATCTAGATCCATACCTTATGACTGCACCATCCAAATGGACCTTGTCCCGATTCGTATTCACAAGTAGCATGTATTAAATTTTTAATATCTTTTTTTGACCATTTGCTGTTCAGATGCTCTGCTTCATCTGTAAACCAGGTTCTCATTGTACGGCGCGAGCTACTGAAACTACCAAAATTATAAGTTCTATTTCCATTCAACCCATCTAGTCTTTTGAAGTTTCCAGGTTGTCTATTGGCTAGCCAGTCTTCGATTTCATTTTCGTTCAGCGCCAGAACGTTTATGAAAAACAGAATAAAACAGATTGAAATCATTGGGAACCAAGATAGCTTGAGATACCATCTGAACAAAGGATACAATTTGTTCAAAAGAAAATATATTACTTTTCGTAACATTCATAGCTTAGCACTGAGATTAAAACTGCGAGAACAAAAATCAACCCAAGTTGACAATTCCATAAAGCACTATTACTCATAACCAGTTTCCAATAAGCATACATTGGCCAGTGAATTAGATACAAAGAATATGAGATATCACCAATATATGTCAGAATTCGAGATGATAACATCTTGTTATTTTCAGGTATCATTATCAGGATTCCCGTCGCAATTGTGAAAAATGGTCTGAAACTATTTTTCCAAAAGTTTCAAAAACGCTTCGAACCTCAAGACTTTGTCGGGAAGCTCTCTTGAGTACATCACTATCAAGATCATGCCAAAAATCAACAAATATTTTAGCATGTTTTCTATTTTTCCCACGAAACTGGATTGCAATATTCCATTTTTCTCGTTCCATTGAGATATTCTCGAATCTGTTATTTTGAATGTGATCATTCCTAAAAAATATCAATCAGATTCCTTTGCTGGTCTTCCTTACCAATCATAAACTGCCAAACTCTGGCAAACATACTATTGAACGCTTGGTTGTCAGAGCATAAAAATATGGAGTACCAATAGGATATTAAACCTGAATCTAATATTAATAGACTAGTTACTAACCGAATAGTTACCAAAAACTCCGTAAAACAGAACTTGATAATTTTCTTTGAAGCATTTATATGCAAACAAGTACAAAATCGGAACAATGATATAGAACTGAACTTCAACAGAGAGGGACCATGTATGCGTGAAGATGTCAATAGCGATATCCAGCTGAAAAAAGAAATGAGTGAACCACTGATAAAGTTGAAACTGAAACCATTGTGAAATAATCTTCTTCCTGTGTTGCAACCCTGTTCGATATAAACAACAAAGATTTTCTGCCGGATTCCAAATTTGTTTCGTAAGCAGTATCCGGAAATATTCTGATTAAAGCTATCAATGATAACAGAATGACTAGAAGATATAGCGGTAATATCCTTTTCAATCGTTTGTAATAAAACTGAAACGTTAATTTGAGGCTTGAAACCAGTTGGATTGACTCCTTCTCGGTTAAACTTTTTGATGATCTTTGGAGTAACATGCACATCAAGAAACCGGATAGTACGAAGAACCTGAAAATATGTTGACTGGTTTTTATATCATTCAATTTCCACGAAACAAACTGTGTCTTCAAAAGACGAATATGCCTGCCTTCAAGACTTCAAAAAACCTTTAGAATCAGATAAAATACAATATCTGATTCTGAACATTCAAATCTAGACTGGAAAACGGCTAGAGATTTTTGCCGACGATATATTCGGGTATTTTGATATACGAATAGCAAAAAATGAATATTCAGTCAGATGTGGGGAAAAAGGAGAAACAAAAATTAGCAAAAGTTTCAGTCTTCTGCCGATACCTTAAATGCTCTAATACAGTACACCCTATATGTATACTTTGAGCTCAATTATCCAGGTTCCTTTAAAAGATAACAACAAAATTTTAACTGAGAAATTAATTATCACAATGTCACTAATGTTTTATCTGTTGGCACATGTCCGTTAGGAACGGAGATCATTGAGCTTAAATAGCACCTAAAGCTTGAGACGATTTGAAATTTGAAACTTACTGATCAACTCCCAAATATCCATTCGGGAAAACTGTTGGAAAGAAATGAAAACAAAGGACTGACAGTATTGCAATTCCTCTGATTCCTTGTAAATCCTGTCGTTTCTTCTTCAATTCTTTCTTCTTCTTTTTGAAAGTTGGATTGAGCAGTAGAGAAGAATCATCACTTTCTTCAGGAATAGAAACTGTAGTTATACACGACGACGGAAAATTATGAGAAGTTGTAGTAGGAATACAGATCGTAGAGGTGGTCATAGTTCTCTGAACAAAATATCTAACAAATGGAATCGAACATCTTTCTATAGTCTCTAGACACCTGAAAGAAACAACGAATTTTATTTTCAATTTTTGAAAACGGAGATCATAGAGATAAACGGAGATCCTAGAGATACACGGAACAACATTTAGCCTTTTTTTGCACCTTAGACCTTTCTCAACACTAGAATTTCTCAAGATTCTAGAATGACACTTTTGAAAGTCCATATAATGGACTGCTGATTGTTATTAGATTAGTTTTCAGAGTATTCTCGATGATATGTATTAGACATCTTGCACCACAAAGTGTTAAGCCTATATTAGTTTTTATGTAAAAAATATTGACAAAGAGTCAAGAAATACTTTAATTCGAAAACCTCGGAAGTTTGGCGACTAAGAGAAAGACAACATACTCTGTTTCTAACTATGGGAATGGAAATAACAGGAGAGGGTTTGAATTTTATAAAATTTTATTATTAGGGTAAATATTAAAAAATAACAAAAAACAGAAAACATTTAACGGTACTTGGTCTGGTAACGTCCTCTCTTGGCTTTTGGCTGCTCTAGCTCCTCCCACAATCCACTGGATTTTGCTTTTTGAGCTTCAGCGATTCTTTGGTTTCGAGCCTCCATCAACATCTGCTTGACACTCTTCACTCCTTCTTCTGCTTTCTTTTCGGCCTCTTTCTTCACTTCACGTCGTACCCTCATCATTCTCTCCATTCGATCTTTCTCTGTTTTTTTCACTTCTGGCGATGTTTTGGTTGGAGCGGAAGTTGGAGCATTCTTGAAGTTAGATGAAGACGTGGTGGTCACTGGTTTCGATCTTGGCACAAACTTCGCTGGATTCGTTCTTTTGGAGGCAATCAGTCCCATCAGTTCGTCATACGAAGGCGGCGAATAGGATGACGTTCTCTTTGAGTTGAGGACGAGATCAGTTCTTTTTTGCATCATGGTGTTACGAGATTCAGAAGGAGTGACACGACGTACGAAATTCTTTTCATGTTGAACAGAAGTTGGATGTATGGATGGCAGGCAAGAAGACGATCCAGTCATATTGCTTGGCACTGGTTGAGAATTCTTCGGCTTGGAAATCGGTTCGGTGGAATTTGTAGAAGATCCACTAGACGAAAATGATTCCATACTCCAACCACGCTTACGGCTCTTCTCATTCGCTTTCATTGACCCCTTCTGTTCCATACTATTGATCTTTCCAATCACTCTTCGCGCCATATTTCCGACTTGTGGACAATGAATGTATCTGGTAACCAACTCCTCGATCTTCTCTTCCTTCAGCATGGAGAGCGGGTAGTTTTGTTCCAGAAGAGTCTGGAGACCGGAAGGCACTGTGTTGAGGGCAGAGTCCAGATCGTAGGCGATGACGGCCACTTGATCACACATATCATTGTCAGTGAAGGACATATTGTCGAGTTGTTTTTGAGTTTTAGGGATCTGGAAAAAATACGATTGGTTAAACGAATTAGAGGATGGTGAAGAGAGAAGAAGAACAATATTAGAAAATATTCTAAACTTTAGAAGACTTGATTCTGAGGGTACAGGCATCTAGAAAAAATCGATTCGGTAGAAAAGTACTGTAATAAAGTAAAAAGGAAATGGGAGAGAACCGGATGAAAATGAGGAATTAATGACTAACTATCCAAAAATATTTCCTACGTTAGGTAAGGGGCGGGGCTTAGCTAATCATTAGGCTCCACCTCCAGGGGAAATTATGGTCCCTGGGAAAGTGAGAGAAATAGTATGAGAAAAGGAGAGTGAGACAGGGTCAAGAGGAATAGGGAGAAGTAAAAGATAAGAAAGACAAGGGGATGGGGGATCCAGATATCAGAGAATTTGGAAATGTTTGAATATTTTATATAGGAAAGAGGATATTTCAAATGTTTTCAAATGCATGTTTTTTTTTCACAAATCCAGACCGGACTTGACCATCAAGAACGTAAAAAGTGGTGACTATTTCAAATATTTAGGAAAAACAGAGATGTTAGAACCTGAATGATCAAACATTCATTATGCTGTTTTACATTCTTACCATTCATATTGTCTAATGAGTAAAAAGTAAGGCCCGGAATTATATAATCGTGCGTTGAGTCTCAGGATGTTAAGGATTACTGTAGTAAATGCTTTTTGAAAATGCAGTAATCAAATTATTAGCTTCACACTCTAGAATATGAACTATTAAGACAACATCCGCAAATGGAAATCTAAAAAAATGAAGAATTCAGAAATCTGAAATTTGAGAATTTATCTGAAAAAAGTCCAAACGATGTTCAAACGAGTTAAAAAATAACTTCAGAGTTTGGATTCAAAAAAGTCATCACAACCCTTCGAACATGTGGCCGATCATTTGATCTTCCAAAGTCATTTTTCCTGATTTAAAAAATTTTCGAATTTCGATTTTTTAGTTCCTGGAGATCCAGTCATTTCAGAATTTTGTTTCGATAACCACTTCAGGGAATACCAAAGTGATCCTTCGGGATTTTTGAGTTTGAAATTTTTTCTCAATTTTCCAACTGGTAAGCTTCAGAATTTTACTTTTCTGGAGATGACTGTGAGAGGATTTCTTTATGAATACTACCCATTCTATCTTTCACTTTGTACAATAAAATGTTTCAATTTTCCAGATGAGACGTATGTAGATGACTGTGAAAGATTTTGTAAAGTACCGAAATTTTTGTTATATCGATTTTGGGTAATAAAAGTTTACGACTATTTTTATGATTAGGGCTAATAATAAGGAAACTTTATCGATTTATTTATGATTGTACTGAGTGTTTTCTAGTATCCGAAACAGAGTATCCACCAAAAGTAAACATATTATAAATAATACCCTTCGTAAGTTTGAAATCCCTCAACATTCCCGATCACCGGCCATAAAACTCCCAGTGTTCAGAATACTCAGCTTCACCTAGTCTTAAAAATCATATAACAATTATAGAATACATAAGAAATCAAAGGGACGGTCAATTTTACCATCTGGTTGTGCCTGCACCTTGTACCAATGTTCAGACGGAATATGATGAAAATGTAGACAGACTTGTGCTCCTTGGAAAAAGATATTCCAGTTTCATTTTCATTGTTAGCCAAGTCCTCTCAACCTATTTCCCAGGACCTCATCTACACTCTCATCATATTCCGTTTGAACATTGGTATAGGGTGAAGCCAGAACCAGATGGTAACATTGATTGTTACTTTGACCTACTATTCTGTATAATTGATGTATGGTTTTTAAGACTATATGAAGATTAGTGTTCTGAAAACTGGGAGTTTGATGACCGGATATTGGGAAGAATGAGAGATTACAAAGGTAACAATTGCACTGTAGATACAATGTTTTGAATGTCAAAAAACACTCATTACAGTCATAAATAATACTGTGTTCTTATTATTAGACCAAACCATAACAACAATGGTCGTAAACTTTTATTACCCAAGATCGATGGAACAAAAAATTCAGTACTTTATGAAATCTTTCGCAGCCATCTACATACGTCTCATCTGGAAAATTGAAACATTTTATTGTACAAAGTGGAAGATAGAATGGGTAGTATTCATAAAGAAATCCTCTCACAGTCATCTGCAGTATCAGTTGGAAAATTGAGAAAAAAATAGTTTCAAACTCAAAAATCCCGAAGGATCCCTTTGGTATTCCCTGATGTAGTTTTTAAAACAAAATATTGAAATAACTGGATCACCAGAAACTCAAAAATTCCAAATTGAAAAATTGAAAAAATTCAAGAAAAATAACTTTGGAATTTCAAAGGATCGGCCACATGGTCGAAGGGTTATGAGGACTTTTTAAAATCCAAACTCTGATGTTGTTTTTTAACTCGTTTAAACATCGTTTGGACTTTTTTTTCAGATAAATTCTCAAGTTTCAGATTTCCATTTGCGGTTGTTCTCTGTACAGTTCAGATTCTAGAGTGTGAAGCTAATAATTAGATTATTGTATTTTCGAAAATCATTTACTACAGTAATCCTCAACATCCCGAGACTCAACGCACTTTTATATGATTCCAGACCTTACTTTTTACTCATTAGACAATATGAATGATAAAAAAGTAACACAGCGTAATAAACTTTGGATCATTGAGATTCTAACATCTCTGTTTTTCCTAAATATTTGAAATAGTCGACACTTTGCATTTGAAAACATTTGAAATATCCTCTTTCCTATATAAAATATCCACACATTTCCAAATTCTCTGATATCTGGATCCCCCATCCCATTGTCTTTCTTATCTTTTACTTCTCCCTATTCCTCTTGACCCTGTCTCACTCTCCTTTTCTCATACTATTTCTCTCACTTTCCCAGGGACCATAATTTCCCCTGGAGGTGGAGCCTAATGATTAGCTAAGCCCCGCCCCTTACCTAACGTAGGAAATATTTTTGGATAGTTAGTCATTAATTCTTCATTCTCATCCGGTTCTCTCCCATTTCCTTTTTACTTTATTACAGTACTTTTCTACCGAATCGATTTTTTCTAGATGCCTGTACCCTCAGAATCAAGTCTTCTAAAGTTTAGAATATTTTCTAATATTGTTCTTCTTCTCTCTTCACCATCCTCTAATTCGTTTATCCAATCGTATTTTTTCCAGATCCCTAAAACTCAAAAACAACTCAACAATATGTCCTTCACTGACAATGATATGTGTGATCAAGTGGCCGTCATCGCCTACGATCTGGACTCTGCCCTCAACCCAGTGCCTTCCGGTCTCCAGACTCTTCTGGAACAAAACTACCCGCTCTCCATGCTGAAGGAAGAGAAGATCGAGGAGTTGGTTACCAGATACATTCATTGTCCACAAGTCGGAAATATGGCGCGAAGAGTGATTGGAAAGATCAATAGTATGGAACAGAAGGGGTCAATGAAAGCGAATGAGAAGAGCCGTAAGCGTGGTTGGAGTATGGAATCATTTTCGTCTAGTGGATCTTCTACAAATTCCACCGAACCGATTTCCAAGCCGAAGAATTCTCAACCAGTGCCAAGCAATATGACTGGATCGTCTTCTTGCCTGCCATCCATACATCCAACTTCTGTTCAACATTAAAAGAATTTCGTACGTCGTGTCACTCCTTCTGAATCTCGTAACACCATGATACAAAAAAGAACTGATCTCGTCCTCAACTCAAAGAGAACGTCATCCTATTCGCCGCCTTCGTATGACGAACTGATGGGACTGATTGCCTCCAAAAGAACGAATCCAGCGAAGTTTGTGCCAAGATCGAAACCAGTGACCACCACGTCTTCATCTAACTTCAAGAATGCTCCAACTTCCGCTCCAACCAAAACATCGCCAGAAGTGAAAAAAACAGAGAAAGATCGAATGGAGAGAATGATGAGGGTACGACGTGAAGTGAAGAAAGAGGCCGAAAAGAAAGCAGAAGAAGGAGTGAAGAGTGTCAAGCAGATGTTGATGGAGGCTCGAAACCAAAGAATCGCTGAAGCTCAAAAAGCAAAATCCAGTGGATTGTGGGAGGAGCTAGAGCAGCCAAAAGCCAAGAGAGGACGTTACCAGACCAAGTACCGTTAAATGTTTTCTGTTTTTTGTTTTCTAATTTTTGTTTCTAATAATAAAATTATATAAAATTCAATATCTGTTGTTTTTCGAATTACCACAGAAAGTAATGAAACAAATTGTTTCCCTTCTCAGCTGTAAGATTCAGAATCCGAGCTCATCGTGAAAGATATAAAATCTATTTTTAAGTATATCGTTTTTCTATTGGCCATGATCGGAATAGTTATCCTAATTGTAAAAATAAAAATACAGAGTGAATCATTTGAAATTTTTCTCTGAAAATTAAGGATTACATCTCGCTAGCGTCCAATTCTGCAAAAAAATTATTTTTTTTTGCAGAGAAGATTCTTCAAAGACGAGTTATGTAAAATTTGTTCTTATTCATCGGTTTGTCATCGGTTTGTCATCGGGTTTAAAAATAATTCTCAAATATTAGGTTTCAAACTTGCTTTTTCGTCGCGAAACAATAATTGAACAGAATTTTGACTTTTCGTTTCAAATCCTTCTTGAACGCTCGCATGCATGCGCCTTTAAACTACAGTGCACTTGTTTCTGACTTTGTGGCGAGAGCTCAGAGAAGATGCATGAATTTCATTCTGTAAAAAGAAGATGAAAAGAGAAGAGATCAAAAAGCATGTACAAGCAAAGTGTGAGATGTGACAGAAGAGATTCGAAAAAAATGAATTCGGTAATAAATGCTTTTGAAGCAATAAACGTCAAACTACTAGACAATACTACGGTAGGCAAAGGATATTCAGGCATGAGCAATTGTTTCAAGTGTCCATTGTTCAATGTCGTTCACTGCTTTTGTGGCTTCGTGGAGTTCGCTGTGGAAGTTGAGCATTGCGTGGAAACCGTTTTCATAGTGGATTGCTTTTGTTAGGACGCCGGATGTCTGGAAATGAATTAAGAATGAAACTAGAATTTAATGAAATAGAAATTTATAGATATTGTAATAGCTAATAGTAAGCTTCAGGGGGAAAAAATTCAAAGCTCACCTTTAATCTATGCGCATAAATGAGTCCTTCGTCCCTCAAAATATCAAATTCGCATGTGATAACCATCGTCGGAGGGAGATTCGACAAGTCCTCTCTCATCAACGGCGAAAAGTCTGGATTTGCCAAAAACGGCTCCAGCAACTCTTGTGCCTCAACACTCCATTCTACTTCTGAAATCTCAGAGACACTGTGATTCTTATAGTTGTGGACCGACTCGATGACAGATTTATGGGAGAGCATCTGAAAGTGTTCTGGTTTACATGGAGAGCGTTTTCAAGCGTACCTTCTGAACATGAGGTCTGAGACGTCTTGGAATATGTCCATTGGAAGTCACACTCGGAACCAAATAAGCCTTCTCATCCATATCAATTCCAGCATAAAACATGTAATAAAAAGCCACAGATTCTGGATCCACAAGAGCATATCCTTGTAGTCTGGAACGAAAGTATCGGTACGAAATAGATTGCATGTCAGCCATTTGAAGAAGTGGATAGATCAGAACTTGGCCAGCCAATTTTGGTGAAGCTTGACGTGCTGCCCGTCTTTGTGTGATTACTGTAGCCAAGTTCCCACCGGCTGAATCTCCCATAATGACAATTTTCGAAGTGTTGACTCCAAATTGTCTTGGTGCATACTTGAAGAAGTGGTCGATGGCTGCTTCACAATCCATGATTCCTCCAGGAAATACAGTTTCTGGGGATAGGCGATACTCGATGGAAATGAACAATGTTTTCATCTCAACCGTTAATCTTCCAATCAACGAATCATACATATCCACGTTGCCAAGTGCAAATCCACCTCCATGGATGAATATCACAGCTCCGTCGGGGTGGTTCTGTTGTCCAACGGGCGATAGGATTTGACGGGTGTTCCATTCCAATTGTGCCATTTGATTTCTAGTTGATCATTGGTTGTGAAGATTCCCAGAGTCTTGGTGAGAACGTTCAGTGTTTCACGTGTCCAGAAGATCATGTCGCTGGCTTTCGAGAACATTCGGCTCTGAAAAAAATGGTTGTTCGAATACGACTTGGAACTGTGAAAACTCGATTTTTCAAAACCTTGAAACAGAGAAAAATAGATCAAGTTCTAAAGTTTGAAAGTTTAGAATTATAAGTTTACGAATCCAAAAAATGCTTGAAATAAAAACCAACCGGGTAATAATATGCAACTCGGAGTGCCGGCTCAACGACATGCATCACGACTCGATCCCATTTAGTAATCGTAAATCCTTCGGGAAGCGGTTTGTAAAGACATCCAGTGGTTAGCAATACAAGTCCAATTATCAGAATTCCAATGAGTTGCCGCCTTCTGGATGGCTCCTTTTCTGCTTTGAGCATCATTTTTCGAGTAATTTGTTAGTAGTAGAAGTTGACTGTATTTGTACAGGAAACTATTTACAGAAGATTTAAGGATGAGGGATGGAGGCTGAAAATTAGAAAACGATTGGGTTGGGAAAAGGAGAAATCAAAAGAAAAAGAACAGTAACAAAGAAAGATTATTGTGTCATTAAACGAGAAAAAGAAGAAGAAGAATGACTGGTTTGAATTGAGGAAACGATTCTCACTTTCAGAAGCGCGCGCGGGAAATTTTTTTTGGTAGATCAAAAATTTTTACGATCTCCCTATTATTTTTTCAGATTGAAGAAGATTTCTCAGTTTATCCTGTAAACTCCGTCCATTATCGCTTCAGATCATCCGAATCCATCCGACATAGAAGATCACAAAGTTGAACTGTTATATTGGAGCGCTATTGGAGCTAGTTGATCAAAGATCCCAGAGTGAGAGCAACCATAAACTAAAAAATTACTTTTTTTGTAATTTATTTCCTTGTTTTTTACTATCTTTTTGTCGATTTTCCTGTTATCTTTCCCTAAAAGTCGAAAAAATCGACTGGAAACAAAAAATAAATCCTGAAAACTATTTTTTCGGTTACTGTAGTTGTCGCTGTGGGACCGTCTTTCACGGTCAATGGTATAAAAAAATGTTTTTATCTGGAAAAGTTTTTCACAGAAAACGAGAAATTGCTCCGAAAATGCCAGAGAACTGCATTCAGAGGAATACTTCGTTTTTTCTCCACTTTTCTTCACATTGTCTGGCTTCTGGCAATTAAAAAAAGTTCCTACTCAAAATGAACCCAATTGCAATGCGGATCAATTCGGAGATTCTATCGTTATTTCGAAAGATTGATAAAGTCATTGAGATCGCTCTGACAGCAAAAACTCTACGAAAAAAAAACAATACAAAAAGTCCGAAAATTCTTAATTCCCGGTCCACGACATCCTTTTTGGTCAAAATTTCTGAACTTTCTGTTCAAAGTGACTGCGTCATCAGTTTCAGAGATTAAGCGAAAAAACACACAATTTTTAATAATATAACAAGTAGTGATTTTCAAAAGTTTTAATTTTTAGAAAAATATTCAGAAAGTGTTAATATTTCTGTTATATTTGTTGAAAAAACACATTGCTCCCAAAAACTTAACGGTCCATCTTTTGGGAGATTCAAAGGATTCACGTGGCTCACAAAAATTTTTGAAATTTCAGTACTTTGATGTGAAAATTAAAACTTTTGAAATTCACTGCTTGTTATATGTTTCATTACAGTATTACAGTAGAATTAACACAATGCAAATCTTTCGGAAAATGTGTCCTTATTTTTTCATCAATCGATTCACAAAACACTGGATGAAGTTTATACAGGTACTCCACTTTACGGATAACCCGTTCTTCCAGCTTTCTGGAAAATTCTGGGTCCATTTGTGTGATATTGTATGGCTTGAAAATAGAAATCCAAGATCCAGAAAGACTTGAAGAGGCAGTTGTTCGGTAATGTCGAATGTATCCTTCCTGACGTTTTGCTGTCTTTACACGACATCCTTCATGTTGTCGGATAGTCCAATGAAAGTGAATTGCATGAGTTTTCGCTGGCTGGAAGAGTGATTTGAAAGCTCCCCATCGATGTGTTATTGTCAAATTATTCCGATAGAAGGATAGAGAAGAACGAGTGTAGTTTGTAGAAATATACTTTTCAGGATCATCGTATTTTTTCTGAATTCGACGAATCCCGAAATTAATCTCGCATGTGTTTGGATCCTGCTGACTAAAAATACAGGGTGGGAAGAATTTTGGTTTGAGATTTGATCTTACTTCAAAAAGCTCAGCAATGGTACTTTTGTCATAACCAATCTCTCATCAATATCGATTCCAATTACCCATTTTGAATGAAACTTACTGCGGAAGAAACATTCCGGAAATAAATGAGATCAAATGTAGAAATAGTGAAAGTCTTACATGAACTTGAATCATATGAAAAAGCCAGTTAATTTTTTCATATTCTATATTTACAAATGTTGCTTCAATTTGTCCGAGTCGTTGATAATCTTCGATTGTTCGTTTAGTGTACCCATCCATTTCCAGAATAGTGAAATAAAACATATTAGCACCCATTAATTTATGATGCTCTACGTATTCAATGATCTCTAACCATTTCTTCTCATCGCCATAAATTTGACCAACACATACTCCGACCTCGTGTGGTGGATCTGAAAAGCATCAGTGTTCCAAAATCTGTAATTTTAAAAATTTACATTCAAACATTCGATTTAATAAAGGAATTGGTTCTTCTTTGGGTGACAATTCCTTTTCGAAACCCAACGAAACATATTGAGCTCCCTCTCGTCTTGGACAATGAACTGCAGTCATTGGAAAGACAAACGATTGAAATCTTGTACCAGGGAGTTCATTTCGGTTGCAATCGTAGTAAAAACAGTAAACACCTTTTCCTACGCCTTTGGGATTTTCAGCTGTATGCGTTACTACAATGTATCCTTCATAAAGAAATGCAGTTAAAAGACGAAGCTGTCCATCGGATAATCCTTCAGATCCTGTTACTTTTTTATCAGCAAAGTATCTATAAAGATCGTAGAATGGGAAACTTTTTGTCGTTTTGTTGTTCCAACTCTCAACACGACAAATGGGAACAGAGGAAAAACTGAAATAAGGATAGTTTTCAGCATTTATGTTTTTGCAACTCACTTGTCATAATTTATATATGGATCATAGTGTACTACAGTAACTTCATTCAGTGGTTCCTCTGAAGTTGTAATTAATAGATATGACTGAAACGTTAGATGATATACCTGTTCTGGACCCAACTAAATATCCAATCAGAAATATGAAAATCCAAAAAATGATAAGAAAAACTACAAAATTTATAGTACTCCTCCCACTGGTCTTAATTTCAGAGCGAATCGGTTCTCCATCAGAGAATAGCCTGGTGTGTTCCATTGAAAAATAGAATTGAACTCACAGATCAAAAAGCTCGATTTTATACAGACTATCGGATCTCGAAATCTTTTCGATTTCTCAAGAAAAAATTTTGAAGCAATCGGGATCGTTTAGGCCAATTGAATTTTTCGAAAAAACCTGTCGATTCTTGAACATTGTTCTCGTTTTCTCTTGAAGAAAAAAAAATAGTATTTAAGGAAACCAGTGTCATTTGTGAGATATTTTCCCAGGATGCAGCTTTTAGTCAGCAAAATAACAAAGCAAGGATGTTGTAAAAAGTGTGAGGTTTTAGTGAAAGTGAAGTAGTAATCTCCTGAATGGTCCATTTACAGTTTTACAGCTGGTTCATAACCACTGGACTCAATTTGTGCTTCTAGTGTCAATTGATTCTGTTTTTTACGTTGAGTCATATGATGTTCAGAAAATTATGTCATACCATTTTTTACGTGATTTCCTTCTTTTCTTTAAAAATAATGTGACCTCCGTGAAAGCCTAACAAAATGAGGGCAACGCCCAGGGTTAAGAATAATACGGGAAAATTAGTATTGAGTTTCCAACGTTCAAGTTTCAGGATCTTGCAGAATCTTCTAGGTTTTTAGGATGTACAGAATTTTAATCAAGAAAACGGAAAAGGCAAAGGTGAGAAAACGGGAATTGGTAAAGTTTCAAAACTTTCAAGTTGCAGCGGATGTTTGGACGTCATGACCAATTTCGAGGACTTCGAGGACAGTTTCCAGCGCTGGGATTGGCACGATTCAAATCAGGACCATAGGTGCAACGGAACATAATGGAAGGTAAGAAAATAAAAATTTTTCAAGTTTCGAAATTTTCCCGGCTTCGGAAATCCTATCTTCGAGGAAATCGAGGATTCGGGAGCAAAAAAGGTAAATCGTTATTTAATTTCAGATGTTCAAGTGGCAGAAACTGCTTGGTGCTTGGTGCAACATTCTAAGGATTAGTCGGATTCACGTTAAGATGACAGAAGTAGCGGAACACAATGAAAAGTTCCCTCATATTCTCAGGGAATTTTTCGGCAAGTTGCTGCCCAATATTAGCAAGTTGCTAACTCGAAAAAACTGCTTGCCGCTGACAAACGGCAAGCAGTTTTTTCGGGTCAGCAACTTGCTTTTTCATATTGTCGGATTAAAAAAAGTGACACCTGAAAATCTCGGAGACGGCGCTCGTGTCGATTTACGAGGGGGCGGAGCGAAAACGGATACTGTAGATAAAAAATTTATTTATGTGAATTTAGTGGGATTTTCTGATCAAAATTTTGAAATTTCTTGATATAAAAATGATCGCTAGCATCTCTAGAATCTATTTTTCAGCAAAAAACTAAACTTAAACGCGAAAGTAGCTCGAACGAGGCGGAAATCTGAAATATTACGTTTTTGCCGCACTTTTTCGTAGATCAAAAAAATCAAAAGTTTTCAAATTCTCAGGTGTCACTTTTTTAATTCGACAATAGAGCAAGTTGCCGTTCTTCAGGAAATCTAGATGGCAACTTGCCGAAATAAGCCTTTTTTTCATAATTACGAATCACTTAAGCTACTGAGCATATTTATTAAAGAAACAATATGAGAAAACAAAAGTATGAAAAATGAGAAAATAACTATAGGTGGAGGGTGCAAATAAAGAGATACTGGGACAATGTTCAAATTAAATGCAAAAATTTTTTCAAGAATCTGAGGAAATTTCTTGCAAAGACGTAGACATTCCTTTGCGTTTTGAGCTCTCCTAAATGTGTATCTTAATAGAAACTTCTATCAATTTCGACATTCAAGTAAATTCGACGTTTTGCATCATAAACGATTTCTTAGGAACTTCTGAAAATAAGATTTGATGAACTGCTTGAAAAAATTTTTCTTACTTTATTTGTCAAGTATTTTCGAAACATGATCTAACTTCATAGTCTGCTTGTTGCAAAGGTCGTGAGAGATACTGTGATAACTGAAAAAAGTTCTGAATATTGTTTTGACTATGAAGAGTTTCTTCAACTGATCGGCCGTTTGAAATAAGTATGATTAAACATACTCACCTTCATTGAAATCTTCTTTTCCTAACGAATCTACTTCTTCAGACAAAAATTTTCAATGATATCGTTTTTTAATGTAATAGTATATAGTTTCGAAAATCGTCATCAACAATTTCTCGGCTCTGAAATATGGGTGATTCCAAAACTGAAAAGATATTAATTTTTTCGAACAATACACATTTTTGATATTACCTCCAAGCTTTCCTTCCATTTTGTTGTGAAGTTAGTTTGAGAAACAATAAAAACAAGCGGAAAATAGGATAAAATAGGACAAAAGTAAAATCAATAACCGAGAACATTTGAATGTCATCAGAACGCAGCAAGAGATCGGCAACTTGCTCTTTTCACGTTAAGCAAGTAGCTACTTGCTAAAACTGTTTCATGCATGAGGCAACTTGCTGATGTACCACCCTCTTTGAACAAGGTTAGCAAGCAGTAGCAACTTGCTAATTCATCCTGCAGCTTGCTGATTCTGCTCAACAACTTGCCAAAATAGCTCGCAACTTGCCGTTTGCTTGCCCAATATTCCCTGAGTTTTCAGTTAATGGGGGGATTCAGAATTTTTTAAAACGAAGAAAAAAATCTTCGACTTTTTCGATTTAGGATATTCCTTTTTTCACTTTTGCGTGTCATGCTTTCACGAAGAAATGAATAAATAAAATAAAATAAATCGTGAAAATCGTCATTTTCAAAAATGAAACGGGAGTTTTGGGGGGTACGACGCGTCAGAACTTTTTTTAATAGAACTGCTACAACATAGAACTGCCACGAAATAGAACTGCGTGAAATAGAAAAGAGCGGAATGGAACTGATGTGAGCGAAATGGATCTGCTACAAAATACAACTCATTATTTTAGAAATGGGGGTAATATATGACATGAATCGATTGGAATTTGACACGTATTGGACCTAACTGGAAGAAAATGTGTTTTTCAGAAAATTTTTTCATCTGGAGTAAGCTATAACTTGAATTTGGGTAGTTCTATATTGTAGCAGTTCTATTTCGCTCAGTTCTATTTTGCTCTTCTATTTCACGCAGTTCTATTTTGTAGCAGTCCTATGTAAAAAAGTTCTAACACGTCGTACCCCCCGAGTTTTGAAATAACTCCGGAAATTTCGAATAATTACTATTGCAGAGAATACCAGATTCCAGTAACGCCGGCTGCATTGATGACTTCAGACATCTTCATGCAAATTCATAAGGGTAGCGATAATGTAAAGAAAATCGTCATAAATATGTTTAATTTCAGGTTCCGAATGTCATTGGACATAACACATCGAGTCGGCATCGTCATTTCAGAACTTTGTGAACTTTCTTTTTTGTTGTGATTTATTTTTTCTTCTCTTCTTTCGCGCGCTTTTCATCCTTCGGCTATCCTTAATGTTGTTAGAGTTCGACGTTTTTTGTCCTCGTTCTTGTCGTTGTCCTTCCGGTTCAGAGATGCACGGACAGTCCGTGGTCCGTTGTCCATTGAACAAAATTTTCGCTCGGAAGCTGGATGAGCTCCATTTCCGTCGTTAATTTGCAACCGAGTTTTTTTCGAAATGTATTCATCCATTGCCGGATGTCTGTTGTCCGTGGGAAAAATAATTTTGCTCGTTGTATTCACCCGCCCGCACCCACCCGGGGGGCTCCCCCCCCGCGGCCCCCCGTTGACCCCCCGCGAATATTTACGTGAGGAAAATATTATCTTTTTCGTAGTTTTTTGATTTGAGAAACTCAGTTTTTCTTGGAAAGTACGTGATTATCCTTAAAAATTTTATTAAAATTCACACGCATTTAATTGCGGGGGCCGCGTGGGGCCGCGGGTGGGAGCCCCCGGGTGGGTAGCGGGTAGCCCGCTTCTTCACCCGCCCAAATGGAAACCCTACCTTCCAGTCATATCTCGAAGTTGGAAAATAAATCTTTAAAAAAAAATAATACTTGCTCTGAAAAGTTGTCAAACCCCTGAACAATAATAACTCAAACTGTGGTCAAAAACAAGAGTGTTTGGTCATAAATTTGAATTCTGTAAAATGTTTTCAATAAATGATTTACCCTGGAATTGTTTTTCTTTTTTTGGTTTCATTATGGGCTCGAGAAAGTTACATCAAAAGATTCGCCAAATATCATAAATGTTGTATGATACTAGCACACCTAAAACTTTGTTGATTCTTTCTTTCCGAAAATTTTGTTAATTTCGTTTGTGCTTCTAATCAGTCTGTTTTAAAATCTTCGGTCCATTTTGGCATTAGACTTTCTAACCACCTCGAAGAAGAAGAGGATATATTGAATCACACTTTCAGATAAGTTTTGAAAAATAGAACCACAGTACTCATATTACAGTATTTACGGTTTTTATATTGTGTTTAACATGGTGTGTAATCTGCCTAGAAGAGATGAGTTTGACCTGAATTTTCTGGTTGCGTCACCTGATTGTGAGTTATAACACACCTGCTAATATTTTATGATCCAAGACGAGTCAATAAAATATATTTTATCTGAAGCCGTATCAATGATTTTATTAGGTAGACAGATGTCCTTTTAGATGAATATTCTACAGCGTTAATTTAGGAAAAATCTGGAATTCAGATTTTCAGATTTGGAGTTTCAAATTTCAGATTGATTTCAGAACAATGATGGGTATCAATACGTTTATTAGTATTCTCCAAAAAAACAAGGATTTAATTTGATACAATACAGGAATAATGGTAAAGAGGAAAGTGAAAAATGGTTCGGATGGGATGGGAATTATGGAACAAAAGTTGTAGATTATATTGATAGTTATTAGTGTTTGAAAAAAAGAAAGGATGGGTCATTTCACCGTACGAAAAAAGAAAGAAAAGAAAAAAGACATATACTTAAAATTAAGAAAAGAATCACATGATCACATGGAAAGGGAAAATATTATTTGAAAAGGATGAGTTCAGGATACTGTACATCTAGAACTCTTCTTCTTTTTTGCCATACGGACACCCCCTCCTGACATCATCATTGGCTCGTTTTTCTTTGATTTTCTAGATGAGGCTTTTGGAGGAACCTGAAAACATATTCTGAATTTCAGCAAAGCTTTAAAAAACTTACTCTGCTCAAGGAAGCGGCAGCCATAATATTCGAGATGTACAATTGCTCATCATCAGAGTCAGATGAAGAAGTGCTGTATCCGTCCATGTCTGGATATCCAGTTGATAACTGGTTAGGTGTTTTTGAATAATAGTTACGACGTGTTGGAGATGTCACCATCTGAAAATCATTAGTTCAAATTGTTCAAAATGGTGATAACCAAATCTCACATCATGGGAAAACTTTTTATCGAAAATCGGGCTATTGTTTGAAGAGCATGGAAGCACTGTCTCGTAGATATTCTCCGAGGGTGGTGGTGGTGGAGCTCTTTGTGGTGGCTTAGGACGTTGTCCTTGTACAACCATACTTGGCTTCTGAATCGGCATTGTAGCATTCCCGAAGCTCTGATTCTGCTGTACAATGTGTGGAAGACGTGGAGCCACTCTGGGAGACGCCGGGATTCTCACAACACGAGTTGACTTCTGCGAAAGTTTCCTATGAGGAGAGCCTAATCGGTCCTCATCCAGAAGTTCTTCATCTTCACCACCGCATGTCTGGTAACCACAAAAGAGTGATTCTCCGACTCTGGAATACTTGACTCCGAGCAAATTCTTCGAGCATACACAGCAACAGAAACATTCTGCAGAAGCATGCCAATGAAGATCTCCTTGTGACATATGTGGAGTGTCAGAAGAGAATGAAAGACGACATGTTGTACAGGAAATGGTTGATGATGAGGAATGGAAACATTTCAGACAAACTGGTTTGTTGGCTCTGGAATTTTTAATTTTTAGAATATGGTGTGAGAAACTAAAGTTCAAACCTCTGCATGTATTTTTGATCAGCCAGAACATCATTGCACTGAGCACACTGAAAATGATGAAAATGCCATGAACGACCTTCAGCTTCCAAACATTCGTCCCCGAAGATGACCTGGAAAATAGAGATTTGTTGAACATGTTGTGGAATTGGATTAAAATTTGTAATTTGAAACCAGGATTGGGACTTCGGAACATCTGGAAGTGAGCAACCTAGGAGGTCAAATTTATGATTGAGTGGGAGCCAGAAGTTCGAAAATAGATAAAGAGTAGAAACTATTTGTTCATACTGAAATGATAATTTTCCCACTTTCTTACCGTAAAACCTGCAAAAGAAGGACCCCTTCATTGTAGAGTTTGAACGAATTTTTCTTGCCAGATATGCAAGATATAAAAATTATATCAACTGATAAAATTTTTGTGTTAATATGAAAAACAATTAATCAGTCGGCAAATTTTTCATGTCTTTGACAGGAACCGAGATAAATTGGCTCGAAGTTAAAAGTCAGGACCCTTTCTATTACAGGCTTTACGGTATTTTCCAGGGTTTCTCACTTTGATAAAGCTCAAAGACTACCCATTTCCTAAACTCCCCTTGATTTTTTTTTTCGTTTTCGTCTGTTTGTACCCTAGTACAATTATTTTTTAAGTTGCGATTCTTCTTCCTCTACACCAGAAACTTTTGGTTTCACCAAATCGCCTATCATAAAAATCCTTGCTCTACACACACCACCAGATGTATCGAAAACTCAAGCAAAACAGTGTAATAATCCGTAAAAATCGTTGAAGTTGCTGATGGTGGTCTTGAGAGGGAAATGAGAAAAAAAGAACAAACCTCATCACACTTTGCACACCTTGGTTTGATCTGTTCGGCATGGTGACGGCCGCAGAAGATCTGAAATTGAGGATACAGATCCGTCATTATAAATTCGTGGGAGCTTACCTGATTCTCATGGGCAAAATAGATCAAATCGACGAGAAGTACATCACAAGTTTGACATCGGAAGCAAGCCGGATGATATCGTTTTTGAGTTCTCGTAGCCATCACACTGATCTCTCCCTCGTCAATTCGCTTTGGACACTGAAAATTAATTTTGATTTCTTAAAAATTAGAAATCCCCTTTCCCAATTCTATCAAGATACAATCTCAGTTCCACAACTAGTTTCTGGGACCTAATTTGTGTTGGCTCCTCTTTCCCCTAATTTGTGTTTCCATTTCGAATGAAAACGAGGCGATAAGCATCTTCGGAGGGAACACATCTTCTATCTCCCTAATGTGACGTGCCATTCAAATTCATCATCAAATCTCAATCTGTCACACAAAATTTTTGTTGCGTTTTTCCAGATTCAAAAACCAATTGACAGTAGGATAATCACAGTTAAATTCGATTCCAACTCCCTCCCCCGTTTTTCTTTGCCCCCATTATCCATCCATCAACCTCGTCGGATCTTGGGACCGGCAGGTGTCTTCTAGAAGTGCAAAGAAAGACTAGATTACACGATAAGTAGCAACATTATATGGTCAAGTGCCCTTACCCGTGTCCAGCCGTCTCAGTTCTTCTTCTCTCCATGTGTTTCTATAGTTATGTAAATACAAGATGGCGTCTCCAACTGTTCTGCTTCTTGACCGTCTTACAATCTCCAGCTAATACGGGATTAACAGTTTATTCGTAATAATACGAGTCCGACTTTTGAAAATTCTGTTGCTTACTGTTAGCAGACTTGACAGTAGGTCGATAAGACCTCTGTTAAATAATGTGACAAGAAACAGACAACAATGCATAAGAAGTTTCGTAATAAGAAAAGGATTAGACCACGGGTAAAAGACACCCGGAAGGTCTTACTAGTGAAGATAATGATGTAAAATAATTCAAAATGAGAAGAAACCAGGAGTCGTGGTTTTGATTCACTCCTCTCAAATCAGTTCATCACCCTGACTCTCTAATTTTTTGTTTATCCCCAATTCCAAGATTCGCGATAATTCTCCTGTTCATAATTGCTAGCAGTAGTTGTCCTCCTAACTATCAACAACCAAGTACAGACACCCGGAATCCTCTTGACACGCGCGATTAGTTGAGAAGTAGCAATTGGCAGTGACACATTCAATCCAGAAAACAGAACCATTTTTACAAAAGGCAGATGTTCCATCTCTCCTAATTTAGGCCTTCGAACCCAATACTTGGGCAGGGAAGGGTATCAAATGCGCGAAAACCACTGAGACACTCTCTCCTCTCTCACAGAAAAGTGATTGATGAGATGGTATCATGATACTCCTCACAGGAAGAAGACCACCATCTGTTCATTCTCATTTCCCTAAAAAACCCTGTAATTGACTTCTCTCTTTGCTCTTCCTGTTAATCCATTTATGAGTATGTTTAGATCAAAAAGCCTCACCCGCTAGGCGGATATTTGTTTGATCTACCTACCATCTACCCATGACGGGATTAGATTAACACGGGGGACACTCTAATCAGATTATAATTCGACGGACGTTTCAAGTGAGCAGTCGGACAAGGGAGTACATTACAGTGATCACAGGATGCAACATTGTTATGTAACAAGAGAAACTCCCTCTGCTCAACACAATAGAATCCATTGCTTTGAAACCTCAAAATCCCATCAAAAATCTAGCCCCACAACAATGTGGTTGACTCTTCCCTACTCTATTAATAAACATGTAACGATGCATAGGTAATTAGCAGTGACTGCTTCTTCCCCATCCCCAAACAGCTTCTCAGTAAGAAAGATGGATGAACATTTGACAATAATTGCATATTGTCTATATGACTCTCGTTTTGGAACGCATTGAGATGTTGCAATGATGATGATTGCAGACAGCCGGTTCGTTGGGGATTGAGATTGGAAATTGGAATGGAGAAGAAATATGTGATTGTTTTTGGTTGAATGGAAGCTATAAACTAGTTAAGAAAGAGCATTTTTAAGCGGGTAAAATAGCTCAAGACATTTAAATTCAAGAATAGATCAATGATGAAGTTCTTCAGTTTTGACTATTGACTATCAACATTTTCATATCTCCGACAGGGATTGTGAAAAATTTACTCAAACCTAAAAGCTAGGGGGCTTTTCTGTTACAGTACTCTCAATTACGGTACTCTTAATAATTTTCATTATTATTCCCATCTTCCACACAACAATTCCCATTCTTTTCATGTCCTTCAACACACCCTAAACTAGCACCTGTGCAGCTGGCTTCCTCGTAAGAAGAGGTCAACAACCTCTTCCTCTTTTTTCTTCAGAACTTTTTTGCCGCACTCTCTAAGTGGAACTATCTGCTTTCGAGCAGACGGTTCCCTCTAATGAGCATGACCTTTCTCCAATTTCCGTCATTGTTTATTCTCTCGCGATGTTTTTGGGCGGGAGAACGGCGGTAAGTCAAAAAGGGGAAGAAAAAAGAAGCAGTCGTGAAGATGATGATGAGCATCTCTGTAGCATAAGCATAGCAGAGAGATGGTGCGCGGAAAGACGGCGCTCGCATAAAGATTTATGACTTTTCGAGGGTGCGGAAAAGAAGAAAAAGAAAATGGTTGTTTATGGTTCTATATACGCCACAGTTTGGCCAAGATTTACGGTTTGGTTCAAGCGCTTGATGGGTCAAATATCAGTCATTAGGCTTCGGAAGAAAATTCTTTGATCAATAGACCAAGGATCCCAATAGCAAAAAATACACACCTTCTCACACTTGGTATCGAAAGGAGCATACTGTACGACACCGCTTCCCAGGCATTCCGTCTTCCGAGTTCTCTCAAACATCCTTAACGTATCTGCCTCTTCTGCATTCAAGTCTTCACAGTATCTGACATCTGAATCCTGTGGTGGAAGTTGATAACGAGATTGACGCTGCCGCCATTTCTCTCCAGCTGATCCAATGAAAGGAACTTTGTTCTCCGGGAGACAAGCGAAGTAGGCATGGACCTGTAATTAGATGAAATTTGAATTCAAAGGGAATTTACGGGATCAGCAAAAAAACATCTGTTGTCTAGGGTGTTTTGTATGAACAACAGGTTGTGAACACGATAATTGGCTACAGGTATTTTCATGACCTCTCGGTCCTGATTCGAATTTGAAAAACTCACCATATTCGGTTTCAAACCACTTGGCACCCACGCGTACTCATCCAAGGCACATCCACTGTCATCGTCAGAAGTTGAGTGACGATGCGCATCAGCAGCGATTCTGATTCTGGATGCAGGTGAGAGGCCACCCTGAGCACGACGAGAAGAGATGAACTGTGGAGCAAACTGTTGCTCTGATGGGTCCAGACGACGACGCCGAATGCGGTCACTCATCTGAAAATTAGAATGTTAAGGTACAGGGAGTTAAAGAGCAAAAAGAAAAAGTTTGAGAAAGAGATAAGAGTGAAGATCACAGTAGTTGAAAATAGGTGATTAGTCAGAAACTGGGGGAAACTTTTCAGGGAGAAAAAACACAGAAAGTATGCAAATCCATTTTTTAAAAAGGGTGTGTTTAAGTGGCAAGTGAGAAAAAAGACCAGTCTCCTCCTAGTCTAACCTTCTATTTTTCTTCCAAATAAAAATGTCAATCACTCTGCCAAAGCCATCACCACCAACACTAAAAACTAGACCGGTCCGCCCCGTATATCCACCCCGCTAACACTAGCACTCGACATCTGACCGTTTCATTTCACATTTCACAAAAAGGACGTCGTAATGTTGATTCAATTAGAGAAATCTTCCGAAATCCCCTTCTACCCACGAAAGTAGAAGACGTCCCGTTTGGAAAAAGAAGAACAAGAATAAAGGTATAGTAAAGATCGGGACGTGTGTTTATGCTAATTTGATATGGCCTTGTATGTCTGTACCGCCCGTTTTGTCTCTGTCATTATACCGGTAATGACGGAAAAGTGACAGTGGAACATTATAATGAATTAGAAAGGGTTCAGGAACATCCTTAATGAAAAACCAATGGCCCATCAGACTGTAGAAATTGCGCAAAACGACCATAAGTCTCAAAAGGAAGTTCTAAAAAACTTGATGAGAAAAAATTTCAATATGTATGCAACATAGTGCATGCGCAGAAATCGTACAAAAAATGAGTCATGCACTTTGTCGTGCGGTAAGAATGGTCAAAATGAGAAAACTTAAAAATTCTAAAACAAAGATTTTAGTGGAACCAAATCTTGGGCGTTGTCCCCCGGAACTGCCACATGGAAACCTCGAAAAAGCTACAGGGATCCCTCTCGGTATTCTATCAGAAGAAAAAAGAGGGGCGAGACGCAGGAAGAAGCAGAAGAATGGGGCGGAGCCTACTTCTTCCTCTTACCGCATGTGTTTATGTACCCTTCTCTGGTCGAGAAGGGTCTATCTGTGTATGTGTGTGCGTATGGGTGACAGGTGTTATGATACATCGGTACTAAAGATGTTATCGTTTTGGGAAGAGGTTATGGTCCCTCGAGAGACACCAAAGATGGTCCTCTCGCCTAATCGAGGTAAAGAAAAGACGTAAGATCGAAAGTTAGCGGTAGCCTTAGATGCTTTGTTTGAAGTTTCAGATGAGAGTTTAGATAATTTACAGGATGGATGATTGATGCGCGGTAATAATAACAGACTTCTGGGAACTTCAGAAACTAGGTCGGGTTTTTAATAAATGTTTCTTTATTTTGCTTTCTCGAAAAATTGGGGAAAAAATTGGTATAAAATTAGAAAGAATCTGAAAACATAATGATTCTGATAATGAGAAACAACAGAAAAATTGAAATAATGTTTCCTCAATTGTGATTAAATGTAAATATTTCTGAGCAAATACTGTAAAATCTGTATTGAAAGGGCCGGTTCTTCTATTGTTCCAAGGCACCTCTGGCGGGCTCTTCTATTACAGGGGTTGTTCTATTTTTACAACCATTTTTTCAAAATTTTTCATTGGAAAATTCGGTGAATTCTTGTTCGAATTTCATGAAAAATCTACCAATTCTATGAAAATTGAGAATTTTTGAGCAAAAAATAATTTAAACCAATTTCTGAGAGATCATAAAATCGTTAATTTTCCGAACAACGCATTTTGATATGGGCTCTTCTATTAAATGAACCCTCCTGATACATGTTTTTCGGTAAACTGGAAGAATTCACTACAAATCAGTTTGAAGGTTTAGGAAAATCTTTTTGTAATTCGAAAATTTTCATGGTGTGATTTTTTGTTGTTCTAGAAAATCCTCAGATCTGAAAGTATCACCAAAAAATTCAGGACCTCCTTACAATCTTTTTAGGCCCACGAAGAGTCAAATGACCTTCATAACCTCGAACCGAAACGAGAAAAAAGAAGCGTGGAAATGAAAACAAAGGGGGACCGACCCCGAATGAGAAGACAATAAATCGTTTTTGACACTTTTTTGCGCCGGTGCCAGAATGATGATGCGCATGTGCGGGTGGCGACCCCGACACCTCGCATCACGGAAGACAGCCGGGATGGTGTGCATGAGAAGACCCAGGGAATAAAAATAGAGAGAATAACATTATTTTTATGTTTTAGGTAATAACATTTTTGCACTTTGGAATGGGTTAAATTCTTTCTATTACAAAACCTTGAGAATCTAAAACCATTCTCCAAAAAGTTACTTTGATTGAAACTAAACTTGACAATCTAAATGACCTAGAAAATTGGAAAGATCTTGGTTCCCATAACAGTTTTCACTCTTCATGCTTTTTTACGTCTCGCATGTTTCATTCAAGCGAAAATCGTTAGATAGGAAAATGAGAAAAAAGGATTGAAGACAGGAATTTCTGGTGTTATGAGAAGTTATGTGATGTGCGATGACCGTTAAAAAATTGAGAAAGAGTGAACACATGGTGTGAAGTTGAACTATGAACAAGAAAATTTCAAAAAATGTCAAAAGTTTAGAATCAGAACTAGGAAAAAGGTACACATGTTTTAAGAAAAGAGAAAAAAGGGAATCGATGATCATGAGTAATGATGACACTCTTTTTTATATCTCCGATGTCCTTTCAATAAAAAATAATAAAAAGAGGTATAGGTATAGTTATACGTTCCGCCAAAACGGAACGAGAAGGGACTCTCTGATTGTATGCATACGTTTGGAGGAAGAACACATTGTGATAGGAGACGGATCCCTCTCCACCCTCACCTTCGCCGTATAAGTAGTTGATATAGTATATAAATAAACGGAAAATAGGGAGAATGAGAGGGTGTGATGGAGAGGGAAAGATGGAGTCAGAGTATAATGATGGTATTATGATATTGACTTTGTCGTTTTGTTGATGAAAATGTGGTGATAAATTTGAATGTTCGTGAGCTGTCTAGAAAGTTTGAATAACGTAATCAAAGTTAGCAATCTTTGAAGCTGAAATTTCAGCAGCCCCTGCTGATTTTCATATCCATTAAGGGAAAAATTCAGAATAGAAAGTTGACAAAAAAAGCAAACTCAAGAGGGATACCGTAAAATCTGAAATAAAAGACACACTGTCAATTTTGAGCGAACTCTCCCTGTCTCCTATACAGGATATAAAAAATTTATCAACTGACAAAACACTTCTAATATTATGATGAACAATTTATCAGTTGACAACTTTTTGATGTTTTTCACTGGAACCCAAAAAAATGGCTCAAAGTCAAAAGAGAAGTACTTTCTAGTACAAGTTTTACAGTAACTGCAGACTTGAACTTTCAGAATAGATTAAAGGGACTATCTAGAAACTCCACAAATTTTCAAATTCCGTTTGCCACTTCCAGCCGAGGGATATCAGTTTCAGAACCAAAAACCGCTTTCAGTACAAAGTCGGCGATTTCCTCCACTACTAGAAAGTTTCGGAAATTGAAATTTTTGAGTATTTTTTGATTTTTCAGAATTATGGCGTTTAACACTTTTTAAAGTTAATGCATATTGAGACCTACACAGACATATTTTCCTAACTCCTTCCTGCAACTGATTTACAACAACTGATTCACAAAACAATCTAACAGAACACCACCCAAACAGTCAGCTTTTAGTCCATACATCTCAATTCCTGTAACAGATAACAAAAAGCAGCCAACTAACGAAATGTTTGTCATGTTATCACCAATATTTTGGCAGTTGATTGCGTTTTGATTTCTTCCACAGGCTAGAGGTGGCGTTCTATTAGAGTGTTAACGGTAGTTAACAAAAAATAAATCTAGCAAAATTTGTAGGACATAACTAGCAGAGCTCTATAAGTTTTGCCGGAACTTTTGCTAGGACTTCAGAATTATAGCCATTCAAGAGTACATGTTGCAAACGCTCACAGTTTTTATACTAACCAATGTTTGAAAAAAAAACAAGACCATTGGTTCGAAGTAGTCTTAATTTTAAACTTCAAAACAAGCCTATTACTCATTTAGTACGGTATCACTCGGTGTCACTCAAAACAGATTCAATTCAATCCAAAACAATAGCGGTTTGCGACAATAGTCAGCGAACTGATAAGTTCTACGAGTTTGTTAGGGACACCAAAACCAAGAGAGCTCGGAATACAAAGTTGGGCAAAAAACTGCTCATTATTCAAAAAAAAACTGAAGTGCTTGAGTCCTTGGCAAATTCATATACGAAGAACAATGACACAACTAGGTCTCGAATAGAAATAGAAATCCAAATAGATTTATTTGTAACAATTCTTCTTTTCTTCCTCCCCATCTTCTTCTTCTTCTCCTTGTGCTCCTCTTCTTTTACTTCTTTCTTCTTCTTCTCATTTGAATGACACATTGATCACATTTTGGAGGAGGGTCCTCTAAAGACCCACTTATTCTATTCATTCATTCCGAAATTTATATGTTTTAAACTTTTCGACTCTCTGGTGTCTATTCTTTCAGTGAAGAGAAATTTTGAAGAGTTTTGGCGAGAAGAATGAAGAAGGAGACACCTTGTCAAGGAATGATAAATGTGTCAATCAGACTATGAGATGTTCAGGTACAAATTGAAAAATGATAAGTAAACGGACGATCGTTTGAATTGACGCCAGATCAGATGAGGGTATTATGGAAGGGTTACGATCAAGTTCAAAAAGCAGGAAAGTTGAACAAGGTTCGATTTATTGGCGTAGAATATTTTCAGAATTTCTTCTTCCATATCTATTGTACTGGCAAAACATGAATAAAAATGGATATCCATTGTCAAAAAAAACAAGATGCTCTTGAATGAGATCGTGAGAAATTCACACTTGAGATCTTATTTTTATTTTTGCAAAAAATGGAAAACATAAACGGAAATATCCAATATCTAAATTGTTTTGCTGATGAAAAATAGAATTTCAAAAGACAAAATGAACGGGAATTTCTACGGGAATTTCTTTAACATTGTCAGCTCTGGTAAGAAGAGGGGTTAAGTCTCATATTCAACAATTGAAATGAATCCAAATAAGGTCATATAGGCAAAAAACGTTCAATTCAGGGATGTTCCGAATTTAAGGAAAATTTCGAGAATTCCAGGTTCAAATTATTGGATTATCCAGATTTTGAAATTTTTGGAATTTTGGAATCCCACTTTCCAAGCCTTTGACATAATATTATCATAGTCCAAAAACCTTTGATTCCGAAAATGGCCGGAATTCTTAATTCCGTTCTGAACATCAATGGTTTCATTTGAAAGAATTTTCATAGAACTCTGAAGTATTCTAAAAAACTGATCCGGTTGTATTTTGATAGTACCATTGATACAGTATCCATTAGTACTACGCCGCGAAAAAAAGTGAAAAAGCGGGGAAGCATCGTAATTTTTTTTCCGTTGCGGCGAAAAATAAAATTTTGCTTTTTTATTGCGCACGGTGTGAAGCTGCAAGAAAAGAAGTGTGCAAAAAGGGAGAAGAAGAAGGAAAAGGCAATATTTTTCAAATTCCAAATCTATTCTCATTCAAATTTCTTTTTTGTGGAAAGGAAAGAAATGTTTCAAAACAAACTTTTCTCGTTGCTTTTTTTGTGTTCGAAAAGCAAATATATCTAAAAATGGAAAAATAAGAAGTCGAGAAGAGTTTCAAAAATGAACCAGAAAAATAAGAGTCTTTAGAAACCTGAGAAACAGAAAGAAAAAAGGGAAAAGATTACCAAAGAAAAAGGAACCACCCCAAAAATGTTAAGACCCATCTCTTCCCATCATCATCATTCTTTAGAAAAGAAAACAACCCATTTCTAAAAAGTATGTTTTTCTGTTGTTTTGATTGCTCTCAGAAGGAATAAAGAAGAAGTTTGTACATACTGTAAAACCTATAATAGAAGGGCTCACACACTGTCAAGATTGAGCTCAACTATTTTTATTCCTATGCAAGATATTAAATATATGTCAACTGACAAAAAACTTTTGATATTACGATAAGCGATTTATCATTTGACACTTTTTTAATATTTCTGGCAGGGACCTATGAAAATTGGCTCGAAGGTTTTACAATGAAAGATAATGTCTGGAAAGAAAGAAAAATCTCTGCTTCAATGTCTTTAATAAGATTTTAAAGAATTTTTTGAAGCCAACAATAAACATCAGGATTGATGCAAAATGTGCACGAATTTGTAAAATTGCAAAACTCTGTCATCATAGAAATTTTCAGAATTTAAGTTTTCAGTGGAGTTTATTTTGACTCGAAGCGTCACTCTTAAAGGCGTTACTACACAACTCTTAATAGGACATTAAAAGTGAATAAAACAAGAGAAATTAAATGGATAGGTCGAAAATGTATAAAACATGGAAAACGAGGGATTCATTGCAGACGCCTCCTACTCCGCAACCCGTGCGGGGTGTTCGTTCGTTCCTCCGAAGATTTTATCTTGAATGTTTTGGCTGGTCCTGCGCTTCCCTTCTCTTTTGGCCTCCTAGAGACGATTTATTACCGGCCACACACACACATAGACACATGCCCTCTTTTCTCTTATATTTGTTAGGTTTCTGATTCAGAAAATGGACAAAAAAGAAGAAGAAGTTGAAGATGGAAATGGAAGAACGGAAAAGGTCGAAAACTTGATGTCTAGATCTTTTTGAAGAACAGAAGGTTGTTCAGATTTAGCAGATTTTAGAAGAATTTAAGGATAAATATAGAAACTCAAAAATCCATTTCGTTATACCGTACTTCCTCTAATAGAAATCCATCCAAACCGTCAACTTTGAGCTCAATTATTTCGATACCTATTAAAGCTATCAAAATTTTTTCAACTGGTAAAATGTTATGGTAACAAATTTATCAGTTGACAATTTATGATATCTTTCACAGGAATCGACATAATTGAGCTCAAAACTGACGATTGTGGTGGGCTTCTATTAGAGGAAATACAGTATTCTAGATTACAAAATCGATTCCAAAAATTATGTCATCGAGACCAGAAGAATTGAAGTCAAACAATCTCCCACTATTTTAACAATAAACAGATCCCACTGGTTCCGAGGGAAATATAAATTACCAAGTTCTGATTAATTATGATAGTGTATGTCACATACAGTATGTGGGAAAAAACTTACTACTAGCTACAGAGAAACTTGAATAATGAGAAAACTCGTCGAAGCGTTCCTGATGTATATTTTTGTTATCTATGCGGATACGCAGAATGATTCATTTCCTATCATAACTCATAACTCTTTCTCTAGAGCAACAAAGCAGGAACTTGACCGGAAATTGGAATGATTTCCGAACACACACATTTCCACTATATTCATTCTCTCTTCTTGTTGAAAGGAATGAGTGTTTAAAAATCATCACACCCTCACTCCCTCCTACGGTTCGAATGATGATTGTTCATATATTCTGAAGTTAGAGACTGAGACGTTTATACACTCACAAAACAAATGGTCCGCTCTTTTAGAGCATCTGTTGCTTGTTGCTCTCATGCTTGCTCCTCGGGAGCAAAACCTCAGACACACATCTGGCAGTTATGGTTCCTTCAGGCTGCATCATTCCGAAATTAATAGTTGGAAAGAAAGAAAAAACAACGAAAAAGTGAAAAGAATATTGGAACTTCTAATGGGTTTCCAGAAGAATGATCCAATGTTACCCACTCACAAAGCTAAATGAATCTAAAATTCATCGTCACTCTCTCAATTCTAAAGCGTTCGGAAGCTTTGGAGGCACCTGTTGTTGTGCCCATACATAACCGATCATGGACACTTTGGACCACATTGTAAACACTAATTAGCAATCCAAGCGTCCCCACATACATCATAACTTATGAGTAGAAAGAGACAATGGCCTAAATCGCAGAAAGAGATCTAATCCTGTTTCAAGGTTTCTTAATTAACTTTTCTCCTCCAAAGTTGTCAAATTACTCTCAAACTTATTGTTTCGCCAAGAGAAAGTGTTCAGATTCTAATCATCAATATGGGGAGTATAACTTACTAATAAATCCATCTGATACGTCAACATTTTATAATGAATATGGATATGCCATGCCCTTCTCCTTCTTCTTCTTCTTTTTCTCTTCCGCGCGGATTTACCGCAAGGAAGATCAAGGGGAGCTCTTTTGAAGTGACCGACACAGTTTTGACTCTTGAGAAGGTCATTTTCATCTCTCTGATGTTACTCTATCTTTGCCGCCTCTCGGGCTGCTGCGATAGCTTGACGGGATAAGAACGAGATTTGATTTCAATTTCAATTTCATCATTTCGAGAATGGCGGGAATATCCATGCAAGAAGAAACACTTCAGTTCTCGAAATCCGGAATTTGCACATAAAATTTGCGACTGCGCGCACTGTGAAACTTGATATTTCATTTATGGAGTTGGAGTGAAAATAGGGGGTGAGAGGTGAGAAATTTGCAACATTTTTCAAGATTCTTGAAAATTACGTTTTTCGAGGGTTTCAACATCAAAAGTTCAGAACGGATACAGTGAGCAGTCTTGAATACCAGATAGAACCTATACGTGCACACGGAGCTCAATTATCTCAGGTCCTTCAAAAGATATCAAACAATTGTCAACTGATAAATTGTTGGTGATATTGTGATAAATAATTTGTCAGTTGACAGATTTTTATATCTTTTGAAGGAAGCGAGATATTTGAGCTCGATGAGCACGTATAGGGCGTGATCTATTAGATCATTTATGGTAGTTAAAAATTGACATTCTGAATGGTCAAAAATATTTAGTCTTGAAATAGTCAAAAAGGTGCGAATCTTATTAATGGTTCCCAGCTCGATGGATCAGGAATGAATTGAACTTTGAGCCATTTCCCCAATAAAATTCAAGGATCTAACGGAAGCTTTGATGATATCAGTGCTATTAAGAAAACCATTTTTACTTGAATCAGTCTGTAAAATCATTTAATGACGATCATATTCATAAAAAGCTCAAAACTGAGAAAGCTTCTTAAAGACAAAAAACAAAAACTGAAAGAAACAGTCAGTTGGCGGCGAACAAGACACAATTGTTCCTTTGCATGACGACGCGTGAGCTGCCTGTATGCAAACTATGCAAACTTAAAACGACTCATTTGCATTCGGATTCCCCTTTGCACCGAAAATGATAAACAAATAACACGCACATATTCAGCTGAGAGAGCACACGCGCGAAACCTCGCACTCTTTTCAAGCCTTCTGGTTGGTAGAAGAAGATGCACATTGTGCAAAACCATCGGCACAATGGATCGTATTTCATAGGCGGTTCTACCCTCTTGATGAATTGTGACAGAAAAGTACAGAAGATGAGTTATCGTATGAAACAAATTTTGAATAGGGTTTTTGAAAATTTGGGAGATCACAAAAACCTAATAGATTGATGAAAAACTCATTTTCCCAAGCGACGATTCGTGGGAATGTCGAATACTGTGAGAATGACATTTCATTAGGAACCTCGGTGTTCGAATAGGTCATGCATATGTTTTTTGAGACCTGGCCCAGTTCAGATAATCAAATGATTCCAAAAATAGAGCAGAAGGAGTAAAGTTTACTGTTCAAGAAAAGCAAAACTACCGTAAAACCTGTAATAGAAGGACCCTCACACCGTCAAGTTTGAGCTTATTTTTCTTGGCTCGTAAGCAAGATATAAAAAATGTGCCAACTGATAAAATGTCTGGAATTTTATCATAAACAATTTATCAGTTGACAACTTTTTCATATCTTTGACAGCAAACAAAAAAACTGACTCAAAGTTAGAAGTTGACCTTCTGTTACAGGTTTTACGGTAGATAGGCAGGTTCTCTGAAAATAAAATTTAGGTTACTTTACAAAACCATCATCAAAAACTCATCATGTCAAAGAGTCAAATTTGATTAGACCAGAAACACAAAAAGGACAAAAAGAGTCCCTTGCGGCAAAAGTACGCGCGGAAACAATTGAAGAGAAAAGAGGAAACGGAAAAAAGATTTCAAATTTGAACTACTTTTTGTTGAGTAAAATCCTGAACCAAAGAAGGAGGAGAAAATAGAATAGAAAAGACGAAGAAAGTTGATGGGGCGGAGCGAATTGATGAGGACGGGAGAAAGGAAAAGGTAATAGTTTGAAATATGTTTACTTTAGATTCTCGATTTCCAGTCAAACTACTATCAACATAGAGAATTCTTTTGTAATTCAAATCGTCAGAAGACACTCACATGTGTTCTTTTCTTCATCTCGACCAACTGCAGTATCCACAGGTGTCCGAAAGATTATGAGAAAAGTGGCGGCGAATCATAAAAAACGAACTGAAGTGGTCGAGAAATGAGATGAAAGAGTCGATGAGAAGTTGGAGTGTAAAAACATCCAATGTTTAGAGTATTCGACAATCATCTGTTAGGAAACAGTGGGCGGAGAGTTTGGAAAAAGCAAAGTTCCAGAACGAACCACTAAAGTGAACCATTCTCAAGAAACTACAAAAATCTGACAGAGTATTTGAATAGTTAAAAAAACCCAAGATTTGCACCGAATACGCTAACAATATCAGAAAAAGTTACAAGCACACAGAATGTACCAAAGCAAGAAAGTTTATCTACTGTCAAACTTGTAATAGACTGGCCCCTGTCATGTTCAAGCTGATTTTTCTTGGCTTCTTAAGATATCAAAAACAAATCTACTGATAAAATATTTGTGGTATTCTGGTATACAATTTATCAGTTGACAACTTTTTCCTATCTTTGACGGGAACCGAGAAAAATTGGCTCAAAGTTAAAAAAAATAGGGGGATCTTCTATTACAGGTTTTACGGTAGACTGTTCGAAAGTTTGCGACTTGAAAGGCATTTTACAGCAACCTTGCAATCTGAATCATAAGTATTTTGAAAAACCATTTTTACTTTTCAAACATTCTATTTCTTTCCCACAATATCTCGATTGAATCTCTCTGGAGTTATATAAGAACACAAGAAAATTCGAGGAACACATAAAGATATATTACGCAACTTCTTCCCCCTATTTTCTCGCCCATCATCTTCTTCCGTCATGTTCCTAATCAGATTTCTCCAGAGTAAAATCCCAAGGAATTTGGTGGTCCGGCTAACGAGATGTGTACATACAAAGTTACGAAACAAATTCGCACAATGGGTGGTCCTTTGAATTTCTTGGAGCAGTCTTTTGACATCAATGTTTTTCAGGATGGAATAAATAGGGAAAATGGAAATCTTACAAAAGAAATTTAGAAACCATGTTGTTAACCTAAAAAGCTCGAGGCATGTCCCCTTTTCCTTGTCGATGTACCAACGGCAGCTGTTGCAAACTCACATAAATAACTCTATGATGACAGTAATGCCATGTCTCATTTAGGTATGGGAAAACGGGGAAAGACGCCAAGTATTACCGAAATGGGATACTAAAGTGGTTCAAATTTGAGATGTCAGCTGAGGAGGCGCGGACGAAAAAAAAGGCTCGCCGTCGTATGGAAGAGTTGGTGTTTTTTTTAAATCTTCTTGATGAAAAATGTTATAGTGATCAAAAAACGGAACTTTGTCAACATAGGTACGACTAAAAGAATAAATCAGCTTCTGTATTTACCGTAGTACCTGTAATAGAAGGGCCCCACGTTGTCAAGTTTGAGCTTATTTTTCTTGGCTTGCGAGATTGCAAAAAAAGTCAACGAACAAAAAACTTCTGTTATAATGATAAACCATTCATCCGTTGACAATTATTTATATCTTTGACAGGAATCAAACAAAACGAGCTCAAAATTAAAAATTAGGGTCCCTTCTATTACAGGTTTTCGGCAGCCTACTGATCAGTTGGAATTATGCTACAACGCAACTGTATTTCAGATCAGTTTAAATTCATTCCCATCTTTTTCCATGCTCCCAGTGGATTCATATCTTGCTCTTTTTCGCTTCTGCAGCAAAAATAATTGTGACACCGGGGGGATGAAAAATCGTGTGACACAGAAAACTAACTTGTGAGGCGGCAAAAATGACGAATTATCCTTCTCCCCTGTCTAGGGACAACCAACTAAAAAGTAAAAAGCGACAAAAGTGTTTCTTGTCAGAGAGAAAAAGGAAAGGGTTTGTCAACATACGGAATATTGAAACATTGGTCCCCAGGGGATACCAAAAAGAATATTGAGGTTAAAGGAAAAAGAGGGTGGTTATGAAATGTTTAGGAGCAACAATGGAAATGTTCAAAAGGAGGGAATTTGTTAAAGAATAGGTAGCAGTTTTTGGGTAAGAATTAATTGATACTTAAAGAAAATATTTCTGGAAAACAAAAGTCGGAATTTACAAGACCTCGAAAAATAAATTAATCAAAATAAGAAAAAGTACCGTACTTCGTAACCACCAAACGTCTCCATATTTTTTTTACTTAAGATCTCACGATTCAGTTTTTTTCATGCCCTTCAAACTCTATATTTAAAATGTGAAGTTTCCCAAAACTTCTGATATTTCCTTCTATCAATCGTATCAAGATCAAATTCATCAACCCTCGAACAAAAAAATCATGTGAGCCAATGGATTCTTTCCTCCGCCAAACTTTTTTATTCTGCAGAGAAGTTTCTTGTTTTTGGTTTCCATCATCTTGCTCTATCAAAAGAATCACATCAATCAACCAAAAAAAAGTTCAATGTGGTAGGAAAGCCAATCTCCGCCTTCTTATCTGCCGCTTTCGGCTCTCACCGATCAGAGGAAAAAAGTCAAGTATAAAAAGAAAGGATCCGAGAAGATTCCTTAGTTTTCCTTATCTTTTCATTGTCTAACATTTTCTCAATTTTCAGGGATGGAATTTCGAATCCTCTTCTCTCTTTCCCTACTTGTTGTAGGGATTCTCGGACAACTAGTAGAGGATAATGGACCAGTACACTATTGTTTCATTGACCCACCAGTGGTGAACATTATTTTCAGCCATACTTGTAATCCGGGCCTTTGCCGGTCCTTCGCGGGCCCTGCCATAATTTCTTTCAGAATCGATATTTTCAAACCAACTAAATCAGGTATGATAGAGCTCCACGAGTACTACAAAACGGTATTATTTGAAATATTGTATCTTATCTATGAACAAAGTTACAGATCATAAAGTGGCTTTTCTCGCAGGGCCCGGCAGGGCCGGGCCGGGCCGGGCCGGGCTTGTTTTTTTGTCCCTTTTGCTCCGTAACTCTGTTCATAGACAAAATACAGTATTCCAAATAATACCGTTTTGTAGTACTCGTGGAGCTCTATCATATCTGATTGAGTTGGTTCAAAAAAATTGATTCTGAAAAAAGTTATGGCAGGGCCCGCGAAGGCCCGGCAAAGGCCCGGATTACAAGTATGCTTTCAGCTACTAAAAAATAAATATAATCTTCAGAAGCAACGCCTCTCCCCAAACCTTCTTGAGAACATCACTACATGTACTCACCTCGTCTATGGAAGAGTTTCAATTGACAAAGACTATCCACCGTATCCTCAATACAGTGTTACGGATGTAGATTCTGGATACGATATGGACAACATCCGGACATTTTTGAGAATGAGAGAGTATCATCCGAATGCCAAATTTCTCATTCGTCTTGTAAGGACCGCGCCGTTCGAAGACTCAGTTGTTGCCACGAAAACTGCAAATGCTCTCATGAAGCATGTGAAGAGCAAGTGAGTTGAAAATTCGGATACTGTAGATGGCGATGGGAATATACACTTTCAGAAGATTCGACGGAGTTCTTGTTATGTTCGATGGAATCCATTTGGAATACCGTTCTTCCACTGCATTCTTGGAAGCAATGTCTGAAGAAAAATCAATGATGTTGGTGTTTGGATTATCTGGAAGGCGTGTTTTCGGCTATGGAGCCGTTAAAAGACTCCAAGAGATCAATCCATTGGTGGAACACATCTTCTTGGATATGGGAGAACTTCCAGTGAGGGTTTTCAGTAACTTTTTAAAACAAATATTTTTTTCAGTCTAACGAAGAGCCAACTAGAATCACTCAAATCAACCCACTTTTCTCGAACACATCAATTCCATTTGAGGAAACGATTCAAGGAACTGTTGATGAGTTAGTTGAATTTTCTCTTCCCGAATTTCATTTTTCATTTCAGGCTCGTCAAGGAAGGAATTCTTCCAGCTCGTATTGTAGTTGGACTGACAGCAGGAGGATGGAAGTTCGAGATCAAAGAATCACAAGATCCATTGAGAATCTCTCATGGAATTTATGCTGTGGAAGCTGGTAAACGAGTAGCTTATCAAGATGCATGCAAAGCCAGAGGAGCAGTGATATACGATTGGAAAACAATGAATGAGATCACTGTTTATAGACAAATGTGGATGAATGTCAATCTGCCATTAATGAAAGCCATGGGAGAGAAGGTACACGACTTTATCATTGAAACTACTCAAAAGTATATTTCAGATTAAATGGATCCTCGGACAGAAGTTCGCTGGATTCGGAATCTCTGATGCCCTAACAGACGATCCACGTGGTGACTGTGGAACCGATCCTCTTCCAGCTCATCGCCTAGCCATGCAACTGATTCGTAACACAATTCCAGCCAATCCAGCGAAATGTACAAGACTCTGTTACTTGGATCCAGAACAAGTCGAAGAGACCTTCCCAATTGACAATTTGAGATCGGATTACTGTAGCCACATCGTAGTTCACTATTTTGATTTGGACTTGAAGAACAATGTGGTCGTTGCTGAAAAAGCAGAGAGCTTGGTTAAGAAAATTGATCAATGGAGAACAAAAATTGTTGAGATTGCTCCAAAAGTTAGATTAGAACCATTTGAATAAAATATACAATAGATTTTCAGCTTATTCTTTCTCTTGGTTCAAAACAGGTCACTGGAGTCTGGCAGTTCCTTCTCGGTAATGATTTCCGTCGCAAGGAAGTTGCTGAGGAGCTTGTAAAATCTATGTATGCGTCTACTGCTGATGGACTCGAAATCTCGTGGACTTTGGAACAAATGGCCAGTGATTTTGATAAAAAGAATCTGAAAGCGTTGATTGATGATATCGTTACGATAGATGTCGAAAAGAAATTCGAGCTCGTTGTGGCAGCTACTCCACAGAGCAGTTTTTCGGATTTCTATGATTATGAGCATCTGAATCAGTGGGTTCTTTCTCTATTGAATCGCAAACAACTCTTAATTCAGAACCGTCTCTCTTATCGTCCTTCACTCGCATCGTCTTCACTCAGAATCTCTTCCATTCACCGGACACTCATCTCCACTCCGTGCCACGTCATCAATGAAAGATCCAAAAATGACATGGGAATCCCTTTTCAACCATTGGGCTGAGAAGAAAGTATCTCGCTCTAAAATTGTTCTCTCCCTCACTGCATCTACTCTCTCAATGCAATCTCTCGCTGATATGCGAAGCTCAGCTTTAGCTCCATTCGGTCAACCAGTCTTCGTTTCAATGTTGCGATCGAAGAAGTCTGATATTCATAGCCAGCAAGAGGTTTGTGAGAGTCTAGAGACAGGCACAGGAATCACTCATTGGGTTGATGTAGCTGACGTTCCTTACTTAAGGTTAGATTAATCGATGACCTTTCAGATTTCAGCCTTTCAAATTTCAGACGATACGATCAAATGGTGGCTTATGAAAACACTCTGAGCTCTCATATTAAAGCAGTTTGGGCTTCCATGAAAGGTGTTGGCGGATTGGCTCTTCACAATATTCATCAGGATGATCCAAGTGCTGTTTGCAACAACCGTACCTCATTCCCTCTTCTGGATTCTCTCTCCCGTGCTCAAGTCTGCCAGAAGTGTTTGAAACAACACGACTTCAAGAAGTGTGCTCAACACGATTTTGTTGTCAGTTGCAGCTTCGATTTGAAAAAGAATATGCGTAAGTGAAGATGGAATCTATTGGGATATGTACCATATGGTTCAGCTCTTTTCAAAACCGATATCGTTCCATACGAGAGATGCACTGAAGTGGTTGTGGAGCAAGCCAAACTCTCGCTGGGTGGAAACATCACTTTTAAGGATTCACAACAGGAGCAGGTTCTGAGAAACTTGGTGAGCAAAAAATATCGATATCTGTAAAAAAGCTATCCAAACATTACAGACTACTATGCGCCCAAAGATGCTGAAATGTGGAATGGTTCTATCTCTTTCCTGTGGAGATTCCGAGAAGCATCTCAACCATATTCTTGGAGGTAATACATTTTTTCTCTCGAGGTTTGGTTTCATTATATTTGTTTGAGATAACATGACTTCTGCTATCAACAATGTGATGAGTGTCATGGAAAAGTACAAGTTCTCTGGAGTCCAGTTGGATTGTGAAAAGGCGATTCGCAGAGGAAATCATGTAGGTCCCACTATTTGGAAGTTACTTAATAACTTCCAATTTTCAGATCTTCTTCAGCAATTTTGTGAAAAAATTGGTCAAGAAGTTCGAGAACACCAAGGCATCAAATGGATGTAATAGAACTCTTTCTGCAAGGTAAAATTCAGAGTCACAGTCGATCCTCCAACTTCTAATTTTCAGATTTTCCCCATTCACAAGAACTCCTTCAAGCTACTACAGTATCTCATTGCTCAATCGTCTCTCTCACGTATCCATTCGAATGACTGATAAGAATCAAGTGGATCTTCCATTCTTCTTTAACACTTCTAACCCAGATTTCCCGTCAACAGAAAAATTTGTGAAACTTTGGAAGAATTTCGGATTGAAGCCAGAAAAGTTGGTTTTAGAACTGTCTCCATTTGGATGGCAAGAAGGAAAAAAGGAGGGCGAAAAGATTAAAATGACTCAAGGAGAAACTTGTGTGGCCGTTGGAAACAAAGCAGTTTATCAGCAAAACTATGAAATTCTGACTGGATCCACTAGTCATGCCAATGGAACTGTTCATATTCCACTTATTGAGGATTTCCGCTACAAGGTAAAAAGTTAAAAAAAATCTAAAAACTAATGTTCTCTTCTCAGATCGGCTATATTCAACGCGAACAACTCGGCGGACTTGCTTTGAATTCTGTGAATGGGGACGACTATACTGGAATTTGTGGACGGGGATCCTTCCCGATTCTTAAATCGGTCTACAGCTCCACCAAGTGTCGCTAACCCATGTTTTCAAAACTTTATTTTCCAAACCTAAATAAATTTTGATTGATTTTAAAGTCAACAATTCAAGAAACTTCTCAGAAACAGATGTCGTAGTGTGACATCTAAAGTTGTTTGCATTCTTGAGGACTCAGTATTTTTATGGGTTTGTTCTCTCCACTAAACTTTGTTTCTTTGTCCATTTTCTTGTTAGTTCCCGTCAAACACAAGAAACCCTCCTCAATAGTTGAAAATGAGGAATTCTTTTTTTCAGTTTATTGATCGTCAAGAGCAAACAAGTTACATGAATGCTTTATCTTTGGTGTTCTCAAGTTACATTTGCACATAGGATTTACTTTTAAAAAGCTATTGCTAAGTGTTTCTAATACAAATTTGTTAATTATTATATTAATAAAAAACCTATGTTCGCAACATCATCATGGGATTCAGACCTTTGTAAGTGGCTTCAATTTCCTCAACTTCCTTTGACTAGGAATCCGGTTTGCGCATTCTCCCTTCTCCTTTTCATATATTGTGTTCAATGTGTCACCTGTTGTCTCTGATTTGTTTATTTATTGATCTTTTGTTTAGTTTTTCCAATGTTATTAAATTTAGGAATCATTTACAGATGGAATGAAATCGCTGACCGATTTATTCGGTTGCTTCAAACGGAATCCGAGGCGAGGAGATGGTTAGTTTGTAGTTTGTGTCTGATTGTAAGCTTTCATGAGCAATATCGATTTCTATTTTTCGAACTATTTTTTGATGAATTCAATATACTTTCTGTGTGAGAAAATCAGGTTTTTATTTGAAAATTAAATCAAGGAATTCCTTGAATTTTTCCTTTTTTGTCACAAAATGCAACCATGCTCGGTTGTGAGAGCGGAGGGTTTTTGATGATTTTTGAATACAAATTCGCGAAGTCAACTGATGTTTGTTTGCTTTTCGGCCCGATTGCTGATTGATTTTATCAGCATTTATTTCATCAGCAAAAAAGGCGTCTTGGAAAGTAAATTATTGAAACATCTAATTTTTCTTACAATTACTACAAAACCGTAAGGTTTCTTAAAGGCGCAGCTGTATTTTCGGACTACATTTTTTAGTTTTGAGTATGCGCCTTTAAATTCGCAAAACCGTACTTCGCAAAATCGCAGTCGAAGTCGCAAAATCAAAGTCGCAAAATTGAAATAATTTCAAGTATTTTTCGTTCAGATATGTTTGCTTTGGGCACTTTTTCGCTACCAATTTTTCGTGCAAAACCGTCTGAAGCTTGAAAATTTGCAATCTGATATAATCAGTTCGTCTTCTCTTTCATTGTCTTTACTATAGGCTTACAATTATAAATATTTAAATCTCGATTTTTCAGAAGCAGCTTCGGCTAATCAATCCACAAGTGACAGCCCGCCTATGGGGGCAGTGGCAAGTGGAATGCCTCCGCCGAAGCGTCGTGCTCCGACGGAAACAAAAACACCACCAGGTGAAAGAAATGTTGATGACACTGGAATTCCATTGAAGGAAGCGTTGAAGCAGGCGAATGATGCTAAATTCGCAGTTTTCTGTTCTGGAAACAACGAAGAAGAGGAAAAGCAAATTTCGGAAATCGAGTCTATTCTAAAAACTTTGAAAGATCCACCAGAGACTGAAAAACCTCTCGAAATTCCTGAAATTCAAAGAATCCAAGTCAGCTCATCGTCTAAAAAAGCAATCCAATATCTGACTTTGCACGATTCCTGGCCACTAATCTACATCAAAGGAAATGCAGTTGGAGGACTCAAGGAGCTGAAGGCGTTGAAGCAAGACTATTTGAAAGAGTGGCTTCGTGATCATACGTACGATTTAATTGTAATTGGAGGAGGATCGGGTGGTCTAGCAGCAGCCAAAGAAGCAGCAAGACTCGGTAAAAAAGTTGCTTGTCTGGATTTTGTGAAGCCTTCACCACAAGGAACAACTTGGGGACTCGGAGGAACTTGTGTAAATGTCGGATGTATTCCAAAGAAGTTGATGCATCAAGCAAGTTTATTGGGTCACTCGATTCGTAAGTTGTATTCAGAAAATTTTCAAACGCATTAATATATGATTCTAGATGACGCTAAAAAGTTCGGATGGAAGTTGCCAGAAGGAAAAATCGAACATCAATGGGGACATATGCGTGACTCTGTACAAGACCATATCGCTTCTTTGAATTGGGGATATCGAGTTCAGCTAAGAGAGAAGACGGTCACTTATATCAATTCCTATGGAGAGTTCACCGGACCATTCGAAATTTCTGCAACCAATAAAAAGAAGAAAGTCGAAAAACTTACTGCCGATCGCTTCTTAATTGCTACTGGTCTCCGCCCCAAGTATCCAGATTATCCAGGTGTGAAAGAGTACACGATCACTAGTGACGATTTGTTCCAACTTCCGTATTCTCCTGGAAAAACACTTTGCGTTGGAGCATCGTACGTTTCACTGGAATGTGCCGGATTTCTGCATGGTCTAGGATTTGATGTCACTGTATGCTTTTTCTCTTTCTATTTTTTTTTTAATTGATACTTTTCAGGTAATGGTACGTTCGATTCTTCTCCGTGGTTTCGATCAAGACATGGCAGAACGTATTCGCAAACATATGATCGCCTATGGTATCAAGTTTGAATCTGGGGTTCCGACGAGAATCGAGCAAATCGAAGAAAAGACCGACGAGAAGGCGGGAAGATATCGCGTATTTTGGCCGAAGAAGAACGAAGAAACTGGTGAAGAGACCGAAGTATCGGAAGAATACAACACGATTCTGTATGCGATCGGAAGAGAAGCTGTGACGGATGAAGTGGGACTTGATAGCATTGGAGTAGAGAGAGCAAAAAGCAAAAAGGTTGTTGGAAGACGTGAACAGGCGACGACGATTCCATGGGTTTATGCAATCGGTGATGTGTTGGAGGGGACTCCGGAATTGACACCAGTCGCAATTCAAGCTGGAAGAGTTTTGATGAGACGTATTTTTGAAGGAGTCAATGAATTGGTAAGTTTTGAGCGAGAAAATTGGAAACAATTGTATACTCTGAATTTTCAGACAGAATACGAACAAATCCCAACAACTGTCTTCACTCCACTCGAATACGGATGTTGTGGCCTTGCCGAAGAAGATGCGATCAAGAAGTACGGAAAGGAAAACATCATCATCTATCACAACGTGTTCAATCCACTCGAGTACACGATTCCCGAACGAATGGACAAAGATCACTGCTATCTGAAACTGATCTGTTTGAGAAACGAAGAAGAAAAAGTCGTCGGCTTTCATATTCTGACTCCAAATGCAGGAGAAGTCACTCAAGGATTTGGAATTGCTCTGAAGTTGGCAGCGAAGAAGGCTGACTTCGATCGTCTCATTGGAATTCATCCAACTGTCGCAGAGGTTTGTTTCAAAAGGAGAAACCTCAAAAGTAGATGGCAATTTTCAGAGTTTCACGACGTTGACATTGGAGAAAAAGGATGGAGACGAGGAGCTACAAGCATCGGGTTGCTGAGGATAAGAAGGGTCCGATTTGAGAGAAGGAGTAATAGTTAGAAGATCAAGAGAAATATGAATGGGTTTGGTTCACCGATTCCAGCATATTTACTGTTGATCTTCCTCCTACCTTCTCTCAAATTGGACCGTTTGGTGATCGCCAGTAAGGGCAGCTTTGTGACGACTCTGGGCTAAACTCCATCGTGAGCGCCTTTGGTCTGATGCGCTCTGAAAACGGTCACCGCCCCCTGAAGACCATCAGTACGGTTGGGTTTTGATTTTCTATTAATACGAAAGCTTTTTTTCAAATTCTAAACCCTTCTTTACTGACCTTCAGGTTAGGGTAGTATTGACAGTTGCCACGTCCCTGTGGGTTTTATGATCTACCGCTTGGCAACTTTCAGAACTAGACCTAATTAGCCAATCGTTCGCTTTTATTCACTTTATTAACCTTTTTCTTCATCATCCCCCTCTTCTGAACGATTACTCTTTTTCCACCATTTCGCCCACCATTTTGTTTGGGTTATTGTATGCCTTTTTATTCAGTAATGCAATATTTTTCGTAATGCCTTTCCGAACATGAATTCTTTTCATTGAAAATTTCGATTTGTTTCATCAATACACAACACCCACAGTCAATAGTCTTGCAGAGCCTGTGCTCACCGCTGCGTCTCTGAAGATTTTCTCTATTACGTTTCCTCTGCTTCTCACCAATTCATGTCTCCTCTCGCCTTCGCATATATTTAGACACGTGAAGAAGAGATAGAGAAAGAAGAGGAGAATGGAAGACGAAAAAGCAACAGTGGAGAAGGAGAGAAAGAGTATTTGTATATTCAGGCCGAGAGAAATGGGGAAACAAGCATCGATATTCATTCCTCCCTTATATTTTTACTTTCAATATTTTCCATATGCAACCGGGCAGGAGACTTGTGTAATAATAAATTTCATTTGCACTGTAACGTTTTTAAAATTCTTCTTAATCTCTCACAAATCGCTCTTGTTCAGCTACTATTCTGGTACAAACATCGGAGCTGAGGAAGAGAAACACCGGTGGCCCCACCAAGACAACTACCGTAACCTAAAAATTTTTATATTTTCCGGATAAATTATAATTGCTGTCTGAGAAAAAAGTCGATATGTGACATATCATATGTCGCTAATTTTTTTTTAAAGGTGGTGTACGGTGAAATNNTNTATTGCATCAAAATGTGCAGAAATTCATGTAGATTGACTTAAAAATAAAGAAAAATTCAAAAAAATTCCTTCATCGAGAAAAACGCATCGAAAAATACGCTGAAAGCCCTTAGGGACGAGGTTTTTTCTAGGCCGCCCGGCGAGTAAAAGCGCGGGAATTCAAACTTTTAAAATTTTTTCGCTCGTTTTCACTTTTTTTTGTTTTTTCAAGAGTTTTCTAGGTTTTTGTCAATTTATCTTCCAGATACATCGGAAAATTTGAAAAAAAAACAGTGAAAACGAGCGAAAAAATTTTAAAAGTTTGAATTCGCGCGCTTTTACTCGCCGGGCGGCTTAGAAAAAACCTCGTCCCTAAGGGCTTTCAGCGTATTTTTCGATGCGTTTTTCTCGATGAAGGAATTTTTGAATTTTTTCTTTATTTTTAAGTCAATCTACATGCATTTCTGCACATTTTGATGCAATAAAAAATTTCACCGTTACTTATTTTCGACGCTTTTTGCCGTTTTTACGATGTAATTGCGAAAAAGGAATCCGAATAATAAAAATAATTGAAAAAACAATGAGAATCATCCAGAAATTTAGAAAATACGAAAATAATATTCAAAATAAGCTAAAAAGATACGGTAGTTCGCTCTTGCGCCTTCAAAAAAATTCAACAAGATATTTGCTCTCGACCTTTTTTCAGACTATGGTAATACTTTTCTGGGTGAAAATAAGAAAAAAAAACGACGAAAAGCAGTGAAAGACGAGGAAATAAATCCTGAAAAAAAGATGTAGGTTACTGTAGTAGTCGTTTTGAGACCTTCGGCCACGGTCACCGTCTTCTTCTCTCCCAAAGGTTTGAGTTTTGTATCAGAATAATACATAACTCTTGTTCAACTACGTTTCAGCTAGATTTCAAGAAGCATCTATTAGAAACCTTATTTTTCTCCAAATTACGTAATTACTAAAGAGGATGAAATGGACTTTGTACCCTTGATCTATATATTCCTACTCCTCTCTCCACCAATGCACCCTCTTGGCAACTTTCACTCTTCGAGACACACCACGAGACAGCATGTCTCTTCTCCCTCCGTCGCCTTCATCCTATCGATCTCTTCCGCGCGGAAAGCACTCCTGATCAATAAAGTTTCTTTTCGGCATAATATGCATGTTTTCTATCCGCTTCGTTATCTATTAAATTGCTTTGATTATTATTCCAGTTTCTCTCTTTTCACTTCCTCTTCTTGTTCACACTGAAATACATTCTTTCAGAAACTTGGAAACAAACCCCATCATGATGAGACCACAGTGTCAAAATCATAATCAAACATGTCGTGTCAAAGTGGACTTTTGCTGGAAAATGTTCAACGAAACGAAAACCACAAAAGTGGTCATGGATCTTCTCTGCCACTGTCGTGTTTATGAGCAATTGAGGCAAAAGTTCCTGGAGTTGGTCCAACACACCAACTATCCGATTTATGACATCGAGTTTTCTTGCGGTATGCTTCTGTTTAAGATCCCAATCCACCTGTCTCGATTTCAGCGGACCGTGATGGATCGACCATTGTCGTTAATGGCTACCAAGTCTACAATCATATGGGACAAGAATACAATCTTCAATCGACTCTTCGTTTAAATGTTGACATTATTGAGGTATCCACAGGAGAGAAGTTGGCCGAGTTGGATCGTCTGGTCCATGAGTGTCATAACAAAATCAAAGCTGACAAAGGATGGAGAGTTTTGAAAGATACTGAGGTAACTGTTCAAACCACCGCTCAAATAACTTTAACATTTCAGATTGCTGAGGAGCAACTATCCCTTCGCGAACTCTTTGAGGCACAACAGAAGGAAATCAACTCTCTTCGAGCTGATATGACAAAATTGAAGCTTGAAAACGAACGTCGTCATGGTGAGAAACTCGAAATCCATAGAGGAGCTGCATACGATGGAAATCAAGATCGCTTCATTGTGAATCATGCTAAAGAGAAGCAGCCTGATAATTCTAGTGAAGTTCACTTTCGAGTCTTTTGCGATGAATGCCAAAATAAGGTCATCGGACACCGTTTCAAGTGCACTGTCTGCGCTGATTACGATTTGTGCCAGGGCTGTGAAGCCAAAGGAATTCATGCTGATCATATTATGATTCGAATGATCAAACAGCGATACACAGTGAAAGGAGTCGATACTGTACCGCTCCGTTTGCTCCCGATAATGGAGAAAAAGCTAACGATTGACAGAGGAACAGGACCAAGCAGCTTGAATCAGTCAGGTGCTAAAACTGTACCTAGCACACTACGCTCAAATTTGTTGGCTTCAATGGCATCACGTCTTGATTCGGCCACAGCGCTCATGCAGAAAAAATCCCCTGATTCGAAGATGGACTATACAACACTTATGGAGAAATTTAGCTCCAACGACTCGCCCAACAGAAACAAAAGGGCATACACAAACATTTGGCCACAAGATACTCATGTACGGCCATACTCCAACGTTTGGTCACAAGATACTCATGTACCAGAGATAACCATCAATCCACCAAAAGGACAAGCCACTCCATTTGAGGGAAAAGACTACGAGATGAAGTTGGTATCATCTGAAGAGAAGTCGAAGAAAACAGACCAAAACATGGAGGATGGTACTCCTATTTGGCAGCTATATCAACAATATTTTCGCCAATGGAATCCACAACCGTCCATGCCTGATGGGCTGAGAACCGATGATATTGAGTACTGGAGACGTTATTTCTCACTTATGAAAAATGAAGAACTGGACATTGACTCTGAAGACTCTGACGACGATTCGGACTGTTCCGATTCTTCGGAATCCTCAGACTCATCCGACTGCTCTGGAGAATCTGTGGCATCTTTCGATGAACTGAAAGAACTCGAAACATCAGAAGAAGAATCTGGAAGTGAAGGATCGGAAAGTGATGAATCTGGAAGTGGTTCAGATGATTTCGATGTGGTCAATGATGAAGACGTCAATGAGGGTGAGATGCACACTGCTGTGGCGCCAACTCCAGAAGCAACTGATTAGAAAAAGTGTATTTGGAAACAAAGATTCTTAACTTTTACAAACTTTCATTTTTCAGGTTTCAGCATCACGACTGTAACACGACTTCACGACTTTGTATTATCAGCATCACGACTTTGTATTATATCATTTCCTGTAATTACTCCACAAATGTAAAAATGAAAAAACTTCAAAAACTGCATTCGATCCCATTTATTCTAACTCAAGGATTCATCAAAATTATTCTCGGCTTCCATGTATTTTTGGCATTACTCATCACCATCTTCTGTATCATGCTGTAAAACTGAGTTCAATCTTTTTTTTCAATAAAGCAAGTAAAACTGGAAGTTTTCATGAAAAATTTAGTACCGTAAAACCTGTAATAGAAGGGCTCTCTAACTTATTATCTTTGAGCTAATTTTTCACAGTACCTGTCAAACATATAAAAATCTTGTCAACTGATAAAATGTTTGTCATAATATCAAAAACGTTTTGTCAGTTGACACATTTTTGATATTTTTTACAGGAATTGAGATAATTTAGCTCAAACTGGACAGCGTAAGGGCCCTTCTATTAAATGTGTTACGGTATTTGAACGTAAAAAAATGTTTTACAGTATTTGAACGTAAAAAAATGTTTTACGGTATTTGAAAATGTGAGAATTCAAAAAACTTGTCGTAAAGCTTATAGATTCGGACTTAATATAAAATCAATGCATGTTTCAAATAACACGAAAAAAAAAGAACGAAGACTCTCAATCCTTCCTCCCTGTGCAGAAAAGCCAAATCCTCTAGAATTATGTACCTTATTTGTACAAATAGATTCTCTGAAGCGGCTATCTTGCGCTTCTTAACTGGTTGTCTGGCTCTTCCCACGTACCATGCATCTCACCTCATCTCATATCTTCTTCTCTCTTTTAAGCGTTAAACTTTGCTCTTCCTTGGTTCGTCCTCTATGTGTGTGTTCCAATGAATCAGATTGGTAAGTTCTCGTGTCATGTGGGTTTGACATGGCAAAAACGAGTTAAAAACATGAAGGTCATTCATCCGTTTTCGAATCTAACGACACCTGCTAACAGAAATACACTTTGAGACTAAAGATTTTCTTCATCGTTATTTTTGGTGCTTTCATGCTTCAGAAGTTTTCGCCCCACAAATCTGATATGTCTGAAACGTTTGTCTATTTTTTTCTAGAAAAAAGACAAAGCATTGGTGAGTTGGTCCCAAAAGACAGCCAAAAAGCAACGATTGCCGTCACCATAATTTCCTTGTTTTTCGTTTTCATTTTTCATAAAACCACCAGAACCCCCACCCACTCTTTTTCCCCCATTTCTCCCAATTTTTTCTTATTTCTTTCCTCTTCCAGTTGACCAAAAACATTTACTCAAACCAGAATGTAACTCGTGTCGTCTTTCGTCTTTTTGGAACTTGTTGTGTTAGAGAGTGGTGACAAAAAAAGAACTGAGAACAAAATATTTACGAGTTTGGGTTGGAAAAGTGTTCCTTTTTTCTAGCTCTGCGCTTTTTTTGGCATGCTGGTCCATTTCTCGGAAAAAAGAAAAAAGAACGATTCGAATATGTGATTATATGAGGTTCCCGATTTAGATCCCGTAGATTTTTATTCTTGGAATGACCTATAGTACTGCCATAGTCTAGAAGATTCTTGTACATTTCAAGTCGTGGATTTCCAGTTTTCCAAGTCATCCAACCAACCAGCTAACCAGTTTTTAAGGATTAGTCAAAATTTGGGAGTCTTTAATCCAAACATTGTTCTCTTGGAACTTGGTCTATCTGAACTCATTTCATTTGAAATGGATTGGTGGAATTCTTGGTTGATCTTCATTTTTATCTGGACAATAATTATATTTTCTGGATCTCGTAAGTCTTCTCATTGCTCTCGAATGAGACAGAGACCGAAAAACTGCTTGCAAATTTCTCGTTGTCGTGTTTCTTTTTCTGAGGTTCTATTTTGAGAAGAATTGGCACATCTTCTAGATTTTTGGGTCTCCTTGAAAATGTATCAAATAGGTCTTTCGAATACGTGACTTTTCTCAAAGTTTGATAGGCTAGTCAAATATGAAATTCTAGAATTCATAGAGTTTCTCGACCTATTTTTCGAGGTACCGCGTTGATACCAGCTGAGCTACAGTTTCAGAAGCTCCGCCGCTGACCGATGTCATTTATGAAATGTGTTTTGTTTTGTTTTATACCTTTTTTGTGTTATTGAGGTCACTGATAAGGCCAAGTTGTGGTTAGAAATAACATTTATGATTTAATAGTGTCTCTAACGATGATCTTCGAATTGAGGGCATCGTTTACTTCCCCATTCATCATAACACACCGATCAAGCGCTCTAATCCGTAACAACAACATTTTTTGCTGTTGGTGGGGTTTGGTGGAGTTAGCAAAAGAGTCCTGAAGTAGTGAACGCACCACAGCATAGATCATATTTCCCTTATTTTTTTTTTTTAATGGATGGACCTTTCTAAAGTTCCCTCACATAGCGGTTTCTGTCTAACTCAACTAGGAAAAGTGACAAAAAGAAGACGTCAGATGCCATTATTTTACGTTAACGGAAACTAATCCACAATGCTGTCGTCTCCATTTTCTCGTCATTCTTCTTTATTTGGTTCTGTTGTCATCTGTTTCCGGAAGATGTTGTCTTTGGACTTTTTACTTTTTCATGGGAACAGCTTTTCTTTTACTCAAGATATAAGAAATTCGAATAGAGACTCCAGTTGAGTTATGGAAAATTGAAAATGGTTGTTAGCTTCCTCCAAAAATTTTGCCAGCAATCAAGTCCAATCTATAAAAGTGGTTCCGTTCCCACTAAGAAACATTGGCATGTGTTTTTGGATTCTATTGCCTCCACTTCTGATTCCGAAGAATGATCTCATAAAGTTTTAGAAGCTTTTCCTGGTCTCCTTCACTCCAATGAATCAATTTCATCCATTTTTCACTGTCGGTCCAACTTTTTTTTCGGTCGTTGAAGAACTTGTGCCCTTTCCAAGAATGTTCAGATATTCATACTTCGATTGGGCTCACTTCCAGAAAGTCTCATTGCATTTTTAATTCTTTCATCTTATCCTTTCTCACCCCATGGGACCTTTGCCTCTTAACCTAAATTACCATTATTTGCCTTGTCATTCGGTTCTTTGGACCATTAGAACCCCTTCTCTCTGCTCATCAATTATTTATATTACAATCCTCCCCGCTTCTGACTCGTCTTCTTCTATCCACATAACCTCCTCACAATTTCGGTCATCTCATCTAACAGGGTCACGAGAGGTCTCCTTTCCGATGACCATCTGCTCCTCGTGGCTTTCCTGTCTCTTGTCGTATCTGTGTCTCTTCTGATTTCAAATACTATTTCGTCACCTATTGCTGGTTTTGTTTGTATCTCTAAATCTGGTATCCCTCGCTTCTATACTTTGTCGCCAAGTTCCTCAATTTTCTGTGGGCTGGCTTTTTTATTTATTTTGTGACGAGATGATGATGTGCTTGTTTTCTTGCCATTTGGCTTCCAATCGAACTTTACAGTATTCGAAGAAAACCCTTCTTTAAGAAGGTTGTGTGAAACGTGGGAGTGAAGGAATTGTGCGAAGGAGCTGTATAAATATCAACTGAGAACTCATAGAACTTTTAAAGCTCAATCTTTGAAATCCTAGTCTATTGATGAAATTGTTAGGCTTCACAATCAGAGATTATTTTAATCTTATCATTTTTGAAACTGAGCTTGATCATGAGGCAGCAAGACTCTCTGAAACATAAATATTGTTTTGAAAAACTGTTGCTTTTCCATTCGAAAAAAAAGAGATAGAAACTGTCACACGACTTTACATTTTGAAAAATTGCTTTTAGAAAAAACCATCCAGCATTTTCGTTTGTGTCTTGCTCATTCCATGACCTTGTTTCAATTCCCATGAGTTATTACACATTCGAAAATCCTCTTCTTCTATCTGAGTCTCGTATTCTTTGCACTCCATCGTTTCACAATCAGACATCACTCGATATCATTTGTCACTTTTCCTTTCATTCATCTCTTATTCCACTTGATCTGATCACTATCAAATAATTTGATCTCCCTTTATTTTATACTAGTATCGACTGTACCGGTCAATAAAATATACAAAAATTTATTTTTCAGTTGACTTTCGGCAATTTTGACCGTCTACAAAAGTCTGGAACCCGGCTTTCAAGTTCCCAATCAATTTGAATATTTTTGAGGTTGAAAAACAGACTTAGATTCAAAACTTTGCATATACAAAATTTTTTGAGAATTCTAGGTTTTCAGCTATTTTGCCGATTTCTGAAAAACTCTCATTTTCGGTCAAACTTGTACTGAAAACTTGAAAAAAAAGGTGTCTATCAGAAATCGGCAAATAGCTGAAAAACTAGGAGTTTTCAAAATTTTCGCCGAATGCAAAGTTTTCAATCTAGGTCTGTTTTTGAACCATCCAACATTTTCAAAGAGATCGGACACTTAACAGCCGAGCTTCAAACTTCTGAAAATAGTGAAAATGACCGAAAATAATCTGAAAAATATGTTTTTGTATATCTTAATGACCGTTGGTACTGTAGATATAACTTTTTATTGTTTTTCTTTCCAGATTCCTCAGAAGCAACAGAAACAGTTCCAAAGATGGGTGGAGTTCTATCAGGAGAGAAAGTGTTCAACGATACAAAAGCGATTCATAATGTAGACAGACAGATGCTTCATAATCAGTGAGTCTTCAATCGTACAGGGCTTCTTCAATGTTGCACCTGCCAATTAACCTAGTTTACTGATCGAAGGTCGAAAAAATTTGAGCCACGTGTATTTGCGGTTTTGAAGAAGTTTTTTTTGGGCAAATATTTGCATTTCATCACGATTACCAAGTTTTGGTGCACCAATCCAGACAACTAGGTGTCTCGTTTTTCCTTTTTAGGTTTTCCACGTTTTTCGGATTCAATTTCTCTGAAATGAAATTGGAAGAAAAAGAAAAGAGTGACCAAAATTTTTTCTGTGAAAGGAATAGAAAAAAATGAAGGGTAGACAGAAACAACAATTAGATCTAAAACCAACAATTCACAAATGGAAAATCAGAGATAAATACCTGACAAACAAAATCTGAAAAAGGGGGAAAAGAGCCCGAATTGTCCTTGATCAATGCAAACTCTACACACACTTCACACTATCACATATCACTTAGACAGTTCTTAGAACACTTGCAACTTTTTTTGTTGCTTGCGTAATCATGAGGTGTGAAAATAAACAGAGTGCCATTTTCATCCAAGTGAAGAACAAATAACAAGAAGTTCAAAAGTTGGGAAGGTGCAAGCTCATTTTTGATATGAGGCTTCATTCTTTGACATAGATCTTCTTCATTAATTTAATTGATTAGTTCGGTTATCAGTAGCAGGAAGGCTACTTTGAACTCCCAATTAGAAGTTATCACCGAAAAAAACTTGGCGACGAAAAGGAAATTGGTTTTTAGTGAGAGAAGATCTAGAAAGACTCTTGATTGATATGATTCACTGATGGTTTCATTCAAAAAAATGTGTAAAAAAGTTTGGAAGTCTACTGTTCGTAAGTCGGCTGGTTGGATGAGTTGCTTGTAAGTGTTTTGAGTTGCTAGTCAAGTTTTCAAGCTTTCAGAAATTGGAATTTTTGAAAAGCTGCACTAGAACAATGCGAGACAGTTCCTGAGTTCCATACGCACTTAATTTTGGAACCAAAATATTATAATAGTTTTCTGCAAACCCATTTCTAGATAATCTCCACCCTCGCAACAATAATCCTTCATAACCTAGCTTGCAAACATTTTTCCTACTTCCTTTGAGTTCACTTTCTGTCACCCTTTACAACCTTTCAACCATTTTTTTCCGCTTCAATTAATTTAGATAAGCTCTCATATCACTCTCAAATTTATCATTATAATCGGCTGCTGGCGTGGTGCTGACTTTTTGCCTGGTTCTTATCAGTTCGAAAATTGACAATTTGAAAAAAGGGCACAAAAAATCGCAACTTTTTTTTGATTGGTTCTGGTTGTTGTTAGGTAGACTGCTATCTTTTATTTCAGTTGTTTTCCTTCCTTCTGAGTGCCAAACTTATAATGTTCTTCTAGTGAAAATTGCTATCATTAGATCTGGAAATTCTTAGAATCTAAACCTTAACACCAGATTAAGTGTGTCCTGAAATATTTCGTTTCCTTTTTCTTATCATACTTCTGTCAAAAAAAATTATTTCGAAATTGTCTAGAACTTGCAAGAATTGTCATATTTAAGTTTAGACACTATTCATTATAAGTTTAGACACTATTCAATTCCATAAACCATCATTCTGAGAAAGTTTAATCCGAATAAAAAAAAACTTACAGTGATCCAACTCTATCAGTGAGCTGTCCGAAAGTGACCACCGAAATGCACGAGCGTCTCAACTTCCCAAAAGTCGAACTCCATTTGCATCTCGATGGAGCAGTCAGATTTGACACACTGCTCGAGCTTTCTCAGTGAGTTTTTTAAAGTTTGATTTTCTTTTTCAGAATGATAGTTTTCCAGACAAAAGGGAATCTCATTGGCTGGAGCTAAAACCGTTGAAGAGCTCAAAAAAGTGTTGGTCACCCACGAGCCAGCTAACCTATCAAAGGTTCTGGAAGCTTTCGAGATCTTTTTGCCAGTGATTCGTGGAGACTTGAGTGCAATTGAACGAGTCGCTTATGAGCTTTGTGAAGATCAACATAAAAATGGAGTTGTGTATTTCGAAGGAAGATATTCTCCTCACTTGTTGCTGAGCAATGATTATCCAGAAGTAACTGCATCCCATGTTGTGGCAGCTGTCAAGAAAGGATTCGATAGAGGAGAGAAACAGTTTGGAATCAAGGCACGTTCCATTCTTTGCTGTATTCGTGGTCTCGATAAAAAGTTCCCTCAATTAATTCTCGATTTGGGTAAGTTTTCTTATTTCAGAAAGAACATTATAATATTTCCTAATTCCAGCCACTGATTTGAAACAACTTGGAGTAGTTGCCATTGATGTTGCTGGATCAGCCCACGGAGCCGACGAACAGTACGAGCCAGAAGTTATTGCTGCATTCAAAGAAGCCTATAAACGAGGAATCCACAGAACAGTTCATGCAGGAGAATCTGGTGGTCCAAAAGAAGTGATGAGAGCAATTGAGGATATGCACGCAGAGAGAATCGGACACGGATACCGTATCATGAGAGATGAGGAATTGTACATTGAGAACTTTGTGAATTCCAAGCACGTCCATCTTGAAGCTTGCCCATATTCTTCAGTTATGACAGGAGCTGTTCCGTTGGATTGGAAGAATCATCCCATTGCCAGATGGGCTCAGGATGACGTTAACTTCTCGGTTTCTCGTGATGATCCAACATGTTTCGATAATACAATGCTTAGTGAATTGACTCTGGCTCACAAGCAAGTTGGATTGACTATTCACCAACTTTGGAAAGCTGTAATTTGCTGGTTGTCAAGTATCTTTTTCAAAATATCAATTTTTCAGCAACTCAACGCTGCCCGTTCATGTTTCCTCCCTGAAGACGAAAAAGCGGTACTCGTGAAACTAGTTGAAGCTGGAGAGCCACCACTTCCATAAACATTTCATGTGCTGTTATCCATTATTTGCAAACTGATTCCTCCTTTTATCCTTTTTTCTTTTTCCTCTTCCCTTTCCTGAACACATTCCTACTGAATCGACTTCTTCTGATTCCTCGTCTGAATAAATGAAACTTTATGCCTTCTGACTTTGTTTCTTTGTGCCGTTTCTCTTTATACAACGTTTCACTTATAAATAAAAAAACAATTTTAACAAGAAACACTTCAGGTTTATTATTCTGGTACAAAAAGACCGGAGCTGTTGGAAGAGAAAAGCGGCTCTTTTCTAGAGGTCCGAAAAAAGATTAGAGGTCCCGAAAAATTTAGAGGTTCGAAAAAAAAATTAGAGGTCCCAAAATAAAATAGAGGTCCGAAAAAAAATTAGCGGTTCCAAAAAAGTTTAGAGGTCCCAAGAAAAAATAGAGGTCCGATATTTGAAAAACTCACAGATATTGGAACTGTGTAACAGATTTTGAACTGTGTACGAAATTGAATTTCTGTGGTCTTATTTAAAAAAAAACATGTAAGTGTTGATGATATATTAGGTTGGCGGGAAAGTCTTTGTCACTCTGTTTGTTTAATCACTGTTCTCGTATATGGAGGCTGTGTATGATATCGACTCTAGTGAATAACAAGGTGATAAGAACCTTCCATATAAACAAGTCCCCATCTCCTTCCCTGCTCCTCATCTGTAATTGAAACGATATGTTTGTTCCCACTGCTATTCACATCAGACATGTTTTGATTTACCTCTTCCTATCTCACACCACGATGAAGGATTCGGAAACTTTCTTGAAGAATGTGTACAACACACATGCCCCTCACTACAATACTATTCGCAATTGGTTCCATCGTTTCGAAAAAGATGACTTCTCGCTCGATGAAAAGGATCGCTCTGGGAGACCCCGTGAGTTGGATTTGGACAAGCTGAAGCACGCATTGCAATCGGATCCATTTCAATCTAGCCGTGAACTAGCTGTCACATTCGGAGTTCACCATAGCACAGTCCTTGAAGGTTTGAAGTCTCTTGGAATGAGAAAACTTTTTGGTCGATTCATACCTCATCACCTGACTCAAGCCAACCTTGACCGCCGAGTCGACGATTCGATTACTCTTCTCACTCTCCACGCGGGCGATCATGGCTGGACCGGCTAATAACGGAGATGAGAAGTGGGTCTTCTACGATAATCACCACAGGAAATCCCAGTGGGTTGGAGAAGGAGAGAGCCCACAGGATGTCCCCAAACCCGACCTTCATCCAAAAAAAGTTATGCTCTCTGTGTGGTGGGGAGTGGACGGCCCCATCTACTGGGAACTTCTGCCCGAGGGCAAAACAATAACTGGAGACCTCTACACTACTCAACTACGAAACCTCAAGAAAGCAGTCGACCGTTCGGCCCTGAAAGACAAGAAAGTGTACTATCAACATTATAACGCTCGCCCACATGTTTCGAAACAAGTGAAGCAGGAGCTGATGGGATATGGATGGAATGTTCTCCCTCACCCCCCGTATTCTCCTGATCTTGCTCCTTCCGACTATTGGTTATTTGGCGATATGACACGTGCCTTCGAAGGAAGAAGCTTCAATTCCCGTGGAGCGGTCGAAGCGGCACTCAAACAATACTTTGCCTCACGCCCGGCTGGATTCTACCGCAATGGAATCCATAAATTGAGGGAACGTTGGAGACATGTTGTTGATAATGATGGACAATATAATTAATTATTCGGTTATTTTTTCTTTGAGAAATAAACTATTGAAAAAGTGACAAAGACTTTCCCGCCAACCTAATATTTTATACTTCATGTATTTTATACTTCATTGATGCATATATATTTTATACTTCATTGATGCATATTTTCTGAAAATTATCTAACCCTGCGAGAAAGCTTATTCACGGAGGCATTACTGTTTGCCGACGTTTTGCTTATATGTGAATAGGGGTCTATAAGAAAGACAAAAAAATAATAATTGGAGCCAAAACTATCAGGAGAAGGCACATTTCCGTTGTTATCATCCTAGAGAGCCTCAAGACTCGAAACTCCAAATTCTGGCACATTATTCTAATACCTGCGCGTTTTTCAAATATCGGACCTCTATTTTTCTTGGGACCTCTAAACTTTTTTGGGACCACTAATTTTTTTTCGGACCTCTATTTTGTTTTGGGACCTCTAATTTTTCTGGGACCTCTAAATTTTTTGGGACCTCTAAACTAGAAAAGAGCTAGAAAACTGGTAGCCGTGACAGAAGGTCCCACAACGACCGTAACTTACAAGAGAACCTCCACACCTCACTGATGAAAACTTCAGGATACGTCAGAGATATCCTATCTAGACACCTCTGAAAATTTCTGAAAAATCACCTGAATTCAGTACTAAAACTTTGGACTGAAACAACCGGCTGAAACTGGCGGGCGGTTTCTGAAATTTTCAGGGGTGTCTAGACAGGCTATTCCTAACCTATCCTGAAAATTTTATCAAATTCTGGGTGTGTGAGGTGTTGAGGTTTCCTTGTTAAACATATTTTTATTTTCTTGCTTTCACTGCTTTCGTCGAATTTTCTGTTATTTTTGGTCAGTCGGAAAATAAAATTTTGATCGGGAAAATATGCCAATTACTCTTTGACTACACCACTCTTTGACTACACCTACTCTTTGACTACACATTCTCTTTGACTACATAGTCTCTTTGACTACATTTATCTCTTTGACTACACTTGTGTCTTTGACTACACTTTTTAAAATTTTAAAATTTTCTGCAGTTTCTTGTGGGCGTTCTCACAGAATATAAGAAGAATTTGAGCCTAAGCCTATAATTTTAAACAAAAAAACTGACAATTCCAAAAATACATCACAGTGAAAAAAGTACTGAAATTCGCGAAAATCAGCGAAATTCTCACTTTTTTTCGCTGAGATTTCCAAATTTTTATTATTTTCTGTACAAATCAAAGGCTTAGGCTGAAACGGTTACCGGAAAACTGGTGTTTTAGCCTAAGCCTACAATTTGAGACAAAAATCGGAAACTCCAATAAATTCAGTCAAAAAGTACTATAAAACAAAAAAGTGTAGTCAAAGAGACTTTGTAGTCGAAGAGACAAGTGTAGTCAAAGAGAATGTGGAGTCAAAGAGTAGGTGTAGTCAAAGAGTAATTGCCGGAAAATATTGACCTAAAAACACGAAAATCGAGTTATTATTTAAATCTGGAAAATAAAATACTTTTAGGTTACGGTAGTTGTCGGCATGAGACCTTCGGCTGCGGCCACCGATGTCTCTCGGTTTTCTGTACGAGAATTATATATTAAAATGTTCAAAGACTACATTCTCTGTGCATTGCTTCAATCGGGATAACACTTATCCTTCTCCTTCAAGAAATCTAGACGGATTAAATTTTTTTTTTGGAATTTCCCTGCTGAAAATCAATTTATCGATTTAATTTTTTTTTCTCAAGTACTGAAGCAAACATCACTCTCTCATCATAATTCAGTATCATGTAGACCTTTGATCCTAGATTAGATTTCTCACTCTTGTTTCCTTATCATGTTGGCGCCTTCGTTTTCTTTCGAAACTAAAAGATTATCGGTTGACCACACGAATTTTCGAAAGTCATTCGTTTACTATTAGCAATCACATCGTTTTCCATCATTTATTCTCTGAAAATTTGGCGAATTTTTGATAGAAGATACCAAATTACAATTTTTGTATTTATTTCGACTGCTTTCAGTGCTCTCACACAATGCCGATAAGTTGTCCGGACATCAACAACGAAATGCTAGAGCGTCTCGATTTTCCAAAAGTCGAGCTTCATTTACATTTCGAAGGCGCGGTGAGATTCGAAACACTTCTTGATCTTTCTAGGTTTGTTTGTCTGTGAAAATCTTACAAAGTGTTAATTCTAAAATTCCAGGCAAAAAGGCATTCCATTGGCTGGTGCTAAAACTGTCGACGAACTAAAGAAAGTTCTGGTGACCCATCAACCAGCTGATCTCGCAAAAGTTCTGGAAGCTTTTGAAACCTTCCTGCCAGTGATTCATGGGGATTTGACTGCTATCGAACGAATGGCGTACGAACTTTGCGAGGATCAGCACAACAATGGAGTCGTGTATTTTGAAGGAAGATATTCTCCACATTTAATGCTTTGCAACAACCAGCCCGTAACTTTTCTTTGTTTTCATCATTTTTTAATTAATTTTAACAGGATGTGACCGCTGCTGATGTGGTAGAAGCAGTGAAGAAGGGATTTGATAGAGGAGAGGCACAATTTGGAATCAAAGCCCGCTCCATACTCTGTTGCATTCGAGGTCTCGACCGGAAATTTCCACAATTCATTCTTGATTTGGGTAAATTTTCGAAAAAAAACTTTTCACGGAGTTCTATATTTTTTCAGCCACTGATCTTGCGGGCCTCGGAGTTGTCGCTATCGATGTAGCCGGGACAGCTCACGGAGCCGACGAGCAGTACGAGCCAGAAGTAGTCGCCGCGTTCCAGGAGGCTTACAGAAGAGGAATCCATAGAACAGTTCATGCTGGAGAGTCTGGAGGAGTTAAGGAAGTGATGAAAGCAATTAAAGAGATGTACGCGGAGAGAATTGGACACGGCTACCGAATTATGAGAGATGAGCAGTTGTATATTGAAAATTTTGTGAATTCGAAAACTGTTCATTTGGAAGGCTGCCCATATTCTTCAGTTATGACTGGAGCTGTACCGTTGGATTGGAAGAATCATCCCATCGCCAGATGGGCTCAGGATGACGTTAACTTCTCGGTTTCTCGTGATGATCCAACATGTTTCGATAATACAATGCTTAGTGAATTGACACTGGCTCACAAGCAAGTTGGATTGACTATTCATCAACTTTGGAAAGCTGTAATTAATCTGTACACGCTCTCCCACAGAACAATTCCGAACTGCAAATTAATTTTTGATCTACAGAAAAAAAGTTTGGCGCGATCACAATTGCAGGTCTAAAGCCATAATTTCAGAATTTTTTATCTGATTTAGTGTAGTTCCAAGATGTTTCAAATGATTTTTAAAAAATTAATTAGTGGTTATAGATTCATGTATGGTCGTTTTCCGGAAGAAAAAAAATGTCAAAAATGGTCATTTTGAAAGTTTTTTACAGAAAAACTGTATCTCCTCTTTCAGTTTTTGACATTTCTAGGAGTTTTATAGCTCAAAAAACCCGCAATTATTTTCTCTACATTTTCTATGGATGAATTTTTAATCCGTCTGATAAAACTTTTTTATAATCGAAAAACAACGCAAAAATGCTATTTTGTGCAATTTCATGAGGTTTTTGAATTATAAAAAAGTTTTATCAGACAAATTAAAAATTCATCCATAGAAAATGTAGAAAAAATAATTGCGGTTTTTTTGAGCTATAGAACTCCTAGAAATGTCAAAAACTGAAAGAGGAGATAGATTTTTTCTGTAAAAAACTTTCAAAAATGACCATTTTTGACATTTTTCTCTTCCGGAAAACGACCATACATGAATCTATAACCACTAATTAATTTTTAAAGAATCATTTGAAACATCTTGGAACTCCACAAAACCAGATAAAAAATTCTGAAATTATGGTTTTAGACCTGCAATTGTGATCGCGCCCAACTTTTTTTTCTGTTGATCAAAAATTAATTTGCAGTTCGGAATTGTTCTGTGGGAGAGCGTGCTGTATAATTTTTTCATCACACATTTTTTTTTCCAGCAGCTCAATGCCGCCCGTTCCTGTTTTCTCCCAGAGGACGAGAAAGCAGATCTCGTGAAATTGATCGAATCCAGAGAGCCGGCACGTCCATAATCACTTCAGTGGATCCTCAAACTGCTAAACATTTTCCTTTCGAATGGCTTAGAGTTGTTAACTTTTTTTTCTCCTTATGTTGTTCATATTGCTACATTTCGATTCTATGAATCTTTCCGAAATCAAATTATCGGATTTAATTTTGGTAAAAAAGTCAACAAGAAAAAAAGGAAAACTACACTAAAACAAGCATTAAATCCCAGCGGAATGAAAGACAAGATAACTCTATCTCCAGTTCGATTCTCATGATCACATGGCAGCTCCGTTGGCTTGGGCGTTCAGTATTTGATGTTCTTGGAACCGTTGAGAGACCCGTTGTGTCATCTGAAATTAGAGAAACTTGAAAACATTCTATTCTATAAATTATATCAACGAGAATCACCAACCTTGAGAAATTTGTCGAGACAATTGTTAGCGCACGACTCCTCTTTAGCGTTGACCGTCCTACTGCCGAATTCGTTGACACACGATGTAAAACATTGCTCAGCGACCAAGTTGTATTGAGTGAGGAAGTCACGGAATGTCTGAATGTTCTGTTCGCTGGCCATCTAGAAATATTTGAGTATTTATTTGATATTCATAGAAGGAGAACGATTTTTCTTATATTCGGAGACGAATAAGCTTGAAAATGTGTCTAAAATTATGACAAAAACTGAAAAACTATAAAAGCATGAATTCAAATCGATAAAACATGGAAAATATATATTGCAGAAGTCATGTAAAAGTCGGAAAAAAAATTGGGAAGCAAACCAACTACTTCTGCTGACGCAACTTTCGTCAATGTTTGCGTCTCTTAACCCACACACTCTTTTTTTCGCTCGTTCAAGTCAACATACTGCGAAAGAAAAATAAGATTTAGCTCGATAAATTCACAAAACCAGACAGTGAAAAAAATTATTAATGGGAAAAATGAACATTCTTGACCGGTTTCCGACGTATTTACAGATTATTCAAGTTCAATTTCAAATTGTTCCGGATTTCCAAAACAGACTTCCCGAAAAAGAAAAGAAGGTGGAGTCGAATTGCTCACTAGTGAGCTCTACAGATTTAATTTTATAAATCGGACTTATTGGTTCCGGGAAAACTGCCTTCCAAAGTGTTCCTTAGGGATCCGTCTCAGGTCCTCTTCTATTTCTCATTTTCATCAATGATTTGCTTTTAAAACTTGAACAGATCCCCTCTCTTCATCTGGCGGCCTTCGCTGATGATATCAAGTTATATTCACACGACCCAATCGTTCTGCAAACTGGTATTAACAAGGTGGTAGATTGGGCTGCTGCCAACAATCTTCCTCTTGTCCACTCCAAAACTGCCCTTCTTCGCCTAGGTTCCCATAACCCTACCCATCCTCTCAATGTTGCTGGTATTTCACTTACACCCTCCTCTTCCGTCCGGGACTTGGGTCTCATTACTGATCCCTCTCTCAAATTTTCAGCGCATATCAACAAAGTCACAGCCTTAGCTCTTCTCCGTTCCAAACAACTCTTAAAGTCATTTAGATCTAAGTCTCCAGAATTCTACATTCATCTGTTCAAATGCTATGTTCTCCCGTTTATTGAATTTTGTTCTGTAGTTTATTCCCCACCACCCTCTTCTCGCCTTTCTCTAAAACTAGAATCTCCCTTAAAGGTGGTGTGCGGTGAAAAATTTTATTGCTTTTTTTGTGCAGAAATTCATGTAGATTCCCATAAAACAAAAGAAAAAATTCAAAAAAAATTCCTTCATTGAAAAAAAACGGCGTCGAAAAGTCAAAGTGGGAACCGGTGGCCTAGCGGCCAGGTGTGAGTTTTCTAGCCCAACTGCCGGTAAAAGCGCGCGAAATCGAATTTCGAATTCGAGTTCGAGTTCGAATTTTTATTGATTTTCAGTGTTTGCTCAGATTTTTGTCAGGTTTTTTATACACCATGTAGGAAATTAACGAAAAAACGAAATCTTTGATAACGAAATCTTTGAAAACATCAGAGAAAACACTGAAAATCAAAAAAATTTGAATTTCGCGCGCTTTTACCGGCAGTTGGCCTAGAAAACTCACACCTGGCCGCTAGGAAACCGGTTCCCACTTTGACTTTTCGATGCCGTTTTTCTCAATGAAGGAATTTTTTTCGTTTTTTTTCTTTATTTTTATGGGAATCTACATGAATTTCTGCACAAAATAAAGCAATAAAATTTTTCACCGCACACCACCTTTAAGATTTTTCTCTAAGTGTATTTTCCAGCGTTGTAATATCCAGTACAGTTCCTATTCTGATCGTCTCTCTATCCTCAATATGTTCTCCATTCGACATTGTAGGTTAAAAGCTCAACTAATCCTTCTCTATAAATTTTTAAATGGCTCCGCCTACTTTCCTAACCTAAGTGCACATGTCAAATATTCCTCCTCCCCTCGTCGCCCTATGAACTTAATTAATGTACAGCCCCACTCCTCTGACTATTTTTCTTCAATTTTTCCCCTGTGGAACGCCATCACTTCCCCAGTTACCCGATTTCTCCTACCTTCCGAGTTCGAATCCTTAATTTCTTCAAGTATTACTCGTTATTGATATATTTGCTCCACTATTTTTTTCTCTTCTTCTACTGGTTACATTTTTCCTGTGTCATATACCTAAATTATCCCGTTTTCCCTCCACTACTCAGATCGGCCTCGTGAGGGCATTTTCTGAGTCTTTCATGTCTTGCCCTCTAATGTTTTATTACACCTGATCAATAAACAAATTACAAAATATATTCTTGTAAAACTTTGTGAAAGATAAAACTGGTTCGTTTGATATAAACTTTTAACAAGGATTTTTATTCGTCCAATTCAACTAGAAAATTCTAGCAAACTTTGAATATAGGGAACTTCTAGTAAGTGAGACTCTAGCAAATGATCTTCTAGCAAAGGAGTATTTGCCGAATGGAACAAAACTAACTTGAAATTTGATTCTTCAAATCCCAGAAACTTCGTTATTTCAAAATTACCCCATGTTAGTATCGTAGAACCACTGTGGAGAAGCAAATAGGAAAAAAACTACGATATATTTTTAGTCGTTGTTTGGTGATGGCAGTTCTTTATGGTAATCAAATTTCGAGGAGAAAATATCTGAAGAACAAAAAAAAAATTTAATTTTCCCCTTTTAGTTCTTTCCGAGTTATAATGTAAGGAAATCAAATTCCAAATTCCATTAACTTCTTCTGACTTGTCCTTTCCATCCTTTCCATTTCCCTAGATATTGCCCTTCTAGATCCCTGATCCTTTGATCCATTTCACAATTCTCCAAACCTCTCCTCAAACGAATCTAGTCTTGACAAATAATAAAAACGGAAGGCCTTCTTCATGTTTCGATGCTCATTTCGTGCATTTTCCTTCTCATTTTTTCTTTGAATCTCTCAATTTTCCTCTCTATTTCCCTCACTATTTCCCTCTGCCCGTGTAATTTTTAAAATCCGCTAGACTATGCTGCATAGGTGAGGATATGCACAACTATTCTCTCTTTCCCCGGCTTCCTCATATTCAAAATCAACCTAATCTTCTCCTCGAAATATACATATTTTCATGCGGCGGGGCAAGTGTTGGAGGGCTAGAGTGTAGTGTTTAACCAAGACACAATCTCCCGAAGATTCCGAATCAACTACTGTGTCAATTGAAAACAAAACCTTTTGGGTTGTTTTAATGATCTTTTTTGATGAAAGAGAAACATTTTTGATTTGTCTTTTTTTTGGCATTTTTGAATCTCTTTGTGTTTCAATAGAGGCCACTTTTTCATTTTCTTCTCCTTCCTTTTTCTCTGTCATGGCTACCTTGAAATTGCTTCTTTCTTTAGAAATGGTGTTTTATTCGTGCCTTAATTTTGACCTTTCATATCATTTTTAGTCACTTCTTAGGCTCCATCTAGGCTCGACATCAAGAATTTTCTTCTTCAAATTTCCCTTCACAAATCCAATTAGACTCCACTTATCACTGATCAAAACTTAATTGATCTTCTGTTCTTCTTCTTCTTCTTCAAATTGATATCCTAGTTTCCTTATAAAACCCCAAAGAAAAATCAAGTTTCACTGACCTTCTAAGCAAATACTCTCTTCTTGATTTTCTTTTTTCCCTCCCCAATCCTTCTCACCCTAATCTCTTTTCTGAACCTCGCTCTAATAACTTTCGAATAAGTTCAATTCAGCACATTATGTGTTTCTAGTCAAAAAAGTGTTGTTGAACATGCTGATTAAATTATTAATCATACATTTTCACATTTTTTTCCGTCTCGTAGAAAAAGAGATCAACGAAACACGAATTAGCCAAGACACATCAAGTTTCACAAAGAGTTGGTTAAATATATCCTAGAATTTTAGATCTCTCTCCAATTTTTCTAGATAATATCTCAGATATTCCGGCTCTAACACCTGCTTGATAAGTACACTGCCATACGCCACATGTTCTGTCAGAGTGTATCAAATTTCCAGCATCCCCCTTTCGAAGTACATGTGCCTTTCACATGGTCTAGAACTTTCCAACCTTTCACATGGTTTGAATTATAATCTTTAAAAATCGTCAGCATAGTTGTTCTGTAACAGAAAAATGATTTTATTTAAATCTACCCCCATAATCTATGACCAGTTTATTGAAGACCCCAAAAAACGAGAGAAGACCCCCTAAAGAGACCTGTGAGAGAATCAAAAAGTACGGGACAGAGATTACGATAATTGCAGAGGCGCAGATGATACAACTGAGAGATAAGCGTTTTCTCTATGTCTGCGTCTCTCTGATCGGTCCACTCTCTTACGTTTCACGGTTTCTGTGTGTTACCCTTGGTTGGCGAAGATGATCGAGAGACAACTTTATAAAATTCTACTACACACTTTGACACATTGTATTAGTTGTCTAACAATTAAGCAGATCACATAAATTTTTGAATCTCGATTCTGGTGTTCAGTATACACTCAAACAAAAACTCCCGTCAAATCCTTGGTAACATCTCTAGATTACCTTTTTCAAAAAGGCTTTTTGTGAATTCGTTTCAGTTAGTTATCTAAAATTTCCTCCAAATTTATTTAGATCTCTTTTACCACTATTTGAATTTGCTCCCTATTTGCTCTTTATGCTCCCTACAGAGCAGAAAGGCACATGTGTGTAGTATTTGTCAATGTAGACGACAAAAGACTACAGACACAAAGTTTATGATGCTTCTGGTTTTTTGAAATGTATCTATTTAGTGGTTTTTCAATAAATGGGTTCCTAATATCAAATTATAGGTTAATTTTTGTTGTAGTTTCGTTTGACTTTCATCGAATCACAAATATAACAAATGACTTAAAGGATATCCTTGTACATATCTATGTCATCAAGATCTTTGATATTTTCGAATTTTGGACTTTCTTCTTCTTTTTCAGAAACCACGTGACATGTTCAGGTGGTGATATGAAAAATTGTCTGTTTTGATATCTTTTTCTCTGTGTCCTCTTTTTTTTGGGTTTTTCCTCTTTTTTTTGTTTCCGGACCTTAAAGTTACAAAAAGACCTGTATTATAAGGGCCCCCACGCTGTCAAGTTTAAGCTAAATTATGTTAATTCGTATGCAATATATCAAAGATGTGTCAACTGACAAAATAATTTTAATATTCTGACAAACAGTTTATCAGTTGACAACTTTTTTATTTTGAGAAAAATTGGTTCAAAATTAAAATTTTTGGGTCCTTCTTTCACAAGTTTACTTTACCCTGAGATTTTTCATTTCAAGCTTTCTAAAAGTTGTGCTCAAAATTTTTTGCCTTGTGAAAACAAACTCTAATTTATTCCTTTTTGTTTCATTGGTGTCAGAAAATATCATCAAGATCAGAAAGTTATTGGCAGAATCAGACATTTTGCAAAAATAAAAACTCGTGTTAATCAGACAAAGAACAAAAATCATTAACTGATAAGGTAGAACATAAAACTGGTTTTGAGTAACTCTTTGATTTGACCTTCAGAATATCCTTATATCCACCATGAATCTATAAAACTAAAACTTCCAATTTTCGCTAAATCATCCAGTATGTTTCAAAATTTCCGATCATCGCCTGATCGATTTGTGATTGTTGACCTCTTCTCGTTCTCCCCCTTTCTGACATCATTCTACCAGTTTTACTCTACTAGTTTTCATATATATTAATATCGCCTCTCTTTTCTCTCTAGCATATTCTAGATCTATCACGACTACTGTTATTCTGATTGTGACGTCATTGATTTCTCTATTCTTTATATTTCCAAATCACTTTGTTTCGTGTGTGATAAGTGATAACTAGACATAATTGCAAAACAAGAGAGTCGTGAGGGAAAGGATACAACCGTTAAAATAGCGTGCGCGATGTAAGAGAGCACACGGCGCGATCTTTAAAAGTGGAAACTCCGCCTATTCTGGTGGCATAGACAAAGCAGCGCTCAGAGAATGATCAAAATATCAGTGATTCAGAAGGAATATAGACGAAGAGTGTGTGTGTGTGTGTGTGTGTGTGAGAGAGAGAGAGAGAGAGAGAGAGAGAGAGAGAGAAAAGAAAACCGACTAATCTGTTTTCAGACTCGGACCAGACTGCTCTTTTAGGCTCCACCCCCACTCATTTTTCTTTTCCTTATTTCCTTATTGCTGCTAACGTCTTCTTATTCTGCTCCAAAATGAGCTGGTCCTATTACAGACAATCTATGACATATCTTGATCCGATGGATACATCAATTCCAGAATTCCCTATGCATGAAGACGAAGGTAAGTCTTTTTTTCGTTATTCGTAATTTTTGAAAGCTAAAAAAAATAGTCTAAGTAATTCTTCCACCCAAAAAGTTATTAAAAATTTGTAGCACATCTTCTCCCAACTGAAAGATCTACAACTTCCCAGGAATTAGAAAACGAGTTGATTAATATCCAATCCTGAAAATAAATTATTTTGCATAAGTGGCTAATCTTTCCCACCTAGTTAAGAAAATGATTAGCTAAGGACTACAGAAAGGATTAGTCATTTAGTACAGCATAATGAGATCAAAGAGTTCAGATCCGTAGGAGCCAACAGACTACAGCAACAAGAACTGGATATCTATGTAGTTTGTGCTGTAGTTTTTGAACGCTAATTATTTTCTCATCAGAAAGTTCAAAAATCTTCCAAGTCTAGACAAGAAATCTCAAGGAGGCTTATTAGTTCCTGCTGAGAAATAAATATCATTTGGACAATAATTATAAAAGGTGCTTTCTCAAAAACAAAAAAGAAGAATTCCCATATTATTTCCCAAGCGAAACAAACTACATATGAAATGTACTCGTGTTTTCCGGAAAAATAGTGAAAGATCATGAAATTGGCACTTATAGCCTAAAAGTTTTAGGCAACAAAAGACGCCAAAACAAAGTAATATAGTGATCAATATTTTTGCAATCAAAAATATTCCAGAAGCTGGACCCAGTATGAAATCCAACGAAGAAGAGGGGCCAAGCTGTCTGGTCTGTGGAAGAATTGCAAATACCGGACATCATTATGGAGTTACAGCTTGTCTGGGATGCAAAACTTTCTTCAGACGAGTCGTTCTTCAAAAGAATTCACCTAAATGCAAGTATAAGAATCAGTGTAAACTCGAGAAGAGTGAGTCATTTTTTTCGAGCTTCTGAATATTAAAAAAAAACAAATTTCCAGCTGAAAACGCAAAAAGACTCTGCAGAAGTTGTCGCTACCAAAAATGTTTGAATGTGGGAATGACAGAAGATGGTACGTTTTTTCGATGTTTAGCAGTAACTGATTATACAATTTTTCAGCTCTTCACCCTTGCCGTGATGTGATTGGTCGCCGAGCTCGTCAACCCTCATCAGACTCATCTCCAATTTCCAGTCCACCATCAATATCTCCACAATTATCGGTAAGTGAAATAGATTTGAGAATCGGAGCTCAACCAAAGTAATTGAATTACCAAAAAAAAACAGTAATAGAAGGACCCATACCTTCAAGTTTGAGCTAAATTATCTCAATTTCTGTACAAGATACCAAAAATGTGTCAATTGAAAAAATACATCTGAACAACTTATCACTTGACTACTTTTTCAAATCATTGACAGGGACCGAGCAAAACGACTGAAAGTAAAAAGTTAGGGGTCCTTTCATTACAGTTTTTACTGTAAATCAATTCTCTTTAAGGGATATTATCACCCTCCATTTCTGACTCCGGTGTCCGATTCACAAAAAGAGTTGCGCGTAACTATTCCTCTGTGCTTTCCCCTAGTGTGTACGTTGCAGATATGCAAAATGATGTCCTTATGCGAAGGCGACTACGAACTATTGCAGACAATCACCGACACGGACACAGACATTCGGACACGGACGGCACATATTCTGGGAGAGCCGTTGAATGAAGAAGGACATCAGATTCACTTTTATAGTCCAGTGAGTGTCAAGACGTGTAACTTTTAAAACAACAGAAAACACTTTTAGCCTCCCGATTATTCGAATGTTTCTGTGAATCATGGAATTGGCCCATCGTTGAAAGTCGACATTATTCTTCTCAAAGAATGGGTCAGTCGGATTCCAGGCTACCCCGAACTCAGTGAACGGTTCCAAGAGCACCTTATGTCTCGCTTCTGCTTGAGATACACAGTTATTGAACATGGCCTTTTCACAGCTCAAATGCCGTATCACAAGAATGTTTGGTGAGTTGATTATTCACAACGTTATCTCAATTAATATTTTGCAGGTTCCTTTCCGACCGAACATGTCTGGTCAGTGAATTCGAAGACCTTCCCAAAGAAATCAAATGCCATCTGACCTCAAAAGTTATCAAGGAGCAAAAACTGCTTGCTCCATTCACAGAAATGCTCATTCACGATGTGGCCGATCCATTGAGAAAATTAAAACCAGATTCTGTGGAGATTGCCAGTGTTAAGACATTGATGTTGCTCAGTAAGTTTTAGTATTAACCAAACTTCTGAAACTCTATATATTTTCAGAACCAACATGTCTGAAAGTAGTAGAAGGAGATTATTTGGCGACACAAAATGATCTGAAAATAATCAATGAAGTTCGCAATCGAGTTCTTTCTGGATTATTCTCTCACTATGTCAAGAAAGGTTTGGATCCAGAAGCTCTGCCGATTAGGATTAGTGAGGTGAGGAACCCACATTATAGTTCTTTCATAAACTACTGTCTTATTTAGATTCTCGAATTGACTGGTGGAGTGGAAACGTGTGCGAATCGGGCTCTCGAGGAAATGCATCTGCTTCGTGTCTTCAATTTATCCGCCTTTGACCAGTACAGTGAGGGAGTGATTTTTGGATTGTGGCGAGACTATTAAAATGTTTTCCTATCATCAATATTATATTTCTCATGTATACAACTTCTCAAATCTGTGATTCTAGATATTTTTCAATAAAGATTCTATATTTGATCTGCTGTGAATACACATATCCATTTTTAAAAAGCAGAAATCCTCTAGAAGCTGTTAGTTCGACTAAACTGAAAACCAGTCGTTACCCAGGGCGTACCAAAGATGTGGATCTAATGGCGTTGTTCAGGCAACCTGCAAAAAACTAAAAAAGGAAAAAAACTCGGAGACTGAACCAATTTGGCTGAAACTTTTATGAAAACTGGAGAAATCTATAACGAACATATTGCCAAAATTTAGGGTCAAAATATCCACTTTGACCATTTGTATAAACTTTCAAATTGTTTGAAATTTCAGCCAAAGTTTCCATTTCAAAGTTTGTACGCAAATTTTGGGCAATATGTTCCTTAAAGTTTTTAACCCCGCAAAATGATAACTGTATAGTGCCGAACTATACAAATCGTTAAAATTTCAAACTTGTAAAATTGTTTTATGACTTCCCAGAAACATATAATACATCCTAATACCGCATCACTTCCTCTTCGTTATCTGTTATACTGGGATACAACCGTAATCGTTCTCATATCAGTGATCACTAATGTATTTAATGTCATTATCCAGGAGGTCAAATCTTCAGGTACCGTACAGGTCAATCGTCCTACTTGAGTCCATGGTTGTTCAATCGAATAAAGCTGAAACCAACACAACCGGATTTTCTTGTTCTCTATATAAAAATATACTCATTTTACATATGAAGATTTGTAATATTCGTGATCATTGTTGATGATAGTTCTGATAGACAGATAACATCAGATATTAAGCCATGTGAATCGTAATTTGCAAAATCTTGCTGCTAAACATCGGACGACAAGTTGGAACGAATCAGAACTATGATGACCAGAACTCATGGCCCGTGAAGATTCGCAACTGTTTTTGAAACCAGATTTAGTTTACTTGCAACTCTTGTGCATCTTGAATAATGATTATTCTCAAATCCAGAGGATTAAAAAATTTGACTTTTTTATTTCCCTTTGAAAAAGCAACACTTTTATAACCAGCGAAAAATTCAAAGCTGAAGAAATAGCTCTTAACCTAAATCGGAACTGTGTTTTTTTTTGGAATACAGTGAAATATTTTTCGATAATTTTATCATGAGCGAAATTCGCAAGCAAAAGTATCCATCATTAGCACACAGTTTTGAAACGTCATAGAGAACATGTTTTGTACATCTGCAACACTCCGTTTTTTGAAACTCATCACCATCTAGAAAAAAAACAAATACGTAGTGTCAAAACTATCGTGTTTTACTCACTCATCACATCATTTACTCCGTCAATCTTAATCCTTCCATTGTCTTGAAGATGGCTCATACCCAGAAGACGTGGTTTCAAATTTAGAATTTGGTGGAAACGGTGAATTCATTTCTTGCTGTTCAGATATCACAAAAAAGAACAATAATGTCCAGACAGACATGTGAATTGTTCTCCCATTGAGAATTCGTATAGCTGTAAATAGAACACTTCGAGAACAGTCATGTATGAGAACTGCTACAAATAAGAACTCACATAAATACGGACTGGCCCTAATGAAAACTGTTACATCAGCTTTTTTATAATGTGAACTGCTACAAATGAGAACTCAAAAGTCCGTTGCAGAGATATTCGGATTCTGAATTACATGAAATGTATTTTTGTCTGGATTATGTATTTCAGATTCCGTATTTTGGATTCCAAATTTAAATCGGATCCATTCCGGATATCTCTGGTTAGCTGAATTCGTGTCATAAAACAGTACTTTTTGGTCTTGTAAGCTTGGGAAGAACGAAACTTTTTGGAATTTTTCTGAAATAAATCTAACCGTCAGTATTTGAATGTTTTTTTCGTCATACTGTAATACTACAATGCCTTGTTCGTCAGAATAAGATGTTTGCTTGCTAGGACTTTTTTCGAAGCTTACTATTTTCCATGATACAGCCATACATCAAACCAAGTGAAGTCATGTGAATTAGAGTTTGAAACGTTTATATCGATACCATCTGACTTTCAATATCATCTCATTACTCATATTTTATTCTCACTTCTGAAACTAGACACTTCCAGAAATCTCCAGTCAATTGAATTCACTTATCTAATCTCTTTTACGTGTGTATTTCAATTCAATACCTTCAAACGTATTTCAAAAATCTAACAATCCTAATCCCTTTGGAATTTAACAATACTTATATTTTGTTCTTTTGTTCGCGAATATTTTGGATTACTATCTGTTACAACTCGAAAATCGTGATAAACAAACTACAAGAATGACGAGAATGGGCGTGTCTATCTCTCCCGATTTCAAATTTTGTGTTTTTCGAAAGATTAGAAAATCAGTCATACGTTTTCAATAGGTTTACAGTAACCTAATCCAAGTGTTATTTGATATATAGGTGTCTCATCAACCCACCCATTGAAAGCCTATTTTGATTTTTTTTTTTGAAGACTATATAAGAATGTAAAAGTTTTTGAAAAATACTATTCATTTGTTTGCTTCCTATAGGAAGTCACTGTTTCTGTGATTTTTTGGTTTTCTGTTTGAATAATAAAATACAATAAGCTTCATTATATTCCCCCAATTTTTCAGTATAAAAGTATCAGAAAGTGATCAGCAAAAACATTGGAAAAAAAAGTCAAAATGATGCCTGATGAACAGTTGGCTGGATTGATCGTCTTTCCGGTAAGAAAACTTTAAAGCTCTATAGGAATTATGATTCTGTTACAAACATTGGATCTATGGAAGAGTAAGGCCTCTGGTTATGGCCAAAGGTTCCACAACGAAAACTACCGTAACCTAAAAGTATTTTTACTTTCAGTATTTTTCTGACTACTTTTCTTTGAGTTTTCTGTTTTATCCGGAAAATAAATATGTTTTTGGTTACGGTAGTTGTCGTTGTGGGACCTTCGGCCACGACCACCCGCGTTTCTCTTCCACAGCTCCGATTTTTTTTTTGTACTAAAATATTGTGTGGACAATTTCAGCTCGCATTTATCGGAGTACTTGCCAATTGGACTGTGGCTCTCTTGATTCGAAAGCTTCCGTCTCTGAAAAATTCATTCGGAAGACTTACCGCTTCTCAATCCATTGGAGATGCAATTCATTCCACAGTTTTTGCATTCTTGTTTTCTCCAATGTGTTTTTTGTGAACAAAAATAAAATTACGAAAATTGCAAAGTAGAAGTTTCCAGCGGAATTGAGTTCATGAAAGATTACTCCTCTGTCATTGGTCATATCCTACTCATTGCCTACGACATCTCAACATATTCTCATTTGTGTATCTCTCTCAACCGTTTTTGCTCAATCGTGGCTCCCATCAAATATGATACCATTTTCAGGTTATTTTATTTTGAGATGAAACACTAATCATGGATTTTCAGCATGGCTAATACCAAAAAACTGATTATGTTCTCATGGGCTTGCGCAATTCTCCCTTCATTTTATCTCTACATCTACCGTAATCTTTTGGATAGAATATGAAAGATTAGAATTTATTATTTTTAGATGACTGTAAATTCTATTACATCGATGATTTTTGGGTTTTCACATTCTCCGCTACTCCAGTCTGTGGAACTATCGTTTGGTATGCGGATTTTTTGAAATACAATTCGATTGTTATATCGATTGTCATAATTGATGTTATCACTGTCTCCAAAGTTCGAAATTACAAGGCTAATGTAAGTTAGACGCTTCAAAATCATAGAGAAACTAAATTTTCAGCTCTCAAAAACCTGCTCGCAGACACACGCAAAGAAACGCAGTGCAGAAATGAACTTCTTGAAACAAGCCTGCCTTCAAGCATTTGTATTTGTTTGTGAACTCATCACCTACTTTTTGATCACTCCAAAAGTAGATGGAAGTGAGAGATGGCTCCGTTTCTTCTTGTCCACTGTAGCCTGGGTTTGCGTTCACATGCTGGATGGGTGAGTTTGAAAGCTTATCAGACCCAAAAAAAGTTTGAATTCTCAGAATCATTACATTGAGTTTCAACAAAGAATTCACTCAAACCATCTTTGGTGGAATCAGAATCAGTGAGTTTGCTTATCATTTTCAGAAAAAAAGTAATTTCTATTTTTGCAGAAGATCTATCTGGACACTCGGGAACTCATACTCATCATACTCGCCACGAAACTTCGAACACAAGCAAACATTGATTTTGAATGTTAAATCAAATAATGTATATACGTTTTCAAAAACAAAATTTTTTGTGAAAATAAAAATTTGAGAAAAAATAAACTAGTTTGATATCCTCTGTCCTCTCGCATTGCTCATCCCCGTTGCACTAACTCTCGAACTTTTGAAGATCTGAAATTCGGCTTCACAATCTCAGTCTCAATTTTCGCCAATTGTTACCGTATTCGGATTTTCCTCTCTACAGCAGAAAGCAGATTTGGCAGTATCCCGATATGGGGAGGAAACTAGCAAGCAGATAATACAATGAATCGATGCATTGAAAGTTACAAAAATATTCAAAATGGATATTACCTGAACAGCCGTCATTCTGAAAAGATTTTAATATGTTGTAGGGGTTCACTTGTAGATCACTCACAACTGAACCATCATATTCTGCTCCATCAGAATCCCCTGAGCCAAACTGACAACTCCAATTGGTCCATCAGCTACCATAAAAGTCATCGTCATGAAGATAACGAGTTTTGTAGTACTATCCGTTTTGGCACTAAAAGAAAACATTTCAGTTTCAATAGTTTATTGAAAAATGACTTTTCTGTAGGACTCCGCAGACTAGAGACACTAATCTGCCGTCGAGCATTCTGCAATGCTATGATGAGACATATTGTTAAAATAGGCAGCAAAACAGCAGAGGCGATCTGAAATTTGGAGAATATATTTTCATTTCGAATATGTGTTACCTTCAGAAAACCATCAGCGAGAAAATAAATTTGTAACGATGTCTCTGTTTTGAAAAACAGAAAGTCCTTGAAAGATGGAAGATATTGTGGCTCTGTATAGTTTGCAGGAAACCCTGCACAGCTGCAAACGGTCCATTGAAGGTTTTTTCTTCTCCAATGAAGGCTTACTGTGAGGGAGGAACCCAAGGGTTAGGTTGGATTTCAAAAGTCATCGGTCCAAAATAAAATGCCGATACAATTATGCTAATTATTAGAGAGAAGAACGATGATTGGATTCCGAATGCTCGTTTTGAAATATAATTTAATTTCGGATTCAATGAACTTCTGATAATAAGAATACGGATAGAAGCTAGTAGAACTCCAAGCCAAGAGGACAAACGACGAGCAATCTCTTTAATGTTGAGAGTTGTTATAGCCATCAACACTTGTGAGTACGTTGCTACGTTAACGCTTAAAAAGGGTTCTGTAATAACGAACACTAGCCTTTTTTGAACCATTCTTGGTCTGAAACAGAATACGAAACTCGGTTATAAACTAGATAAATCATATTTAATAGATCGCAAATCGCAATTCCTGCCATGATCATATTTATGCTGGTGTGTCTCATCGATTTTCTTGTCAGAATAATTAAATGGAATATATTGAGAATTGCCCCAACACAGGCAGGTATGAACTCAAAGTATACATACTTTGTGGCTATGAAACCAATCAAATCTGTAGGAGTTTCCATTTTTAAATCGAATCGATGTGAGCACAAAACTCAAAAACTGTTGTCAGCTGACAAGAAATAATCAGATCTAGTAGATTTTTGAGACTGCAAAAAGAAGGAAATATACAATTAGAAATTTCTCAAACAGAAAATAAATGTTCAATCACCTGCGCTACTGACATATAATAATTGTGGCTCTTTTTTTCTTTTTTCCTGTTATTCAGATTTTCAAGTACATTTCTGAATGGCAGGAAAATCTTCAATCGTAATTACGGGATCCCAACATGAGCTGATTTCACAATTCGTCATCTAACACCATCTCGAGGGATCTGTGAAATGATGTAAAAAAAGCTGAAACCTATAATTGCGAAAACTAGAAAAACATAATAATTTTAGTCTTTCCTAGGCAAGAGATTTTTGACAAACAGTTTTGTGGGTGATCAAAGAATTCGCGGGATAGTTTGGTCTCATCTTTTCACCTGTTTTCAAGAATGTCGGGAAAATCACTGAAATCCTATTTTTATAAATTGATCTCTTGAAAAATGTGTGAAATTGAGAACTGGGAAACGGATTTGAAAATTAAATTTGCGGAAATTAAAGCTGAAGTTTCAATGTTTCTTTCAGATATGTGCTCATGGTGTCAAGAACAACCTCGGAATGATTCTTCTCGGCTGTTGCCATATAACTTCTATTCAGAAGTTGACGGGGGTTCCGTTAGTTATACGGATATTGGGCAGGTTCTGGTCGGGACTTGTCCATAAACTGCTGTATAGCCACACAACAAGATTGGAACCTTGTTCAAAATTTGTCAGAGTTTGGTCGGCTTTACTATAGTTGCGGTCTTATCCAAAATCTGACCAGCCTCCGCTCCCGGACGATGCCCGAGGGATGTCAAAGCTACAATAATCTAAAACGGCCCAAAGGATTCAAAACTTCGTGAAATTAGATCACACGTTGATCAGTTTCCATCATTTGCATTTACAATCCATTTCAGTTCTCTGGCCCACCAGGGCACTCCCCTTCAAACACGGACAGACTAACCACGTCGTGGGGAAAGATCTCCTAGAATTCCCTGTGGGATTCCCACGAACCTCACATCTAAATCCCTACTTTATCTAATCTACCCTTAGTGTACAAATCGACGACGTGACATGTTTCTCGTCACCTGTAAATCCGTCAAAAGCAAATGAATCACTGCAATATCTTCGCAGTCAGCTTCCCGGGAGAATGATTCTTATTTGCTTTTTGCCGCATCGAATCTTTCCCAATGGTCCACTTATCTCTTTGGGGAGATAATGGGATTTGCTCCGGGGAAGGACCATGGTACGGACCAGATACTAGATCTCATTCAGTACAAGAATGTCTGCTCGCGTTCAGTCTAGCCAAAAAATGCCATCTCGGTTTCGTATTTTTGAACTACCTGATGTTGTTTTGAAAGATGTTTTTCAAAATTTTGAAGGAGTCGAAATGTAAGTTTCCCAGTTTTTTTTAATTAACTCAATTATCTCTATACAGACTCGATCTCTCCTTCACATCCACCAGACTGATGAGGGGAGTTTTCCGCTCTGTTGGACTGCGAGCTGTCAGTCATACTGTAAAGTTTGAAGACGCGTATCCTCTCATTAGCACAATAGTGAAATTTGGGTCAGGAAAAGGAAGTGAAACATCTTTTGTATGGAAATTTGTCGAAAGCAAAAAATCAATCAATTCGGATAAAGTGAGAAAAGTGGAATGTCACAGATTCGATAATTGGTATGCGCACTATTCGATGATCTTTATAAAAATAATTTTTCAGCTTCACGAAAGGTAATACTATCTTCTGCCACTACCACAACTCTGAACTCGGTGCAACTGTGATCTTCAATCATATTTTCAATTGTTTGCCAGCCCCATTAAATCTGCATCTGAAACTGAATTCCATCAAAAATCTCCATGCTTTATTTCTCAATGATTGTTTTTCAACGTGCGAAAAATTAGATGTTTGGTACGTAGAGCAGGACGAGAATGATGAATTAGTTGAGGATCTGACAGGAATTTTGGAAATGGTGGATGTTAAAAAAGAGCTGAGAGCGCTGGTCCCACAACAATGTGAGATGGATATTGAGAAGGTTTGGTACTCGGGATTTTTCAAAAAACCATACTAGTTTTCAGATTCGTGACTTAGAAGTTCTGACGATTCAGGATGCAGAATGGATGAGTTTGCCTGCTCTTTACTCTTTAAATTGTCGATTCGGAAGTCTTCTGAATCACAAGTTCGGCCAATTTGATATCTCTGCTTTTGCTGAAAATTGGTACAACTCGACAGACAGGAAACTGGTAAAGATGCAGTTCGGATGGAATGAGTACAGACGATTTTCCCCAATGATAGATAATCTCAATTGGAAAGAATGGGATCCGAAAATAAGATCAAGATATTTTCAGTAAGTTCTCTGAAGAAACAATTTTGAACGAAACTAAATAATTTGAATTTTTTCAGTGACTCCAGTGAACGTTCCAATTCGAGTCGAATCGATTGTTCTAAAGGACTCGACATCACTCGTCCAGATGGTCTCACAGCAACGATCCTCAAACAAGATGCGTTTGATTGTAACATCCTTTTCCTTGTCTGGCACGATATTCATCCTGAAACTACACGGTTAGCAGTTCTCTCGGAGAAATTGAACCTACAAAACAAGAAATTGGCCTCAATTCTTGGCAATAGGAAAGAACGAGTCGTTAAGAAGGAATTCCGAGACACGTTTACAGAGGCTCTGGCGAAGAAAACAGAAATCACGGAAGAAATCAAGCTATGGGTTGATACAGAAGACATTAATGCATGCTGATTCAATTTTTTTCATGAAACTAATAAATTCGATTGTTCGTATTATGAAGATCTTCATTTTTCCCTGTTGCTAGAATTCATTTAGATTCTGTGTCTTATTCGGATCAGGTCTGCTTAAGCGCACATTGATTGAAAACACACAAGTCTAATCCACGTCCGCTTTGAAATTATTTTTGAATTTCGCTTGACCTAAAAATTATCAGGGGTGCCATTTCGGACCAAACTTTTTGGACCGATGTGGAGTGGATGAAACCATTCCATAGGTTCATGTCTTTTCTTCAATCTAATAAAAATGTTGACTTGAAATAACTACTTTGAAACTCAATCATTCAAAATATCAAACTAAACTTCAGTTGTTTACTTGATTTTTTCACATTTCCACCTGAAACTGAAGATTAGAAGTTGTGCGATTTCTAAGTATTTAATGAAATTTTTCAGCTGTCTGCGCGAAATTATATAAGCTTGGCTCACTTCTTCAGTTTCACACGACTTCCCAAATGTACCTCATATCCAAGATTTGGCTTGGATATGGGCTCATTTCGGTTTTCTTCTCTGCATTTCTTGTCTTTGTTATATATACCAGTCCACTTTCCAATCAATCCTTCTATCGTCTCATCGTAATTCATCTGGTAATTGTCATCCTAAGTTGGATAAATTCATGGCCAACTCGAGTCGTTTGGACTGAAGATGCACCATATTTCGCTAAAGCTCTCTATGACCACACTCCAAGACTGTTTAGCTTGTTTATGTTTCTCGGAATCGCATTTTGTCATATCCAATCGTGGAGTTCTATCGTGATCTGTGTGAATAGATTGAGAACTGCAAATCCAGAGAAATACGAGGAGAGAAACAAGTGGTGGAATCGTTGGTTTATTCTGATCTATATAATTGTTATAGTCTTGTCTCTACTTGCTGCCCACTATTTGGCCATTACTCCAACTGTTCGATTTTATGAGGAAACTGGAAAATTTGGTTATGTTATATGGGATCTGGTGAGTTAGAACTAATGGCACTCTTCTAGAATCACGGAACGAAAAATAAAATCACGGAACGAAAATTTTGGGTAATCCAAAAATTGCTAGGACCTTCATTCAAGTACTATCCAGAGATCTAACCTTGACATTACATTTTTTTTGCTCAGTATCCAAAATGACACCCGAAATGTGGTATATTGAGTCCTTAAGGTACACTAGTTGATAGCGTACATGGTTAATAGGTTACATAGGACCTTTTCCAGATGTTCTGAGGATCATGGGACATATGGGAGTTAGGTTAGAGGCTGCAACGAGCAGAGTTATCAAACTTCCCGTCGTTTTTTGGGTGCCTCACATGAAGGAAACATGATGGTTCAGCCTAAGCCTATAATTGAAGAAATCTTTTCTAATTCAAAATTAGTCTTCTTGGAACAAAATATTGGTCCGGAATAAGAATAGTCTTGGGCCAAATTGAGTAGAAATCGTGGCATGAAATTTCTTGCCTCGGATTTTTCATTTTTCAAAAATTCGATGATATTTTTGGGTTGAGGAAGCTTTTTTCAACCACTTCTTTCAGGCTCTTTCAGGCTGAAACGCCATGCTTCTTTTATCTGGAACACCCTAAAATGTCAGGAAGCTCAATAACTGCTCGATGTAGCTTTAAACTGAGTTTTCAGATGTTCTACAGGTCCTATGTAACTTGTTAACTAGCGTATTTTAAGAAATTGATATACCCTTTTTAGTATACCTTGGGTATTGGAAAAAGTAAAATTGATGCCAAGTTAGTATTACGGATACTACTTGCCAAATTAAAGAAGATAGCAGTTTTTTTGGATTACCCAAAATTTTCGTTCCGTGATTTTTTTTCGTTCCGTGATTTTTTCGTTCCGTGATATTTCGTTCCGTGATTTTTTTTTCGTTCCGTGATTCTAGAAGAGTGCCGAACTAATAATAAGACTTTAGCATAACTCAATTATAGGCGGATGGAATCATGCAAATTTTCTTTCTCGTAGTTTTCCTCGGTCTTTATATTCTGATAAGTCTTATCTTCGGATGCATCGCAGTCTGTAAAATCAAAAAACATCAAGATGGAGAATTTCATCACTCGTCACTGGTCACTCTCGTTCACATTTTCCTTCGTGTATTCTGCCTCACTCTTCTTCTTTGCTCATTCCTTTTACAAGTTGAAGACTTCACAGTGGAAATGATGATCACTATTTTTGATTTAGTAAGAAGAGAATCTCAGTTTTTGAATATCAAATACATTTTTCAGATGACCTTCTCCATGACATACATTATTTTGTTCTATGATGAGAGTGTTCGAGAGGCTATTAGAAGCTCGTGTACTTCCGGAACCGTCGATGGGAGATAATAAATTATTGCTTTTTTGTACTTTTTAAAAAACTTTTTATATAAAGTTTCAAGCAATGTTGTGAACTTTTGTTCTTTTTGAAAAACTGTTGGGTTTGTTTTCAATTCTTCCGTTTGGGCTTTTAGACGGATATTGGCCAGGTTCTGGTCTGACTTGCCCAAAAACGGCTGTATAGCGGGCCATGCTCAGATTTTTGTCGGAAGTTGAAAGTTAAAATACTAATAGCTCGGAACATTGTCATAAGTTTGTTGGAGTTTGTTCGGCTTTAGTAGCCGCCTTATCTGGAATCTGACCAACGGGCAGAAGTTGTCGGCGACGCCCGAATAATTGAATTGCTGTAAAGATTTGGGTTAATCCTTGCTGCTTCTTCCTTTGCGTAATTGCCAATTTTTCATCTAATGTTTCAGAAGACGGCAGAGCACTTTGATTCAATTTTCAAATGCAAGGATTTCAGATGAACAGTAAATTCAAATGACCATCAACCGAAAGATATACAATATGCCTAGTCGTTTTCAGTTTCGAAAAACCAGTTTTTTTCGAAACTGCGATCTCTTTTTCTTCCCATTTTTTGAATCCCATCCGTTTCCCTGTCTAGCTCTTGTGACACAAATCTTATCTTATCTGTTTAATGTTCTCACCACCTTCATAATAAAAAAAGAACGTGTTGCTCGAATTCCACTTTAGCTTATCTCTCCTCACACATTTCACAATCGATATCCTTTTTTTTCTCTCGAGAAAAAATAGTTTCTCCAGTGAAAGTTCTAACTCCATGATGTACTTCTTCTTCGTTCTCAACATTCTATTCATCGTCGTCGTTGGTATCGGGTGCAAGAAAAAAGTGAGTTTTTGTAAATAAATTCCTTCTAAAAGATTATTTGGGTCATTTAGAACAATGCAAGTAAACTTCAACCTCGTGATATGTCCAAAGAGAAAAAATCAAAAGAAAAAGTGACACCAAACGGTGCGGGATCAAAACCAGCGACTCCGACTTCTCCGAATCCGGAAGACGAGAAGGTGACAACTCCGGATCCAGGTGAGAAGTCATGATTATTAGTTAGGAAATAGCAATATGAGTAATAGGACATCACAGACAGATTTGAAATATATTTTTTCTAAAACGTCGAAACACTTCCAGAGAAAGATAAATCAATGATCCCAAGAGACGCAGATGACAATGAGACAATCAACGAAGCAAAATCCTGTTGGAGCACTCTTAAGTAAACTAAATCGATAGTAATAAATGAAGTAATTATTCAAGTTTATCATTTGATTTTTTAAAATTCACATGCTCAATTAATAACTCTCCGAATTTCAAAATAAAACACTTTATATACATAAATGATAAATTGGTGTCTGGTGTTTATTCCAAAAAATAAAATAACACTAAAAATAACATAATTAAGGCTAAAACCATATTCAGCAGTATAAACCACATTGAAAAAATCTCTCCATGATTACAATTCAAACATTTTTGTCAAATACCAAAAGCATGTACGACATTGAGAATGTTACCTGAAACGTTCAACTCTGTTTAACTATTGAAACTTCGCCCCAACCATAACCGATATAATCATTAGTAAATTCAAATGTGCAGCAGATGAGAAATGGTTTGCTGAAAGATTCCACAGTAGGAAAAGGGCATAAACGAATGTATGGGTAATTGCAATTTTTGATCGGATCTTGAGAAGTTGTTTGTGTTGAGTCGAGAGTTGAATTATCAACTTTTTTTCACGTGGATGAATGTGAAGACCCCCAAAACCAGAATAATTACGAAGTATACAATTGTGAATACTAACAAATAGATTTGACCAATGTAGGTGTCTCCCTGTGTTACGTCCTTAGGATCCGGCATTCTGGCCGGCTCAAGGAATACGAATAGTAATAGAATACAGATTTATTCAGGTACTAAAGATGTACGAGAATAGAGGGGGAAAAGTAGAGAAGGCCGGGAGAGACTAGGACAGACCGAGAATGGTTGTCAGCCCCAAAGAAAGAGGGGTTCTGACCAATGAAACAACTAAGAAGAAGAGTGCCAGAGAAGGGCGCTCTTCTTAGGTGGGTAGATCACAAATAAGTTGGTAGATCAAATATAAAACTAATGGAAGTATGCATAGAATGCCTGAATAAGTGAGCAATCGAATAAGACATAAACAAAGCGTACACCAAAAGATAATACTTATTCCAGAAAGAATTCGATTCTTTGAAAATCGAAGGTTGTTCGGAAAGTCCTTTCCATTTTTAGCGTCAGATTCATTCGATATAAAAAAGATCAAAACGATGTCAGATAAATTGAAGATAAAGACCATTGTTATCAGTGACTATCTGTCAACGTCCCACCAAATTGTGGATGCCTTCCTTCCAGAACTCCGGCCACAGCGCATTGAAAATCAGGTCAACCCATTTTTGACATCATGCTTTGAAGTGAATTTTTTTCAATCAAGATGTCGGTAGAAATGGCTGGATAGGGGGTAGTCAGACAGTACAAGGTTTGGACTATACTGTAGATAAGACAGAACCGTTTAGCCGTATCCAGTGAGATCGGCCTCCGTTCTCCTTCCCGCGTGAGGATGCGAATTTCGATTTTGAAAATAAACCTTTGTGTTTCTCTCCAATGGAGATCTACATGGAGTCTGAATGTGAGTTATGTCACCTGACAAAAATAGGTATCCGTAATAAAAGTGACACCATTATCTGGCAGCTCCCAATACTCCACTCCTTGGTAGACATCCATGCCGAA
>NC_013487.2:8073946-8101094 GCF_000004555.2 Caenorhabditis briggsae | reverse complement strand
AACGTGAATTTCACGTTTCGGGACGTCTGGTGGTTGAGTGCCTTTGTCAACCAACTTGGATTGTTGTTTATAGTAATCATACATTACCCATTTATCGCCACTAGTAATGATTCAACTTCAACATTCCACGACATCGCGTTTGGGAACCTGAAAAACGCGCGCTTCGTCGCACACAAAATTGGCTGCGTGCCAGATTCGAAAATTTTGAAACGTGTTTTGAAAAAAACGTGAAGTTAAGCGTTGTTGAGTCGCTACTCACCGAAAAGCCGCGACGCGACCGCGCTACGCGTCCAAACTTGGCGCGCTTTCCAATTTTTAAATCTAGGTTCCCTTCCGTGAGGCCGTGACATTCATGTGTGCAACTCAGGATGAGAAGATTCAAACAGGTGCCCACACATGAAACAAAGTTGCTTTGAGCGAAAAGGTGTGATCCATATCTTCCCACTTTTTTTACTTTGCCGAGAGTTCCCAATTTATGGCTTTTTGACGAAAGGTTTGCCACTGATGTACTTGATATATCCCGCACAGTTTGAGACGGGTCCCTTTCAATCCCGGTTTTTAATGCGTCCAAATCTGAGCCCGTATGCTTTTTCGGAGGGGGATTTTCGTCCAACGAGAATTTTCATTTTTCAAATTGATGAATCCAGGTTGTGAAGTTTGTTCAAAAGGGTGCATCTTCGTTGTTAACTTCCACAAATTGGTGATTGATTTCAGTTGATCTGAGGTCAGATAGAAATACAAATAAAATGGTAGTCCAAAAATGGAAATTATTAGAGGCGAAAACGGTGGGCATATCTCACTGCACGAAAAGAGGAGAATGGTCTCCGTTGGGGTGTAGACACTATTAGACCTCACCAGCATACTGATAAAACGACAACTTCCTCGCTTTTATCCCTTTTAAGAAAACGAAGTTTGAAAACAACATATCAAAAGTGGAAAGGACTTTCCGAACAACCTAATATATAAGATGGAGGGAAAGTTTCCATGAATTGGAAGAATGAATTCAACTCCTTCCGGTCTAAAAACCATTCGATTTGGCCATGTGCTCAGCCAACACAATAAGTTAAACACCAAATCCATTGTTATGATGCGGTAGAAAGAAAAAATGAAATGCTTGTTTCTCATCAACAAAATTATCAGTATAATCATAAGAATGGCTGTTGAGGTACCATAGACAAGCCATATTTTAGTTAATCATTGAAGCATCGGGTGGAATAAAAATGTAATTCACCTCCTAACAATTTATGTTATAAAAGAAGAACAAGAAAATAAGAAGTCAATAGTCCGTGATACTTTTCCGTTTTCTAGATTATTCAACAGGCGCCGTCTTTTATCACCTGTCACCAAGAAATGATTCCGGAAGTACGGAAAAATATTCATTAAAAAAAAGTTTGGAAGACATTAGAACAATCAAATCCAGAATATTTATTCTCATCTTTGAAAATGACAAAATAGTTTAAAAACTAATCGAACTCTTCTTAAATTCCTTCTTTCTGAAAACAAGTCTTGCACGTCGGGTTCCAGGCGCTCCACGACGGAACTTGGTTGGAACTTTGCCTCCAAATAGCTCAATGGAATACTTTCCACCTGGTGGTTTTTTATTTCCAAACTCGTTCTTCTCATAAAGATAACCCAGAACTTGTCCGATTGTGTGTGGGTCATACATCACTTCTTTACTTTGCCTCTGAACCGGATGGAGAACATAAAGACCTTTATTATTGGCAACAATACGGCTACCATCGGAGGTTCCATTCTGTAAAAAGTTATAATATTTTCTTGGTCTCTTTGAATAAGTAGCTCACATAGATTTCGAATTGGTCAGGCAAATCTCTGATTTTTTGACCAGTTGGAAGTAAGCCGCTGAACTGAAAAAGTCGAATAAGGAAATTGGAAGGTAAATGATAAAAGAGCACTAACATACATGTCGCGGCCCGGCCTGGCCCGGGTTTTCGAGGTAAAAATTTTTAAGTGTCATTTTTTGAGAGAAAAGTGGATTTTTGGGAACATTTTATCAAAATTTATTTGTTTTCAAGTTTAAGAAGGGTCGTGGGATGAATTTCGTGCTTTAAACTGATTATTTTGAAAAAAATGTATCAAAAATTAACAGAAAAATTTTGAGCTTTTTGGAACCCTGGCCGGGATAATTTTTCTCCAGCCCGGCCCAGGGCTGACTTGGGGCGGGCCGAGATTTAGCAAGTATGAGCACTAACATGTGCAAGTCCATTAGCCGATAAAATATTTAAACCGTCATCTGTTGTGGTTTGCGGTGAAGCACTTGTGGCTGGAGTTGGATTGTTCGCTTGTGTTGGGGTTGTTGGTACGATCGTTGAAGACTCAGTTGTTGAAGGTACGGTGGTTGGAGATACTGTGGTAGGGACTGCAGTGGAAGTCACGGTAGTTGGAGCTTCTGTGGTGACGGTAGTTGGAGTCACTGTAGTTGGAGGTTCTGTTTTTGGAGGTTCGGTTGTGGGTACCGCAGTGGAGGTCACAGTAGTTGAAGCTTCAGTATTTACGGTAGTTGCAGTCATGGTAGTTGGAGCCTCTGTGGCTACGCTAGTTGGAGTTGCAGTAGTTGCAGGCTCCGTCGTTGGAAGCATGGTTGTAGATACCGCAATAGAAGCTACTGTAGTAGGTACTTCTGTGGTGGGCACTGTAGTTGGAGTTGTGATTGCCTCTGGAGTGGTTTTTTCCGTAACGGGAATGTGCATGAGTTTTCCTCCGCTATTCTGTGTGATCCATTGCACCTGATCGGGCTTCGGAGCCCCACCAAAAGCGCCACCAAGAACACTTCCAGGTGGTGCAGTAGGTGCGTGAGCTTGTATATATTTCGGATCTACAGAAACGGCTGAAAATTTTATTTTCAGGATTAGTCCGCCTGATTTAGAAACCGCACCTCGATGAGCGAGCAAGAGGCAAAGAACAGGAAAAGTGTGAAGACTGTGCATCGCCTACTTGGTTCGGTCCAGAATAAATCAGCTAATTGAAATTAATGATATGAATTGGATTATCTTAGCATTAATCTTATCGTTTTCAGAAAAATTGTAAAAATATTTCAGATGATCACGTTTTGGTGGAAATGACTACTTTTTAATGTATCCCGGAGCATGTGCCTTCATCCGACCCAGTTTATCTGTTGGAAAAGTGTTAAAAATTCTCCACTCGAAAATGAAACTTGCTGGAAATTCATTATTTTCATACTAATAGATACATGACAAAACTTCTTATTTTCCATTGAGCATAGTTATCGACGGGCCGATTCCGCGCCGATACGGGTCGGCTGATGACTCCTCCAAATTGAAACTGTGGGCAAAATAACATACCACATGATGGAGCTAGGCGAGCTCTACAACCTCCAAAAAGAAATGGGCAGAATTTGAATCAGTAAAAATAAGAAACCGGGTGCAGACCGACATTTAATAGCCGGGCCGGGAAAATAACGTAGGCCAGGATACGAAATGTCGGCCCGGTCTGTAAAACCAATTTCGAAGCCGGTCGATTCTTTTTAGGGGCTGTAGAGCTCCCGAAGCTCAATCAACTGATATACTGTTCTACTCATGATTTTCATTTTGAAGCGAGTTATCAGAGGGCTCGTGCCAGCCCGGAAATGGCCCGTCGACAAGTATGCCATTGAGCAGCTATCGTTTCGTCCGGTCTACCTCGTCAAGGGTGGTTTATTGCCCTGTATTGTTGTGGATTTGGTATGATTTAAACGCCAGACTTTCCTTCAAGATTTTTTTTTCATAAACCCTGTTATCCGCTCATCTGATCCTTTCCATCCCCTCTTTATTTTTTCCTTCAAAGTCCATTAAAGCAATTAGAAAATGTAACCTATAATCTTTTGCCCGTCTTATCTAATCTGTCTTTTTTCGATTTTAGAGAATGTGTACATTCAATTTATTTGAAAGCTTTCTGCCCCTATTTTTGATCGACATCAAAACCAACCGATTCTTCATCAAATACAACCGATTCAACACCGAGTGACTCATTGAAAAATCAATCAAAAACTCTTGATCGAGACCCCATTCCATTTCCCCCTAACTGCTTTTATTCCAATCATAAAAACCTATTCAATACCAAAAAAAATAGAATGTCTATTCGGAATAATATTATGTGGTTTTCAAATACAGATTTCTGGTTTTTTTGCATGTATATTTCCCATTATTATTGTTATCATCTCTTTATTGTTTTCCCAATTTCCCTTCATACAAATCTCGATATTTTCATGTTTTTCGCTTTCTATTTTATATTCTAACCACATTTTTATCAGACATCTCTCTTTTTATCTTGTTAGCTTTGATTCAGACTCCGCCTATTCTACAGTACCCTTTCCACTTTTTTATTCCTCCTTTTTCTTATTCCTTCTTTTTTTTTCAACAAACGCCAAGAAACGGACGTTTATAATGAGGGGTGGACCCCAGGAAAAAAACGCAAATGCAAAGCGACGAAAAATTGGTGTCAAATTTCAGTTTTTCCCGAGGATATCGTCTGGTTCCAGTTGCATTGGTGATGAAAAAAAAGAAGAAAGAAGATCGTCATTTTGTGTTTTCATACTCTGCTCTTTTTGATTTTCAGGGGTTTGAAAATAAGTGGAGAATGTAGGAATTTTTCGCCCGAAAAAATTAATTTTAACGGATTCCTGAAATTCTGATTTTGAAGAGTACAAAGGTAGAGGGAGACTGCGGGATGGTCCGTCGACAGTCCGTCAACGGCCCGTCGGTTCTCCGTGGGCTGCCAACGAGCCGTCATTTGCTGCCATTGAGCAATTTTTCAGCAGTACTTTTTCATTTCTGATCTCTAAATTCATAAAAGTCCATAAAATCCATAAAGCATCCGTAGATTACGGTAGCGCCATTGTTTCTCGCCAATATTTTTTTCCAGGTCAATGAAGAATTTCAGACTTCTTAACTGTTTACAAAAGAAAAGAAAGTACAGATACCAGGTTATTGTTTTTAAATTCTTGAATACGAATCTTGCCATGAACAATCTCCGCCCATTTTTCTCAATTGTATTGTTTCACTAATTCGAAGATTGTCTGCTTTTTTTCTCAAAAAATGTTCTCTTCTTATTTTTTTTCTTTTCCTGAAAAAAAATGTATTCACTTATCGTATTCATCTTTTTTCACTCTTTTTTTTTCGTTCTCCTCTTATTCACACATCTCAAAAATAAGAGGAATGTATTTTGAAAAAGAAAAAGAAAACTAGTGAAAAATAAAATTTGTTGTCAGATCCTTCTCCCCATCACAAATCGCCTTGGCGGGTATTAGACATCGCGCTAAAAAAATAAGATGGGAAATTAGGAATGAATCAGATGCGGATGGTCTCAAACATCTTGATTTCATCAGTTTTCCAAAAATCTGGAGTCCTTGTTTTTCGAAAATACGATCAACAGAATCATGGTAGTTATCAATTTTTGAGTGTTTATTGGTCAGTTGATATCATCGGTTATACTAAAAGAAGATCCTAACTGCCCTATTTACTCTAATAGAAGTCCATCCGATTTGTTGAGACTAATTATCTCGGTTCCTATGCGAGATATTGAAAACCTGTCAATTTATAAAGTATTGCAGATGTTGTGATAAATAACTTATCAGTTGAACTTTTAATATTTTTGGAGAAACCGAGAAAACTGAGCCCAAAGTACATGTAAAGGGTGGGCTTCTATTGTAGCAGATGCGGTAAGGTAAATAGATTTTCAGTGTCCAAAATTTAGGATCCATTTCGATTTTTAGATCACGGACCTATTATACTGTATATTTTGCTGCCTATTCCGGTTTTCTCGAAGAACGGTAAAACCGTGATCATTTTGAAAAACATCATATTTTATCACCCTTTCTCTCTACCCCTTTCTCTTTTCTTCTCGAATATATAAATTCGTATGTCACCAGATGTTCCCCTTTCTCTCTCTCTCTCTCTTCTAATCACTTTACCATTCATAAAATTGTGCAACAATTCTGATGAATATCTAATGTACATATAGCCATCCCCTTCTTCAGAATTCACTGTAAGAAAGAAAGCATAAAAATGGGGCGGGGCGTTGGTTTATTTTGAACGAGTAGGAGGGGCGAAAAAGAAGGGAGGTGGAGAATGAGGAATATGGAATTAAGAAGGAAAGATGGGTTATGACAGAGAATGAGACGAAAGCCATTCCTTCTTTCCATATCCCTATAATTTTCTGGTTTTTCATTTCCTATGTTCACCCAGGAATTGAGCACACATTCTTTATCGAGCTCTGTGGTAGCCACTTCAATAGGTACAGTACCCTGAGAACCTCTCCAAAATACCTGTCCGTACTCTGCTCCTTCAATGTTACTCCTTTTTTTCTCCTTCTTGTGTTCCTATTTTGGGTCGCGGATCTTCTTCAGAATTCTCAATTAGATTTCTCTCCTCCTTCTTTTGCTTTCGTATTTTTTCTTTCTGCGCAAAAAGAGAGCAGCACAAAAAATATACAGAAGATGTGGGAGGTGTTTACACATTCATGTGTTCAGTTGGGAGCAAAAAGGGGAGGAGCATGGGAATACTGGATTTTTAGTTTTCTTTGTGTCTCTCTCATTTTTATTTATGAGGAGGAGTAGGAGCATCCGGCTGGTAGGTAACATCACCATAATAATAATACTACTAGTCGCTGGATAATTCTTTTTGGGGGAAATGGATTTCTAGGAACCTAAACCCTGAGAGACCTAGGATGATATTGACTGCTTCCACTTCACTGCTTGGTTACTTTCAAATATGGCCCTTTCAGTACTGTATACACCAGTCGGTTTACACTCCTCCGGGGCTGAACCTCATGGCTTCTACTTACAGTACTCATAACCTTATGAAGAAGTTTCGTTACTTTTTAGGGACATTTTTCAAGGTTTTGGACGTTTGGAAATTTAGAAACTCGAAGTTTCAAATCTTTCACTTCAGAAGTTCAGAATTTCCATAACTTGGAATTTAACAATTGGTAAATTAAGGTATTTACAGTTTTGAAAATTTAAAAAAAATCAGAAATATGGAAGTCCTGAAATTCGAACAGTATAAGTTAATACTGTATAACATTCGAACAGGTAGTTCGCAAACAATCCGATAGGGATGCTCCGCCGTTTTCGCGCGGTTCAAATAGGAACCGTATTTCGTACTGTATATATCCAAGACAAAAACATGGGATACTGTAACCTTTCATTATGTAAATACATAAAATATCGTCATGGGAATTTCCATGAGAAGAAGTTTCAAAGTTTATTTGACAAACGAAATGTGTGTTTGTTTTTTCAATCAGTTGACAAGAAAAAATATCTGATTGACCAATAAACAGATAGTACAAAAACAAGTTCCTGCAAGTTTTGGGTGGTCTTGTTGTTTTTTTCCACGAGGTCTCATCCATGTTTCTTTATCAAAATCAGGCATCATTATCAGTTTTCGACGAACTCAAAAATCTCTAAATCGAATGACGAATTTTTTGTATAAAATTCCTTGCCATACCGTATATCTTTATTTTCTCTTTGCATTGAAGACTTTCTTTTTTTTCGTATTGTGTGGTATTCTATAGGTGATTTGAGCCTATTGTGCCAACGACATACGTCACCATTTATGCTTTGAAAGAAATAAATATAGGTGTTAAGGCTCGAGTTTCTCAGGATTCATATTTGTATGATTCATAGATTTTCGATTCCTTTTGTGTGATAAAGTATCTAGACGGAAGTACAAAATACTAATCTGGAAATATAGGAATATCAAAAGAAAATACAAAATCTGTCTGAGATTTTTATATTCCGGGATCATTACTAATAACATTCACCAAATTCTGTATGTGCGTATGTTTGTAGCGTGCCTTTTCCCCCATTCAAAATTAACCAATCGAGCTGAAACCTGGACAGAAAGATTAGAATTGTGTCTTAGTTGATGCCCAAACTTTTGGTTTTTCAAAATTTTGGTTTTGAAGTCTTTTCGAGACGTTTCTTGGTTTCACCACACTAAACGGTGGTGGGCAGAAAGGGCGATGGTGGAGGGCTACCAGAGCCTAGGAGGTTTAGCCCCGAAGGGGCGTATACGCTTACGTAAACCGACTGGTTCTAGATTATTGAATTCAGAATTGTCATTTTCTTCCTTGTTTGATTTGCTATTTCATTTTAGTTACTAATCAAGGTCATTGTTCAAACTCAACAAACAATTTGATGCCATTTGCGGGAGTTTCTCAGAACGAGTTCTCATGAGCTCTTTTTTTTCATGAACCATGAGGTTATTACCATAAACACTCTAATACAGTGTCACCCAAGCTTTTAACTTTGAGAATATCTATCTCATTCCCTGGGAATGACAACAAAAAGTGGGCAATTAACAACATATTTTTGATATGAGCATGTTATCAGTTGACCAATTTCTGATATCATTCACAGAAATCGAGATTATATGGGCTCAAAGTTGACGGTTTGGGCGGCACTCTATTCGATTGTTTACGGTCTATCGACATTTCTTTTGGGACAGTCGAGACAATCACAAGACCCCATAGCTGAACATTCTAGAAAATGATCCGCGTGAGATTGTTCAGAATTTGATCTGGGTGACAGTTTTCAGCTGGAAATGGGAAAACATTATCATTTTCATAACTACCCAACCCCCCCCCCTGAATTCTTTGAGTCTACTTCCTTTCAAGTTCCTCGGGATAGCCTAGGAACTTCTTCATATCTCTGTGATAGCCTAGGAACTTCTTCAAAACTCTGTGCTGGATCTAACGATCGCACTCTTGGTCCAATACAAATAATCTCTCGAATGTTCGAATTCACGTCATACTCATCAGTAATCCGTGTAACTTCTCTCACCTCTTCAATCTCTCCCGTTTTTTTAAATATGAGGTGTTCCTGCGGCGGAGGTAGAGAGAGGGAAAGAATCAGCGATAAAACCGTACAATCGGTTTTCAATTCGATATATCTATAAAACTGCGGGTCGGTTGGGGTTTTGCACACCCCTCTCAAAATCATCGTTTTTATATTCTTCTTTTTCTTCAACTTCTCGTTTGCTTCATTTCCTTTTTTGTTGTCAAAAAAGAGGTGGAGAGTGTTGGAAACATTTCCATATTCAGTTCCATACCGTGGGAAAATTTACAGTCTATAAAAGGTGTACATCGATGTCAGTTTTTCGTTTTCCTCACTCTTTAGCTTTTTCTTTTTCTCGAAATTTTAATTTTCTCCATTTTCCAGCCCTCAATAATCTTCTATCACGATGAAGTTCGGCACATCTTTCGTTCTTTTCGCCGCCATCTCAATGATGTTCGCTGTGGCATACGGTAGGCAACTCAAGCCCAGTGTCAAGTCAAATTTTCAAATTTCAGCCGAAGACGAGGCTCCAGAAGTCGTTGCCACGACGGAAGCTGCCCCCGCAGAGGCTCTAGTCACCGGAGCAGCCAGCGGAGGAGCTGATGTAACCAAGGAAGCTGCCACAGGAGGAGATGTTACTGGAAAGGCTGGAGGTGCTGTTGTTGATGTGAGTTTATTACAGTAAACAGGGATTGATCAATTTTTCAGGTTTTCATGAATCCCATAAAAAAGCCGCTTTTCAGGTCTCCGCTTCAACCGTCGTCCCACTAGTCACATCCGAAGTTCCACTCGTCCCATCTGTCGAAACCACCACCAAGGGATCCCAATCTTTCGTATCTCAAATTTTCGCCGTTGGATGCATCGCTCTTGTCGCTCTATTCCAATAATTTCTTTTCGAAACGATAATTCCCACATCCATGAATTTGAATTCAGACATCCTTTCCCCCTATCATAAACGTAATATATTTTCATTTTCTCCACCTCCTTTTGGACTTTTCTCAAAACTCACGAAACAAACAATTTCTTTTCGAACGCACTTTCTGACATAATAATTTCTTTTCGCGATTTTCGATTATCTTTTTAAATTTTGATATATATTTTTTATTCAAAACAATAAAGCTTAGAGAATTAATAATTTCTAGGCCACACCGGTCTCATCGCATCGTAATCATCCAATTTTGTCGACTCCTTCAGCCCGAATCCATCGAAAATTTCACTACTTTTCGAGGAGTGTTCACTTTCAGAACATTCTGTGACCACTTTCTTGTCTATTGACGCGGATGAAGAGAGAATACCGCTGAAGAAAATTGATTGCAGCAACAGAATATTGAATAACTTATTACCGATTCAGCTGGATATTTCTGACGATATTCTGTAGATTTATCTGCTTCTCCAGTAATGCATTTTCACTTCCGAATGGTCCGAAATTTTGCCTTTGTATTCGAATTATGGCCGACTCCATCCCAAGATTCGAACCGATATGCTCAATCAGCCGTCTGGAAACACAACGATTAAAAACCATTCAGAAAAACTCGGTTTTTGTCGCTTCTTACCTCAACATCTCATCATCTTCTCCGGAACATTGCGCTGTCACCGAAAACCTCGGGGACCGAAACCAATTCAAATCTATCGAATAAATTATCTGAGCGCCTGGAAGTTGAGCTCGAGGAGTTCCACGTCGAGCTAATTCGAAGGCTTCGGAGCTCTACAAAAATGATTGATGGATCGAGTTGAACATAGATTCACAAACTTCTAGATCCACATTTGCATGACGAAACGAAGCTCCACGAAACTCTGACTCCATTCGTGATAATACTTTCTCTATTCGATGGCGAGTAACTTTTAAAACTTCAGATTGGTTTTCTACGGGTTTCTTGATGAGTCCATCTAGCCGATAGACATTAGTCCATGATTTCGCCCTGAGCTCGGCAACAAGATCACAACCGTCATTGATTCCAAATACTGAAATTGGAGCAACTCAAAAAGCCCGAACTTCGTAAATTCTTACAGCAAATTCCAGAACTGTTTGTTGCTAGGGGAAGTGCATCTAGCATCTGAACGTCTTCAGGTCTGATTGATCTACCTGACACAAGAGGATGATACCTGGAACGTCACGGCGGAATTTGCTTGTTTGGAAGCCAAACATTCCGTCTTACCTATAATCTGCGAGTTCATTTTTACCAACCACAACAAGAGCTCCAGATTTGGAATGAGGCTCCACGACCGGTAGAGATATCATAGGTAGCCTTACTCGTGAAGTAGACTCGATGTCGACGATAGATTGGCTGATTTGCCTCCTTATGAGCCTAATCAGAGCTGACGACGACATTCCAGAATGCTTGTACACACAAACGACTCCCGACAACGCCTTCCATACATCATTATGACCCATTTTCTAGACCCGAATCAGTTGTTTTTTCCTGTTTCTCAGAAGCGATAGGTTTGTACAAACAAGCTTCAGGAAAATTGTATCAGTTACACAATTTTTAGATTAACAAATTTATTTTTTCAACAAAAAACAACAGTTTAGTGCTTCTGGGCAATGCGCTTGTCACGCTCCTCAGCGATGGAAAGGCGAACTCCGTTTCCAGATGGAAGGGAGACGAGGGCCTTGTTTCCTTTTCCGATGACGAAGACGTTGGAAATGCTGCAAAAGAAATAGCGTATTTTAGCAACCAACCTTAGCCGGACTTTTACGACCCTCGTGGCCCCCGACCCTCATTCTCCTTTAGCCTTTAAGGCAAACCTACCGAGTGGCGAAGGAGTGTCCAGCGGCATCCTTGATGTGGATGATGTCAGAAGCTCCTGGGAGACGCTCACGATGTCCGATGATTCCGATACGTCCAACGTTACGTCCTCCAGTGACGTAGGCCAAGTTTCCTGGCTCGAACTTGACGAAGTCGGTGATCTTTTGTGTGTTGATGTTGAAGACAATGGTGTCGTTGACCTTGACATGTGGGTCTGGGTAGCGGATGGTACGTCCGTCGGTGGTGGTGAGCACTGGGACTCCCTTGATGACGGTGCGGACCGACTTGACCTTGCAGAGCTTGAAGTCAGCCTCAGCAGCTTGGATTCTGTGGACGATGTAACGTCCCTTGGTGTCGTAGAGCATACGGAAGTACTCGTTGGTACGGTCGATGGCAACAACATCTAAACAACAATGATGAAAATTGGAGTATGAAATTTAAAACTAACCCATGAATCCAGTTGGGAACTTGTGGCAGGTTCTGACCTTTCCGTCGACGCGGACGACTCTCTGGGTGAGGATCTTCTTAGCCTCGGTGTAGTTGAGAGCGTACTTCAGACGGTTGCGGAGGAACAAGCTGAGTGGGAGAGACTCGCGAAGCTTGTGTGGTCCTGGGTTTGGACGGACGGCGAAAACTCCTCCGAGTTTGTCAAGCATCCAGTGCTTTGGGGCGGCGAGACGCTTAAGATGCTTCTTTGGTCCTCTCATTTTTAAAGTGTGTACCTCAAGCTGAAAATAGGTTTTGGGTTATCGGAAGTTTCAAATTAAAAAAAAACCAAAATCGAGAATATTTTATGAATGCGACATCCGAAAGATAAAATTTGAGAGTTAGGATCTTACAATCAGATACATAAATTGCCCAATTTTCTAAAAAATTGGATAAATCTCATAAACTACACACGAAACACAGAAAACAGCTAAAATTTCAAGAAAATAGGAAAAACTGATAGAAATCCCGTCATTTCGGCCTAAAATTTGTTCGCTGCGAGAATCTGCGAGGCACAAAATTGCGTGCGCCTTTAAACATTTGCAACCGCGCTCCAGTGCACAGCCCGTGTACTCCTCTCGGACAAAAGCCTTTTTTTTCAGCAAAAAGTTCAATTTTGATAACGCTTTGGGACAAACGCTGAGAATTTTTTAGAAAAATAATTATTTAGAAATCGATTATCAGTAAGAAAATTAAATAAAACGATGATTCTTCTTCCTAATTTTCTCCGTCTAGTCCTGTAATCTTCGTTAGATTTGTGCGCAAGTCCTGAAGATGATAATATTTTTAACGATAATAATAATAGTAATAATATATTTATTTGCAATGCATGGGGGAAATCGATAGATAATTTGGCAAGAAATGGGACCTGTACAAATAAAAAAGTAAAATGACCAGACGGACCGACTAGAGTCCTGTAGGTCAAGTGGGAGGGATCAGAATATCATAAGGAATCGCTCCTACTCGCTTAGCAAACGCCACCGGACTGAGCTTAGAATTTATCACCTTACATACACGGTTCCACATAGACAAGTTTCTGTGAAGGAAGCAGTCAAAGTATTGACCGTTGATTCTGAACAAATACGGCTCTGTTAGAATGGCTGCGAAGAATGTAGGACGACATAGAGAGAAAATGGTATGAGTTTATAACAATTTTGTGATAGGTACGAAGAACTAGAAGGGTGCGACGATGAAGGGTGGTTAGCATAGAGAACTGGGATAGGCGATCGGTGTATGAATTGAAGGGCATATTACTTCTCTGAAAGACTTTTCTGGTGAAAAAACGAAGAGGAGATTCTAGTTTATTGGCAAGTGTGGCATTGGATGGATCGAAAAGTTCACAACCGTATTCGAGGACCGGTCTAATGTAGGTGTCAAAGAGACGGAAAATAAACAAGGGTTTTTCGATTGGAACGTTTTCAGTATTTGGCGGGACTTGAGTTTAGCAGAGTAGGCAATAAGATTGATGTGTTTGTCGAATTGAAGTTGATCATCAACTAGTATACCTAGGTCCTTGAATGAGCGATGCGGAGTAATGGGGGATCCCTTAATAAAGTAAACTGTCTTAGGATTGCGTTTACCATAATGCATAACGGCCGTCTTATTTTCGGCTAGTTTGAGTCTCCAGATGTCACACCAGTGCTCGACGATTTCGATACTTCTTTGCATATCCAATGGGTCGGAACCGGTTATTTTTAGGTCGTCGGCGACCGCCGTGACATGAACATTGGGAGGAAAGAGGCCGAGTAAGTCGTTAATGTAGATCAGAAACAAAAAGGGGCCAGTGACACTTCCTTGGGGGACTCCGGATTTGACAACAATCTCGCTGGTTGACATTAGGCCATTAACCTTGACGTTGGATGAGCGGTTGCTGAGAAAGGACTCGAACCAATCGCAGCATCGTTCATCAATACCTATTCGCCTCATTTTCAGCAGCAAGAGATTGTGTGGGACAGTGTCGAATGCCTTGCGAAAATCAAAGTAAATAACATCTACGAATTGTTGCTTATTTGCTAAGGTTTTCTGTATTCTGGAAGTGGACTCAAGGACGGCTAGAACACAGGATCGCTTACTGACGAATCCGTACTGATTCGGAGAAATACTCGGACCGTTAACACGTTCTACTAATTTTAAAAATGGTTCGAAGCTTTCAGATTAAAGTGACTTATCAAAATAGTATCGTTCAAATTTTGTTTTATTGTCATGGAAACCAGGAGTGTGATTGAACAACTCAACAAAACAACAAAATTCTCAATTTGGATTCATCTAACTAATCTGAACATGTCGATGTAAAACAATTAAATCAAAGGTTATTAAATTTTATTCACAAAAAAATTTGCTCAATATTTCAAGAAGAAATAATGGGAGCTGATACAAAAGAAGTTATTGAGGGGAGATAAAAGAAGGTGTTCTACACAGAATCGATGATTTTTCTGTATTTGAAAAATGAAAACGACAAGTTACTGAATAAAACATAAACTACTGGAAAGAGGAAAATTGGAAACTTGAAGGGATTTTTATTGAAAAATTCCAGGGCAGTTTTAGTGGACAGTAAACGGATCGAAAAGACGTATTTTTTGTTGAAAAGGCACTTTTTGGGAGTGGGGGTTTATAGGAAGCAAATATGAGGGGTGAATGGAAGATTGGAGCAATTTCAAACTGAAAAGAAAGTAGAATTAAAAACTCATTATGCAGGAAAGCCATATGACTAGCAAAACAGGAAAATACATAAAATATGCAAAAATTGATTTTTGAGGGGGACAAGAGAATCAAGTAAAAACAGGGATTTAGAAGTTGGACCACATTGGTTTTCGAAGCCAACGAAGGCGGAGTCCAGAGTTGGTGCGGATCTTGATGGAAGCAGCCTCGGCGGCACGGACGACATCCTTTACAGATTGCATCAAGTTTTGAGCATTATGAACCAACTGTTGCATAGCTTCATCATCTTCTTCGCTACCTGAAAATTAAAGATTTTGGAAAACATCCGAAGCATATAGGAAAGTCAATCAAGGGATTCATGGTTAGATCACACTCTGGTTTTTGTCACACGTTATTTAGGTATTATTTTAGTTGGGGGAATTTCAATCACACAATTAATATTTTCCTCTGCAAATTCAATTATTTACCCTCAACTGGTTGACCGTATGGGCCGATGACATCTGTAATGGTTTCGGTAACATTGGAATACATTTCATGTCATGATAACTCATGATAAAGGGCTTCAAACTCACTTGCTGATCCGAGCATGGTAGCCTTGACTGTGGACAACACCTTCAATTGAGTAGCTATCGTTGGAATTCTTTCAGAAACTTGGAGAAGAGCCTGGAAATTTGAGAATTAGAGAATTTAGAATGTTGTGTTTCTCACCGTTCTCATCTTAATATCAGTACAAAGTCTGGCAAGTTGAACTGCCAATCGGGTGACTTCCTCGGAAGAATCAGCAATAGCCTTTGAGCAGTTGATGAGATCCTTCTTAGTTCCACCTTCTCCTCTGACCAATTGCGATAATCTAGCCATAAGAATAGCCATTCTCTTGGCAGCAGCAACAATATCGTTCTCCTGTGAACTCCATTGTTTCAGCTCATTGTGCAAGTTATGGGCAGCAGCAAGCATTGGTTGATGGGATGCTTGTGGAAGTGGGTATCTCTCCCAGAATGCACGTGTCTCCTCTTCTTCATCATACTCTGGTGGTGGTGGTGGTCGTGGTGGTGGAGAGAGTTCAACTGGTGGTGGTGGACGTGGTGGAGCTGGAATATCCTCTCGGATGATCATTTTGTTGTGGACGATTGGTGCTGATGGTGGAGAAGCGTTGACACTGCGAATCACTTGGGATGATGGTGGTGGCTGAAAATATTGTTTTTCTATTTTCAATTTAGTTTGCTGCTTTTAAGATTACCGTCAACACTAATAGAACGACACCACTAACTTTGAACTTTGAGCCAATTTATTTCGGTTCCTGTAAAAGATATCAAAAAGTAGTCAACTATCAAAATGTTTATCGTAATATCAAAAACGTTTCGTCAGTTGACCACTTTTTGATATCTTTTACAGAAAATGAGATAAATTGTCTCAAAGTTGACGGGTTGGTGGCACTCTACTGGAGTGCTTACGGTATCCCCTAATGAAGTTAATGCAATCGAGATCTCAATGATTTATTAATCGTGATTTCATTTCATTTGCATATCAAAACATCGGAACTTTTCCCCTTGAAATCAGATCCTCATAGTTTCAAGATGCGAACATTCTTGTGCCGACTTGGAAGCGAGCAAACAAAACGAGGAAGAAGAAAAGTTTCTATTTACTAGGCCTAAATTATGAGGTCAAAGATCTGATCTTTGAGCATCTCGAGTTCAAAAAAAAACTCACTGGATTGTATGGAGATGCTCTGGAAATGCTCTCTTGGTAGCTGGAATGTCTTCCGTTGTTTATTGGTAAACCGGTAATAGCATCTCCGACTGCTCTGACACTGTTCAACAAATGATCGTTGGTTCCACGCCAGTTCTGTGCAGCGTATTGGTCATGTGGATTTTGGGCGATCTGCTTGGCGTTGTTCACCATTGGTGGGATGGCTGAAATTTCCGAGTTACGGGTTTGCAGTTTGGAATTCTACCGTGTTCTGTCGCTGTGACACTTACTAATAAGAACCTGCGGATTGAAGGGCACCAGACGAGTTTTGTAGACATATTCATAGTTCTGTTCACTATAATTGTCATACTCGTCTGATGAGTCGTAGTGATCAGAAACTGATGATGAATACCGGTTGATCGGCATCATATCCACCTATGAGATATATTAGAAGTTGAGATTTTTTAGGAAGAGAGAACGATTGAAAAGAAAATTACGGTTCCAGATCAAAAAGTCGGAATTTCAAAAATCAAAAAAAGAAAGGATTTTTGGTTCAACAGGTAACCTTGAAAAAAGAAAAAGAACTGTTGTGTCTCGTGGGGTCGTCTCCCACAAAAGCCGTCTCCCCGTTTGTCCCCCATCGTCAAAATTACAAGGAGCACACAAACAAAAAGCGGGGAGAGCTCAAAAAAAATGGAGAGAATATATATGAAGATGGAAGAGGGAGAGAGCAAGATGAACGTCAAAGTCAACAAATCACCCCTAACCAACCACCCACAAAATTTTCATTTTCTCTCCCTTAGTTCCAATCTTCTATTTAAACTGTTTGATTGTGGTGTTGGTTGGAAAAAGTAAGAAGAAGAAGAAGAAGCCAATTGTGAGGGAGCAATGGATTAACTTGTCATTTTTCTTTTCTAATGACAAGGAACAGCAGGACGGAAAATAATTGGGGTTTAGGAAGGAACAAAAACAAAGATCAAGCAAAGATTTCAGAAATCTTGCTTTCTAAAAAACTAGATCAAGATCTTCACCCTTTCCCTTTGAGCAGTTTACCAACATATAGTTAAAGATGTTATCTACTTTGAATCAAGTTTTCACTCTCGATCCAATTCCCGATCACCGTGTTTCCTCCCTCATGAACCGTCAACTTTGAGCTCTATTATCTTGATTCTTGTGAAAGACATCAAAATTTTGTCAACTGATAAATTATTTATCATTTTATCACCACCATTTCATCAGTTGACAATATTTTGATATCTTCCACAGAAATATGGATAATTGAGCTCAAAGTTGACGGGTTGGGTGAGCTTCTGTTAGATCATTCACGGTAGCAACAGAACACAGTAGTTTGAAATCTCTTTTTTCGAATTTCTTTTTTCGAATCTCTCACCATTATGCAATTGATCGGCAGCATTTCTGACTCTCGACACAAATGATGGTTCTTCTGAATTATCAGCTTCATTCTGAGCAGTCATCAATACACGGTTTCCAAGACGAGCGATCTGTGAGCTGTTATTGACCATTCCGTGGGCATCTCCTCCGTTGATAGCTCCCTCGCAGTTGTTGGTATAACGGCGCATAGCCTGAAATTTGATATTTTCATTGTTTTGAATGATTGGAATGTTTCTTACTGATTCAGAAGCACGGACGAATTCTCCGGTGTCGATGGCGTCGTCAACGTGGGAACGGAGACGGTGAAGAGCGTCGGCGTATTGTCTGAAATATATATTTTTGGTTTTACTATGCCTTAAAGTTTAGAAACAAAAGAAGTATCACTAAAGAAGAAACTGACTCTTCGGACAAGCCAACGCTTTTCAGAGACAATCGAATTTCCTGAACAATGACCCACAGAGCAAAAGAAGATAAACTCACTTGTGAATATTTTCAAAGTGTTGCTCGGATCCTGGATTATGAAGTCTGACACGTCCTGCGTTAACGATTTGTGGTGTCAATTGCTCAACCTTCTCAGCTGTATCCAGAATAGCCTCTACGGTCTTCTTGCTCTTCGATGGTCCACACGAGGCAACGAGACGAGCGGTGGTGGTCATAGATTGAGAGTGATCCGTGAGACGCTGAGACTTATCGACGAAGTTCTGCTCGCGGTTCGGATCGTATGGGTCGGCGTGAACGGCCTCCACGAATTGTTTGAGTGGCGTCGTGATGTCGGCGAAGTCGTCCACCTGAAATCAGAATCCTTGATTTTTGTTATAATTTTCTGATATAATTCTGCACAAAGGAAAACAAAAAATAAAGGAAAAACTGACAACACGATCGGTGAGGACTCTTCTCATGAAGTCTCCCAAATCTCGAAGGGCGTTTCTCAATTGGTTACGGATTTGTTGGGCTTCTGGTGAGTTTCCGAGTCCACGACGTTCAAGATCAGCCAGTTGAGCAGCCAATCGATCAATATCAGAGCAAAGACCAAGAAGACGGTTTCTGAAATAAGGGGTTCGGATGAGGAAGGGGTTCAGAGACATTGGACGTTTTGTGGAAGGAATGGGTGATAAGCGGTTGTTGAGATGGGGACGGTTGGAAAAGGATATGTTACCTGTCTTGTGGGTTCAAACGATCAGCCAACTTGCGAGCATCAGCAGTCAAAAGACGGATGGCCTGGAGACCGAGGCCTCCATCATCAAGTCCTGGGTTGTCGAGCCATCTGAAATTTTGTCAATTAAGCAAATTCTAAAATTGTTTCCACTAACCTCATAGCTTGTTCCAATCTTCCGGCAGCTGTATGAGCTGGATTTGCTCCTCCGTGTCTTTGAGCATTCTGGAGAGCGTCACTCATCAATCCAGAACTGTGTTGTCCTCCAACAAGATCCTTGAGTCTTCTGGCGGTCTGAGCTGCCAAATTCTCACGATCGTGCTGTCCGTTATTTCTCAAATTGCACAATTCATCAGTGAAAGAGGTAATCTCGAAAATGGATCTCTTGATGCTCTGAGCGTCTTCTGGAAGAGCGCGAGCAGCGATTCTCTCGGCGTATTCACAGATGCGACGGATGGCCTTCTCTCCAACAGCTCCTGGTCTTGCTTGTGGATCAGCCAACCAATCAAGAGCAGCGGTGAGAAGAGACTTGGCAGCAGACAACGCCTTTCTCATCACAGTTACATTATCAGCATCCCATTCATCTTCATCATAAGTAGTCAATTGAAGAACGCGAATGATCTCATTCATCTCTTCAGTCATTCGTTGACTCATAAAGTTTCTATTGGCAACGGCTTCAGCATGTCCTTGACGTGGATGGGGGTTTCCGAGTTCAATGGATGTCTTCATAGAGCAAATAAGAACTGGAGCAATAGTCTTGATAGAGTCAAGACAACGGATAAGAATTTCACGATGAACCTGATGAGTCAACTCCTGTTGACGAAGGTTAACATCGTTGGTAACATCATGAAGCACTGGACTGATGTCTTTAACAAACTGCTGAAGATCAGCCATGGATTCGATAACTTCAGAAACAGCAACGTAGTCATTGACCTTTCTGCAGATTCTGATGATTTTTCTGACTTCAGATTCGTCGAAACAGAGAAGAAGGGCCGATGTTCCTTGGAGAATTCCTCTGGCTCCATCAATCAACTTCTTACGAGCTGGCACCGAATATGGGTCGTGCTGGAATGCATTTTTTAATGGATGAAACTAATTTTGGGTTCTTCTCACCTTCAAAGAATAAGAGCTTTCCTCAAGAAGTTTCGACGATCCCTCTACTCTCTGAAGGGCTGGTGGCATGTCTTGTTGGAGAATACGGTCATCAGAATGGTCACATGTGTCGTATCCAACCTAAAAGTATTATACAGTTAGAGAACAAGCAGTTCAAATTTTGGAGAAGCTGTTTTATCTATTTACCCTCTTCTTTCTTCTTTGATCATCTCCCCAAGATGACCTTTTATTAAAGGATCTTCGCATAGAAACCGATCGATACTCTTCACTGGATCTAGTTAGTGAAGTCATCGAACGATGAATATAGCTTCGATCCATTATGAATTTTTAGACCTATTGAATCATTATTGTTTTGCAGGAGAGGTGGAAGAAGAAGAAACAATCAAAATGTTGAAAAGAAGCTCAAGCTCAACAAAATAGTCTTCTTTCTCCGACGGTTTTTTCTTGCCGTCTTGGTCGCCTGCCGAATTATTTGTCGACTTGTTTGTCTATTGTTGTGTGTTGGCTCAGCGAATTAGGAGCCGACACAGAAGAGGAAAAAACTGTGTGGAGCAAGAAGGCGAAGGCGAAATGACAAGAAATTATTGGGGGTAGAAAGACTATGTATGACTACGATTGGTAGGTATTTAGAAGAATTAGTAATGCGTGGGGGAGATGGATATATCGAAATGAGTCATTTATAAACAGTCTGGGAGACTGTTAATGTGTTTCCTTGTTTTCTTTTAGTATCACTTTCTCACCTGAATCAAGTTTCCGACGGCTCTAGAAACCATTCCAACTGGTCCTGTAAGATCAGGCATTGCGTTTCCATCGTTCGCTTCTTCATGCAGAATCACCAGTCGGGAGACCTTTAACATTATATATTAGGGTTGTGATTCTGAGAATTTCTGATCTATGAGCTAGCACACCCATTAAAATAATGTATTCTATGGAATAATGTACTCTGTTCTAGAAACTTCAGCAATTTTAAATACAGGACAACAGATGAAGCTCACCTACACTGAAAGTTCGTCTTAGCTGAAAACAAATTCATAAATAAGATGAATGAACTGGACAAATACAAAAAGACCCAGGACCCTTACGACCCAAGATCATTAACAAATAACACGTACACATCCATCTTTGCCACGTGGCATCATCAACTGACACACTGGACAGTCGTCATCGTTGACGACGTGTCTAACGGTATCAGGAGTGATGTATTCTGGAATCGATCGACGACTGGATGCTCTCGAAAGAGCAAGAGCGGATCGAGATGTGAATCGATCGAGATTCGGCATTGAAGTACCAAGATGACGGACTTCATCCACACTTGTCGCATTCTTTTCGGCCATCGCCAACACATAATGTAACTGGAAACAAGACAAAATGGACATTTTGGTACAGAGATAAGGACAAGGAACGAGGAAATGAGGAGGATCCGATTAGTTGATAGAAGAGGTTCCAGGTGTAGAAATAGCTCCAGACAAGGTTGGGAGGATCAGTACACAGAAACAATAAATAGCATTTGAACTTTTTTCAAAGGTTGAGAATAATTTTTTCATAGGATTTCAAAATTTCAGTTAAAAAATTTTCTTCAGCTTTTCTGCAATTTTTAAAATCAAAAAATCAATTTTAAAAATCTTTTTCTGCAAAAAAAGACACTGTACTTTCTCTAATAAAAGCACTTTCTCTAATAAAGCAAACTACTGTGTTCTGTTGCTACCGTGATCTAACAGAAGCTCACCCAACCCGTCAACTTTGAGCTCAATTATCTCGATTCCTGTGGAAGATACCAAAATTTGGTTAACTGATAAAATATTGGGGATGTTATGATAAGTAATTTATTAGTTGACAAACTTTCCATATCTTTACAGGAATAGAGATAATTGAGCTCAAAGTTTGTTGCTTGGGTGGTTCAAGGAAATACGGCAATCAGTAATTTTCTGGTATTTCGAAGCGTTTTGTTGTCCGGAGACGCAGACCACTCTCTCTCTTCACTAAACACACCGTTTTACTATTATCCAAACAGAAAACGCACTTCATCACTTGAGACTTTTCTCTAGAACTGTTTAGAAGGTTTGTACGATTTCTGTACTGGTTTTTAGAAGATTTTTTAGGAGATCACAACATGCAAACATTCGGTTGAATAATTATTTTTAATTCTAGTATTTTTGACATGTTATCATCATAGTTTCAAATTCTTTTCAGAACTCACCTGTTGTGCGACGGGTTCGAGAATATTCTCGATGGTTTTTGTGTGGAAGACCGGCATCTTCGGTTTCGTCCCTTTTTCAGTTTCAACTTATTGGTTTGTTTTGATGTCTCAACCCACTATTCTTGATGTTGAGCTGATCTATTAGCACATCTGAAAGAATAGAAACGTATACAAACATGGGTAGCAGAAACTGTAAATATCAAAAGGGAGGAGATGCTGAATTTTCAGAATTCGGTTATCAATCGAATTAAACGTGGAAACGACCACAGGAGGCGGACGAATTGGATGAAAAGGTGATAACAGAGAGAGGTACAAAGAGGGAAAAGTGATAAAAAATGGAAAAAAGTGTGTGCCTTTTTATTTGTGTTTATTTTGTTTGCATTTTTTTTCATCGTTTTTGAATTTTTCAGAGTATGTCAATATATGGATCAAAGAGACAAACCATGATATGGGAGGCCTAGAAAAGGGGGTCACTGGTTTACGGTAAAGGGGTCAGATTCGGGATTCAGGAACTATCAAAGATGAAGGAAATAGCAAAAATATAAAAACAGAAATTTTGGGGATATCAGAACTTCTGGAACTACTAAAGTTTCAGCCTATATGCCGTCAAAAAGCTGCCAGCCCGAAAAAAGGGGAGCATGTATAAAAAATAAAGTATGCAAAAAACCGAGTAGACAATAAGGGGTCGGAAGAGAGTAAACAAAACATAGAGAACATAGAGAAAAGAAAACTGAAGAAGGTCCGTCTTCTTCTTCTTCTTTTTCTTCATGCGCCCGCTTCTTCTTTTTTTCCTTCTTTTTTTCTTCAACTCAACACCACCCAACCCACACATATGTTTCAATTCGAATGAAATCAAAATGAAGTACAACGAGAGAGCGTCTGGATCCTAGAAACGCAGATGGACAAACGAAAACCGTTCACTTCCGATTCGCGCCTTTTGTGGTATTGTCGAGGCGGCTTATGCGGTCAGGTTGGGGTTGAGGATTCTCTATTCAAATCAGAGACGAGAGAGTATTCAGAAGCAAGAGGCTAGGCGAGAGAAGCAAAGCAATTTTTGTCGTCTCGGCGATTTCGACGGGATGATGAAGAAATCATCAGCGACACAGAGGGGGAGAGACTACGGATAGGATCGGGCAAAGGTGCGTGGGTTGGATGATGGAAGAAGGGAGAGGATTCAGACGTTGGGAAAAAGGCGATCGGAGATCGGAAGAAGAAGAAGTAGAAGAAGGAGTTGGGTGGGTGGCAGTGTGATTTTGTTGGCAGGGGAGCAACCGAGCATCATCACAAAACAACAACAAAAGATAGCAGAGGATAGGGGTGTCTAGGTGTAGAGGGCGAGGGACTTCACACTTCAAAGGTCAAAAAGATGACATATAAATCAGAATAGAAATTGGAAGGGATTCTTTGAGTTCAAAAGTACATTAGTCTAATATTGAATACCGTATTCCTTCTCGTAGAGCTAATTGAAATTTTCCAATTGAAAAACCTTGCTAATTGAAATTACTAGTAAAAGCTAAGATGGTCTGGGTGAAATTGAGGGTCTGTGGTGCCAATTTTTTAAACGGAGTATGGAAATTGAAATAAGAGTAACAGTATTTATGTGCAAACTCAAATACGGCAGAAGTAACAACTCTCGAAAAGTAATTTTAAATGAAGATTGTTCTTCAACCAGTCGATTTCCGCCGCCTGTCGGCGGCTACAATCTCCTGGCTTCACTAAAAACGTTTGAATCTCCGAATCGGAGAGAATCAGAAGACGAAGTTTCATTTGATTGTGTTGTCAACTTTCATAAACTGGAGTGACAGTCTGCTTATGCGCCTTCGGGGCTAAACCTTCTGGCTTCCGCTTACAACACCCTTAACCGATTGAGTTTGGGCTTGGACAGATAAATCAGAAATGTAGATCAGAAATGTGTCTTACATTAGTTGAAACACGAACTGTTCAAAATTTCCAAATTTTTAGAACTAATAATTTTTCTGAATTCCCGAATATCTTGAAATTTGACAACTTATAATTTTTTCAGAAGTTTCGAAATTCAGGAGTTATGAATTTTCGGAGCTGCGATTCTAGTACTCACAGATTGTTCTATTAAAATACTTCATTTCAGAACTCATAATTTCTGAAATTTTGTATTTTCGAGTTTCCGTATTTCCGACTTTCTGAGATTCTACTTCACAAATTCCCAAAATTTTAACACGAAAAGATTCTCAGAATTTTCTCTAAAACACATTTCTGAGTTTTTGATTCACAAAGTTTATGAATTTCCGAATTTTCTAAATTCCGAACTTGGGTTTTCTGATATTTTGAACTTCAAAGTTTTTGGTTTTTCTGGTTTTTTGCTTTCGAGATTTTGGATTTTCAAAATTTCGAGTGTTCTAACTTTCAAATTTTTTAATTTCGTAATATTCCGAATATCTGAATTTTTATACTTCTGAATTTCCGAAACATTGGACATTTGAATTCTCTGATTTTCAAACTTCAAAATTTCCGAAGTTTCAAATCTCGGTATTTTCGAGTTCCCGTTTTTCCAATTTTCCGAATTTCTGAATTAGAATTTTAGAATTTCAGAGTGAAACCAAAATGTCTGAAGCATAGGAAAGGTTAGAAATTTCGCATTTCCGAAAAAAATAATCAAATTTCGTGAATCAGAATCTCCGAAATTCAGTTTATGAGAAGTTAGGGGATTCAGAAAGTCAGAATTTTAAAGTTTACTGAACTTTTTCTTTCTCTCTTCTTTCAAAACTAAGACTAAATAATTATTTCCACAAAATCACCTTTTTGTCAGATATAACGTGGATAAGAAAAAAAAGGGGGTTGGGCGGAAATGACGTAAATATATTTTTCGAAAGATTTGCACTGTAGAAATAGAAGAACGTCTCCAGAAGGCGTCAATCTCAAAATTTCGAAAAATTGAATAGACGGTCATCATCTCGCTGCTATTTCGGATCATCTGTGAAAATTTGAAAATTTTCGGTTTCTAGGGTCGTGGAACCGGGAACAAACGGACACACAGACAGAATTTGGTGATTGTTAATAGAAAGATTAACACCTATAGTAAGCGCGGTGGTGGTCCATCTGATCCGGCAGAAGTGATGCGGGGGAGGGGAATCCCGTTGATTGATTAACTTTCGAAGAGAATGTTTAATCCCTATCAATTTGATGTTTTTGTGTTGTAATCAAACTAGAGGATAATAGGTCAGAAACCACAAGAACCTAGAGTGTTCTGGTTGAATAAAAGGTCTAAACAGGTTGTTGTCAACGATAGAAATGACATAGTGTATCTGGATGATTTATGGAATTCCATATTTTTTTCGGATATGAGGGGACTCAAAAATTTATAAGAAATCTGGCAACAAGAGAAAAATGAAACATTTGTGAAATTTTTGAATGACAAAACGTTGTATACATTTTGGAAACCCAAATATACTTGAGTTAGTCTAGGTGATTGGCTTAGAAGTTAGGAATGACAGATTTGTAGTTTTTCTTCAGATTTGTAACCAATACTTGTATGGATTGGTTTCGTTTCAGTATATAAAAAACCATAATTACACACTAGTAAACACTCTAATAGGTTATCATGCAAACCGTCATCTTTCACCTCATAGGTTTCATTTCCTGTTAAAGATATCGAAAAGTGGCTAACTGATAAAATGTTGATCATAACATCAAAAATATTTTGACAGTTTACCACTTTTTGATATCTTTCACAGGGACCAAGATAAACTTCCTCAAAGTTGACTGTTTGGTGGGCATTCTGAAAGAGTGTTTACAGTAATTTACAGGAACTACAGTAACCCCATCGTCAAAAAAAGTAGGAAAAACAGAAACAGATAAAACTTTAAATTTCGAAAAAGCTTAACCTAAACTGATAAAATGTTCTCACACCGGGAGGATTCAAGTTCAGGGGTCAAAAGTGTCCTCACTCTCGCAGAGTTAGTGCACTTGATTCCCGCGCACCTTACTCTCTTTGGTTCGCATGCTCTCTAAACATTTCGCTACGTAATTGTGATGGGAATGAGAGGAGAGAGGACCGAAGGAGCTGAACCAACTACTACTCGTACTATGTCGCACCATACAACAAACAATCGTAATGGCGCAACGGAGGGAACAAGAAATATAATGAGAGGAGAACGGACCGAAGAGGAGTGGTCTAAAATGTGTTGGCTAGTAATAAAAAATGTCATAAATGTTGAAAAGTGTTCAAGATTCATCTCTTGTCAAAAATCTATAGCTTGATCGGCTCTAGAAAGTTTGAAATTACAAATCTAGAGTCGGCATCTGAAAAATAATATGGTGATCAAGTTGAAATGATTAGATCAAAAGTTGAAAAAGTGCAGTCTAGAAGAATCTTATCCATAATCTAGATCATTGAATAAGGAACTAATTTTCAGATTTTGAGAAAAATTCGAATATTCTAATTTTACGGCTTCTTTTTACAGGTTCACTGATATTTTACTGATAGATGGACTGCTGAGAAGTTAAAAGATGAAGCTGCCGTATTTCCTCTAATAGAAGCGAACTCAAACCGACACCTTTGAGCTCATATATCTCATTTTCAGTACAAGATGTCAAAATATGGTCAACTGAAAAAATGTTTATCATAATATCGAAAACATTTTCTCAGTTGACCACTTTTTCATATCTTTCACAGGAGCCGAGATAAATTAGGTCAAAGTTGACGGGTTGGGTGAGCTTCTGTTAGGTGCGTTCTATTGGAGTGTTTACGGTATTTTACACAGGTGATTAGCGAACAATCCGTTACAGGCGCTCAGCGTTCGCGCGCGGTTGCAATAGGAACCGTATACGGAACGCACGCGACCCGTTTTCAGAAAACCACAGCACATTATTCCGTATTCCTCCGTATTCTGTCCGTTCGCGAACTCCGTATCCGATCCGCTTGCGAATGATGGACAAACGAATCCGTT
>NC_013487.2:7836555-8072350 GCF_000004555.2 Caenorhabditis briggsae | reverse complement strand
GGTCGCGTGCGGTCCGTATGCGGTTCCTATTTCAACCGCGCGCGAACGCTGAGCGTCCGTAACGGATTCGTTCGCATTTTACCAGTATACTGGTGGATGGAATGCTGAGAAATCAAAAGTTAAAGTTATTTCAGAGTCAAAACTCAATTCAACGATTCCAGTTTTAGAATACACTGTCGAAAGTTAAAAGCCTACCGGAAGCTATTAAAACATCCTCTCTATTATCTATTCATAAACTAATTTCAACACGGCAAACAATCGTAATGAACTAGTATAAATAAGTGAACAGGAGCGGGATATGACCCGGAACCCCTCCCACTCTTCTACTTCACACATTGTCACGCCAATTTGCTGATGCCTCGGAAACTGACTCATTTCAATCGGAAGTAGTTCATTGCCCAGAATTTGACCTAGCCTGATCGATGGAACATCTGTTGCGTCATTCACGGTCAGATTTTTTGCAGCTGGAGATTGTATGAACACTTTGAAGTTAGAGATAGGATCTGAAGATGTAGCAGCTGTTCAAAATTCCTAAAAGTTCTAATACAGAGTTTCAAGTACTATCTTTATGTTTGCAGTCAGAAGTGGATGGAGCGTCACCAGAACCCACTGGCTACCGAAAAGTTCAGTTTCCAAATCTTTCTGGAGCAAATTTTCTGAAAATCTGAAACTTCCTTTCCCTACCATCTAAGTAGGATCGAGTCATTTCCCGCTTATGCTCACCCCAAAAACCGGCCCTTATCCACTAAGCCAACTGCCTAGTGTAGCAATAAACATAGCTTGTCTCCTCTCTCACTCGGATGGTTGCTCAATGCGATGGAAAAGAGCTTTCTTTTGCTCCCACCACCGAGAAGCACACATTCTTCCCCGGGAGCAGAGGGAGAGGGTGGGCGGATTTGTGAAGGGAAGGATATGATGGGGAAGATGAAGAAGAAGAAGCTTCCCGGGAGGATCTTTAGAGGGGAGCAGAGACAGAGTGTGTAAAGTTGAATGGTAGCGGAAAAGAGAGAAAGCGGGAGGCAATGGAAACGATCGAAGTTGTTGGCAGTTTTACACTTTTCTGAAGATGAGTTTGTGTCTGGCACCGTGCCAAGTAACCAATGGCATCTCAGAAAGTATGGACTCAAAATAAAGAAAATTAGATATTCAGAAAGCAGAAAAATCAGCGAAGAAAGTTATCAAGGGTTACTGCAGTTTTGCAAAACCTCATAATAGGATTGATAGTAAAGTGTAGCCTCCTAGTTTGAGCTCAATGATCTCGATTCCTATGCAAGGTATCAAAAATGTGTCAAGTGATAAAATGTTTGTGATGTTATGATGAAAAATTTATCAGTTTATAGAGTTTTCATATCTTTCACAGGGACCGAGATTAATTGACTCAAACTTGAAAGTTAGGGGTTCCTTCTATTACAGGTTTTACGGTGTCTCAAATTGCAAAAAAAGGAATATTACACAATCTAAACAGGTAAAAGGAATCGTCATAATTGGTCAGCTACGCAAAAAACAACGAATCCTGGGAAAGAAAGTGGAAATAGGACGATATTCATGAAAACATAATAGAAAGTGATAAAATGATTGGGTACAGTCTTCACGAGAGAGCATATAATTCAAAGAGACGCAAAGAAGAGAGACGAGCGACAAAGAGAAAACGCGGGATGAATAGTTCGGATGCTTCATCTTCTGCTGCTGCCGGCTTCCTCCTCTCTCAAATCGTCCCGATCATTAGGAGATTTAGACAGACGGATCCAGAGAGAGCCCGGATCAAAAGGACGCAGACTGTGAAACAGTGTGTGTAATGCACTTGGAGAGAAAATGGAGCAGAAGAAGAAGAAGAGAAGGAGCACACAGTTTATTGTTTGAAAGAAGAAGAAGGGGGAACAAATGACACTTTATTGTAAGGAAACTCGTTTGAAACACATAATACACGCCTGTTCATTTTTCAACTGATGGTCATCAGATCTCTTTTTCTTTGATAAATAGATGGGAAGGTAAACAAAAAGTGAATAACTCGAAATTTAGAGGATGAGATTAGATACTTGTATGTCCGTGGAGAGTACGGAAAGAACTTAAGAATAAGGAATCGTCTTCAAGAATCCATAAAATCAGAAATAACGGAAAGCGCGCTCTTCCTAGCATTATAATATACCGACACCTATATGTTCCCTCTTTGACCTTCATTACCGTAAACACTCTAATAGGATGACCCTCTAACTTTCAACTTGGAGCCAATTTATCACGGTTCTGGCAAAAAATATGAAAAAGTCGTCAACTGATAACTTGGTACTGATAATGTGCTGAACGTTTTGTCAGTTGACCACTTCCTGATATTTGTTACACGAACCGAGATAAATTAACTTAAAGTACAAGAATATGTTGTAATGCATTGCGGCCTTCTATTAGAGTGATTACGGTATCTACGTTGCTTTAGGCGATATGAATAAATTGTACATAAACAAAAGGTTATCAACATTACCACCCTGATCTTCTTATCAATATCAATTTCAGAAAATAGAATAAATAAAGTCAAAAAGAAGATTATTGAAAATGTGTTTAAAGGGTTACGGTATTTACTGTAATACCTCAGAGACAAAACTCTATAGCTTCGTTCAGAACGGAAAGAATTATTTCTTTTCTTGAATAGAATAGGTGTGTCTTAATCTGAATCCGGTCTTCACATTATGGAAATGTTCACATGACCGTAACGAAATGATGATGATGAACAAGGATTTCGGAGGCATTGAAGCATTCGAATTGAGATGGATAAACGAATCAATCTGATGAAGATTATCTTTTCGCAATATCTCATACTTTTTAAAGGAGAGTTATTAAAAGAGAACTGGCGTGCCTTTGGCGCGATTCCTGTTAAACCCTTTTGTCTGATTCGTGCGTTTTCAGTCAACTTTTTCACCTTTTATCACAATAGTTCATTTTCCGACTTTTTTGGGGAAAATAACAGAAAAATCGGCGACGATCAGTGGAAAACGAGAAGATAAATCCGGAAAACACAAATATTTTTAGGTTACTGTAGTTGTCGTTGTGGGACCTTAGGCCACTGCCACCGCGTTTCTTTTCCGCAGTTACGATTTTTTGAAAGCAGAATAATAATTTTTATTCAAACTTTAAGATTCATGCACTGAAAATCAGAGAAAGTGTCATATTGAACGATGGAGGTTAACTGGAGGAAGCGACTGGGGGCGTTTTTATCGGCCATATGCTTTTTGGCCTTTTTTCTATTTCTTTTTTTTTGTTTTTGAGCATGCCGCAATACACCCACACCCCAATAATTTTTCAATGGGAAAGTTGGCAAAAAAGAAAAGAGATTGAAAACTTCCAGAAAATTTTAAGCAGGGGTTGGTTGAAAAAAGGAATGTAATCGATCTGCACAACATCAAGTGTCCACTTCTAGAGTATCCGATTACTTCGTAAACAAGTTCTCCTGGTTTTTCTTTGATTTGCTGTTGCAACTGGGAGAATTTCAGACAACACGTTTATTTTTCAAAATTTGGATATGTACAATTCAACATATGGTAGAGAAATTAAACCTAGAAGGTTCAGCTGTAGGAATTCACCAATCACCATCATCATTATTATTTTGATACTCGAGAGCGTCTATGTATACTTCTTGATCATCGAAAGGTCTACAAACAATTTCAGCAGGCTCAACGTTGATTGATTTATTAGATACTCTAGGCTTATGTCTGAAATACAATATCTAGTTTAGAAAACTGGAGATGTTAAGCTTACACATCTGTTTCTAATATCCCACGAACGTTTTCTGGAATTTCACTCACTCCCTGGGTGATAAGTTTGTTCAGCAGGGCTACGGTCTGAAAATTAACAATTGAATGTATAATATGTTCTGTTCCTTACTCTTCTTTTATAATCTGTTGGTTTATGGATCAGATATCGCTCGTTCGAAATCATATACTGAAGTTGGTCTGGCACAACATGGAGACGTTGAATAACATCGTTTTGACACATTTCTGCTCCATCATCATGTCGAAATGAAAATCTTTTCGATGCTTGGTAGTCCATTTCGGGATTCTTCAATCTCATGTTTCTGGATTCATCATTGATAATTTCCCATCCTATGTTTAATCGGTGTTTTTCCACAACCCGACGTGATCGATTATTCATATTTGAGTGATCTCGATATAAATCGGAAGTGAGAACAACTCCGTTCAATTGAGCGGCGAATTCCAATGCAACCGTATCATCAAGATATGAAGATGGAATCACGATGCATAAATTGTTTTCAACCAACTCGTCGATGGCTCGTTTGAAAGTTGTTGCTCCTGGTTTTGCATATTTTCGAGATATCACTGTGAGCACATCGAAATCTCGAACAACGAAGTAGCGAATCAGCGAGAAAAGAGCAGCAACATCCGGGATATTCTCTGAATAGCGATAGTTTTTTACTTTTCAAAGCTCTATTGACTCACGTTGGATAGCTCCTTTTCTGTGATCTGTGTGGGGAGAACCGCAATGCATCACATTAGCTCCGTCAATGACGATGGTACGACGAACAGAGCCATGCCGTGAGTCAAGCTGGAAATCGGTACTGATTAAAGACACGAAAAAATCCTTTTTGTACTGACTAATGATAGAACATTATTGATACATTTCTTCGGTGATTGTTTTACTACTCTTTTGTAATTGGCTTCGTGCATAGCGTCTTCGATGGCTGCCTCAGTTCGTTGCCTGAATCTGGCGATCACTTAAACCAAAACATCCTGTCACTCACCGGACGAAGTCTTCTAACGTTATGTTTTTACATTCGAGAGCATCATATTCGTTTTTATCGGATTCTGTTATCATGGCTTTCTGGAAAAATTAGTGTATTTGCCAAGAAAGTGACTCATCTTTTCATTAACTTTTCAAAAAAAAGGCTGAAAACAAATTTCAATTTCAAAAAAGTGCATTTCAATTGTATTTTCAATGAATTTTTGAAAGAAGCTCCAATTTTTTCAATTTTGAGAAAAATATGAGAGAGAAGAGACTTAGAGCTTGCTCTTTTCTCGTGCCTTAGCGCTTTCTTCGATTTGGTTGGCGTTCAACGAGACGAGGAGTACGTCCGTCTGATGTAAACACAAAAACAACTGTAAATATGCTTGCACGTCGACTTACGTCTAATCTTCGCCATCTGAAACATCTGAAGTACAGCACGAATGCCCAAGAGCCTGGAAAAGTCAGGTATTCATTGTTAAGCAAGAATTGAAATTAAAAAATACTATTTTCAGAGCGAAAATTGACCAGTATGTAGACGTTTATGAAGAATTTATTGGTGTAAAAACAGTAAGACAAGCTCAAGAAGAAGTAATGAAATGGGAGCGGAAGTTGAGTGAAGCACAGTTGATCCGACGCGAGAAACAAGCAGAAATCAACAATATTCAATCTCGGTTAAAAGAAATACATTTCGATTTGGATAGAACAAGTCGAGGAGAAGACAAATATCTGCAATTGCTCACAGAAGAACACCAAATTATCAAAAAAGAAAGGGAGCTTTTGAGTTCATTTGAAGGTCTGGAAACAGCTGAACGAGAAGCGTTTCACCAACTTTCGATGAGGTAGTTTTCATAACTTTGTCAAATGAATACAGCATGTTCCAGAGTTCGATCGAGTCATGAAAGGGAGCGAGAGCGATCAGAGAAGACAAAATGGTGGGGAGTATCAGCATCTCTACTAGGAGCATTGCTTGGAATCGCCGGAACTTCAATTGGAAATGAATTGAGAATGAGAAAAATAAAGGAGATGCTGCCAATAGGAAGTGCTCAGATGAGCGAAATGGCAAAAGCTATCGGAGATCAAAATGAGAAGGTGGCTGTATTCCTGACCGATATGAGGAAAGCTTTGCAATTAGAAGGGTCAAAGTCCCCAGAGGAATTGCAACAGTCTGATGTGAAGAAGGTCAGTGATCTTGATAAGGTACGTAAAAACAGAATTCCTGGAAAATATCATTTTCATTCTTTTTTTACAGCTACTGACAGCGATTCGTGAGGAGAACGCCCGTCTATCCCAAGAAATGCGAGAACTCTCTCGACTAGCAAAGTTAGAAGCAGCTCTAGATGCTGATCCCACAGCTGTCGTGAGTCGTTTCTCCATTTTCTAAAATCAAAAGAATTTTCAGGTTTACGTTGGCAGCGATATGGAACGTCTTCTGGAGCAGACCGAAAAGAATATTGAATCGAAAATGAAGTTGAGGACACTCCTCACCGTCGTCGTCATCTACACCGCCGTCGCTGTTACTGCACCTTGGCTCTACGCTCTTTTCCGAGGAGATTAATTTCCCGAGATTGCCCTTCTAATTATTTTTAGTTTCTTGTTTATAGCTCTTTAATTTTGAACCCCGGTAATTTAATCAACAGTGCTGCCAAAATCACAACTTTCCGTTGTAACTAGATTAAGTTTTCCCATGACGGGTCTTTCTAGTATCCAAGTATCACTTTTGTCTAACCCTTTCTCGAAATTCTGATAAAATTCGATCGATTCTTCTATTTCCTACGTGAGCTTGTTGACTGCTGATTCTTTTTGTGATGAGTGGAAAGCCTAGAAAATAGTTGAGCCACATGAAGGGTATGCAGCAAGCAGAAGTTATTTCGAATGGCTCTGCGTGCAATTATGAAAGAAGTATCTGCCAAAAAGTTGTCTGTTAAAAAAAGAAAGTTAAAAAATGTAGGTGAAAGAAACACTTCAAAATTCTGATATACAATAAACTACCAAGAGCGCTGAAAAGGAGGTGAAAGATGAGAATCACTATGAACTCGCTGATTTTGTGGTGAGACACTTCAGAATTCCCAATTGGAGAGAATACAATGGAGTGAGTGACAATATAATCATTGTCAGTGTTTTTTTTCTCTCTCTCCAGATCAAATACTATCCAAAAGAACTTGTCGCTTTTCTTACCGATGTAATCGAAGTTTTTCGAGCTGAAAAAACACTTTGTCACATTTCACCGCCCGTCACAATCGTTGGTGATCTCAATGGACACTTACAGGATTTAGTCCGCATTTTCAATATCAAAAACGAAAAGGCCCTAAAAGAAGAGGATGGAAAACAGGTGTTCGCCACTGAGAAGTTTGTGTTTCTTGGGGATTTGACTGGTGAAAACCAAAAGTACAACCTGGAAACTGTGTGCCTTTTGTTCGGCTTGAAAGTACAGTAATCCCATTTAGTTTACGAATAAAACGACACAATTTCAGATGCTCTATTGTAATCGATACATTCTTCTTCGTGGATATGAGGAGACTAGATCAAACACAGAATTTCGAGTACATAGTTGACCAGATTCAGAAAAAAAAGCTAAAATTTCATTTTTTAGAACCAGATAATGAGCAAGTTTCCCGGAGCAGCCGGCGAAGACATTTGGTCAAAGTTCAAGACAGCTTTTAGTTTATTGCCAGCTGCAGCAATTGTTGGAGAAAAGATTCTGTGTGTTCACAGTGGAATCTCTCCATTAGTCAAGCGATCCATTGGTGAATTGAAAGAGGTTTACTCTGCTTCAAAAGCAGAAAAACATAGTTCATTGATTCAGATTCCGAAAAGGGATACATTTGAAAATCTCGCTCCAATAGTCCGTGATGTGATATTCGCACGTCCATGTGAACCGGAGGAAGATGGAGCGGATTCAGAGTAATACTTTCGAACTATTGAAAAATGAGAACACACATTTTCAGAGACCCACTTTACATCTTCCACGAGCCAACCAACACAAGAAAGTTTAATGATGCGGCTATCAAACATTTCTGTGAAAAAGAGAAGATTGATTTGGTTGTCAGAAGTCATGCAGTTTTGAGCAATGGGTTCCGATTCTCCGCTGACAAAAAACTCATCACAATTTTCTCTTCGCCATCTTATAAAGACATGCCAGTGAGAATCAAATTGCAATGAAATATTTTTAAAAAGTAATTCCAGAATAAGGGCGCATTTCTGAGAGTTTCCCAAGAAGGAGTGGTATCGATTATTCAGTTGAGACCAACTGACAAAAATGAAAATCCGGAAGATAAGAAGAAGAAGAAGAAAAAGTCGGGAGAAACTGGAAAAACGGAAAGTGCTGAAAAGGAGAAGAGAAGTAAAGAGAAGCCCAAGAAGGGAAGTAGAAGTACGGTATCGGAGAGCAGAGAAAAAGGAAGTAAGGAAAAGACGGAGGAAGGCGACAAAAAGAAGAAAAAGGCTACTTCGAAGCCGAAATCTAGAGAGATAGAGTTTGTTTAGAAAACTATATATTAAAATTATATGATACGACATTTCAGATCTCTATACGACAATTTGTCCGAAAAGTGATTTAACTCTCTTTTTTTTCGTATTATAAAATGTTTCCTACCTTCTTTTTTCTTTCAAAAAATCATTCGAAGTCAGAAGTTGGGAGGGGTCCGGCTTTCGAACGGACCCCTCGTCAGGTTCTGGTCGGAACTTGCCCAGAAACGGCTGTATTGACCATGGTCAGATTTTGGTCGGAAGTTGAAAGTTGAAATACTACTAGTTCGGAATCTTGTCATAAGTTTGTCGGAGTTTGATCCGCTGAATGAGCGTCCTTATCCGGAATCTCACCGACCTCCAGAAGATGCCAGCGACGCCTGAGATGGCCACATGCTCTGTTTACGTGTCAGTTCAATCCAATTTTCAGTTCTTTTCAAATACAGCTAAGTAACAACATATTCATTCAAAATGCAGTATTCCGAAGGCAATGTGGATGAAATCCCATCAGAAACCGTCGAACAACAGCTACTCCGTGAAGAAGTGGAGAAAACGTTGAAGCTTCCAGCACTCCCATAATCAGAGAAAAAAGAGCCGGGGCTAGCTGAAACGATTCCTGATAATTTTGTAATTCAATTCTGTAGTTTTTAAAAAATATTATTTCAATCTCACAGGCGTTTGGACCACATAGTTTTCTCAAAAAGATGTTGCATCCAGAAAGACTGAATGATGATCAAAAAGTGGTGAATTGTGCTAGTCTTATCGAGAACCATTTTCAGAAAGATATTGCATGGTATGAAGTCGACCAATTGTGTAATGAAGTCATCGTGAATCTTATGAATGAACAGAATCTGGTTAGTGTCAGTGTTCCGGTTACAATCGTTGGTGATATCCATGGAAACTTCCATGATTTGTATCGTGCTCTGTTGGCAAGAACCAATCCGGATATGATTGAAGAGAGAACTTCTGTTAAAGTTAGACCGTTTGCAAGGGATAGGTGAGCTAAAATTGAAAAGGAATATTCGAATTTGAACTTGTGTTAAGATTCATATTTCTGGGAGACTATATCAATGTTGGCAAACGATCAATTGAATGTCTTTGCCTTCTTTTTGCCCTGAAGGTTGTTTTTCTGAATTAGGTATTTTAACATCAAGACTTGTAGGCAACATCTCCCCACAGGTTTACATTTCTACGCGGATCTCAAGAAGGTCCAATTGGGAAACATTTTTTGGTTGGTTTTTATTATGCCGGAGACAATAAATTCCTAATTATCACAGACATCACTGGAAGAACTCACACCTTTTTATGCGAATAAATTACAAAAAAAGTTTGAAGAAGTGTTTTCTTGGATGCCACTGGCTGCCGTGGTTGGAGAAAAGATATTCTGTGTTCATGGAGGAATATCTCCACATCTCGATTCTTTAAAAGATATTGATAAGGTTCATAAATTTCCGAACAAAAATATACAGCTTTTCTTAATCAGATACCAAGACCGCTACTAGATGTAAAAGAAAACATCCTTGCCACTGATCTCATTTATTCGGATCCTTTGGATTACGAATTTTTGCATGTGCCGAAAATGTTAGAGCTTTTTAGATGCCCATTTGATACAGGTTTAATTTATAGAGAACCGATATTTGAAGCCAACTATTTGCGTCATGCTGGTGTTTTGTTCAATGAAGCCACTGTGGAAGAATTCTGTGAGAGAACTGGGATGAAGCTGATTGTCAGAAGTCATACGGTGAGCATCATCTTCTTCAATCTGTTCTAAAATTTCCGCCTTTTCAGATGATTCCATTTGGATATCGGTTATTTGCAAATAGAAAGATGATTACAATATTTACTTCAACTGGATACAAGAAAGAAAGAAATCATGGATCTGTGATGAAAGTGGATAAGGATGGAAAGATAAAAATGATTAATTTTCTTCCGGCTCCGTTGAAGAAAAAGAAAAAGAAGGATGAAAAGGATCAAGAGAATGATGATACAAATACAAAGAACGACTCTACAGGGTGGCCGATAAGTATAGGACGCTCGCTTTCAGCGTTCCCTGGCACGGTGCCAAGGGATATTTTCGAAAAATTTCGAAACTTTTCGAAAGTCCAGAGACTAAATAAGTAAGCTTCTCAGTCATTGTTCTCACTTCTCCATATCGCCGAGCTATGAAAAGTTCTCCTCATCGTCCTTCCATTGAACTCTTGTTCAAGAGAGGCCTCGGAAGTGCTGAGATCGCTCGACGCCTTCAAATTTCGTCTTCGACGGTTCGAAACGTTGTCGCTGCTATCAAAAAGCGAGGAGATGCTTCTGAAGTAAAAAAAAGCGGACGTCCACGTTCTGTCAACACCCGGAATACTCGTGCAATCATCAAGAAACGGATCATTCGAAATGATGGATTGAGTCTCAATAGGATGGCGTCACAGCTTGGAATTGCCCGATCCACTGTCCAATCGATTGTCAAGAACGACTTGAAGCTCAAAAGTTACAAACTACGTCGTGGACAGTACCTCTCGGACAAATCGAAAGCGATGCGACTCGAAAAATGCCGAAAATTACTCCAGCACTTTCAAGTGCGCCGCGTCTCTGACGTTATCTGGACAGACGAGAAGATCTTCACTATTGAACCTCTTCCCAACCGTCAAAACCAGAGACAGTTATTGTCAAAGGATGACAGCATGTCTCCGAAACGTCGTCTTGCCCATAACCGCCTTTTCCCGAAAAGTGTCATGGTTTGGGCCGGTATCACGGCAACCGGTAAAACTCCGTTGGTTTTCATTGAAAGAAATGTGAAAATCAACTCGGAGGTGTACCAAAAGATTGTGTTGATGGATAATTTGTTACCCTGGGTCACTCAGCACTTTGCTGGTGGTCCATTTATCCTTCAACAAGACTGGGCACCGTCCCATGGCTCGAGATCGACATTGGCCGTCTTGGAGGCGCATTTCCCTGGATTCCTGGACAAGAACTTGTGGCCTGCTTCCAGCCCGGATCTCAATCCGATGGATTTCAGCGTTTGGGGCATGTTGGAAGGGAAGATCGCGGGAAAAGTTTTTGCTACTGTCGATGACTTGAAGGCCGCTCTCGAGGTAGCATGGGCTTCGATCGACGACGGATACCTGCGGCGCACTGTCAATTCGGTGAAGAAACGTTTGAGAGCCTGTGTCAAAGCTCGTGGATCCAACTTCGAATTTCTCTTGTAAAATCAAATTTTCTGCTTATTTTTTGTTGTTTAATAAAGGTTGTTCTCGAAAAATCCTCAAATTGAAAAAATGGGAGCACTTTCAAAACGTCCTATACTTATCGGCCACCCTGTAGATACTCAAACTGTTCGAACCGATGCAACTACCATGATATCTGAGAGAGCAATGTGATCTGGTTTTTAAATGAATTTTTTCAATTCTTTATTTCCACAAAAAAAACAATATTCTGTGTTGTGCTTGATGATCCTTATTTGAAAAAGTAGAACGACACCCATTCCGGTCCAAAATATTCCACATTCTCGCCTTCCTTCTAAGTCCTTCCTCAAAGTCTATTGTCAAACAATAACCGTTCGTTTTTCACTCTCTTTGGCAGTCCAACTTCCGCTCGTTTAGTGGTTCTCTGGTGTTGAGAAAACAGTGTGTAGGATGACAGAGAGTCCTGTGATTCAAAGAAAAACAAATATAAAAAACAACAACTAGAATATGATTTTTTGGACGCAAAATCGGAGGAGAAGAAGAAGTATGTGTGGGAGAGTATTGTGCAAAGAAAATGAGCACGTGTAAATAGAATGGTGCAAAACACGATCAGTCACCACACACTGTCAAGAGGGTGTTTTCTTGAAGAGTGGATCTACGGGAAGAAAAGTGATAAGAGAGTGTAGTGATTGGGCTATGACAATAAGCTGAGCTAAAATCAGATGGGACCAATACCTGATTTTCTGAACTATTAGAAAGATCCCAGAAGGGTCAGATGCAAGTCTTTTTTACCTTTGATCCAGATTGAAGTGTCTTCGAGGGATAAAAAAGTGAGCAAACAAACGGAACATAGATATTCCTGGTGATAACAAACATCCTTTTCAATAGGTTTGCAAACATAACACAGAAACAAAAACTTTTAAAAGATGGGTGATTGCCGCTTTTCAACTTGTTCATAGATTTAGAGTTACAGTAACCCAAACTCTCAGTTCTACGAAACCCTCTAATAGAACGCCACCAATAACGTCCACCTTTGAGCTTATTTATCTCTGTTCCTGTGAATGATATAAAAATAATGATGGACTGACAAAATATGTTTGATATTATGATAAAAATTTTACCAGTTGACACATTTTTGCTATCTCGCATAGAAATCGAGATAATTGACCTCAAACTTGATAGTGTGGGGGCCCTTCTATTACAGGTTTTTGCGGTAATTAATCTTTAGAGAAGGCAACTTTAGTTTTAAAAATGAAGAATGTAATGTTTGAAAAAAAACAGTATGATGACATCAATGCATTGCTGACTAATGACTTGTTTACATGTTCTCAACTCCCCACAGCATGTGGAAATACAGTAATCCTACATGCCCATAGAAAAGCGAAAGCCAAGATATTACGAATCTTTGATCTGTTCCAGGAATTTGGAACATCCAATATCAAACTAGAGTAGCCTTTTCTATAGCCATCACCCTCTTGATTTTTCCATCGTTTCTGATCTCTCCACCTTGATTTTTTTAAATCGAGACATAATCTAATCTGCTCGTCGGACACACGTCACCACGTAAGTACGTGTTTCTTCTTCTTCTTCTTTTGCCTTCATCAGACCGGTCCGTCTGTCTTATACTCTTCTCTCTCTCTCGCGCCATCTACCTCGAAAAAAACCGTGTGCAAAGTCTCCGTTGCCGCCGCGCTGTCCCCCCTTCTCTTCGACGGGCGGCACCTAAACTCCGCCTCTCTGAACCGGAAAGTTCGTACTGATAGAATATGGAAATATTAGAGAATCGAGGGACACAGAAAGGTATCTGTGTGCCATTCTCTGTTTTTTGCGAGTCGTTTCTGCGTGAGTCAGATACATCTCGACCTAGGATTGAGAAGAGGAATAGGGGAACACTGTGTTTTGTCTTCCGTCCGACTTATCTACTCATTTTGACACATCTTAGCATATACTGTAGCTAGAGTGGCACCCGTTTTTAGAAGTCCCCTTTTCCTTTGAAGGTACGTCTTATGATTAGTTGTGCTTCTGAAAATCTTAAACAAATCTTTGGCGCCAGTGTACCGAGTACTGTTACCGTAAACACTAATACAATGCCTCCAAGCCGTCAACTTTCAGCTCATATCGCTCGTTTTCTGTAAAAGATATAAAAAAGAGGTAAACTGGCAAAATGTTGGTGATATTATGGTAAATAATTCATCAGTTAACCAAATTTTGATATCTTTCACAGGAACCGAGATGTATGAGCACCAAGACGAAAGTTAAGATGGACCCTCTATTAAAGTGTTTACGGTAACTTTTTCTCACTATGAGAGATTATGATGAAAAACAACAAATGTGGAAAATTTCACCCACAAACCAAGTTTAAAGCTAAATATTACATATTTTTCAGACCATAACAATCGGAATGCAAAAAGTAGCGCCAGTGAAAACGAGAGATGCGCAGAAATGAACTGCTGAACTACTACTTATCAAGTTTTCTAATATTATCACTATCATATGCTTCTATCCATGCCGAAAGTATGTTTTCAACAAAACCCAACTTCTTCAAACAACATAAAAATACAAAAATGCAGCTCGGTTTTAGTTTTGCATTCTTGAAAATTTTCAGATTTGGAAAATCATAAAACCAGTAATAGAAGTACCTTCTAAGTTTCAATTTTTCTCGGTTTCTGTAAGAAATAGAAACAAGTTATCAACTGGTAAATTGTTTATCATAATATCAGAAACATTTTGCCAGTTGACCACTTTTTGATATCTTACATTAGAATTGAGATAATTGTGCTTAAACTTGACAGTGCGGAGACCCTTATATTACAGGTTTTACGGTATAGAACACATTCCAAATTTAGGTACTTTTTGTTTATGATAATTTTTGCCGTATACGAACCGCACGCGACCCGTTTTCAGAAAACCACAGTACATTATTTCGTACTTCTCCGTATTCTATCAGTTTGCGAACTCCGTATCCGATCCAATTGCGAATGATAAACAAACGGATCCGTTCGCGAACTTAAACTGTTGTTTGATTCGCGAACGGATCCGTTTGTCCATCATTCGCAAGCGGATCGGATACGGAGTTCGCGAACGGACAGAATACGGAGGAATACGGAATAATGTGCTGTGGTTTTCTGAAAATGGGTCGCGTGCGGTCCGTATGCGGTTCCTATTGCAACCGCGCGCGAGCGCTGAGCGTTCGTAACGGATCCGTTCGCATTTTACCTGTGACTTCGATTTCGGGTCCAATTTGGCTATTACTTCATTTCCTGAACTTTTTATCTACAGTCTGACAATTTCAGAAGATCTCTTGCCTCAATCCACTTCCAGTGAAACATTCCTAACAGATGAAGACTTTTTGAGGCCACTGTATGGTAAGTTTTTTTACAAACTAAAAGGCTTTTTCCCTAGATCTCAACTTTCTGATTTTTGTAAAAAATCCCGGAAACTTCCGCTTCCGTGAAGTTATGAGTATCATCATCGCTACCTGGTGTATCAAATTGCCGGATGGCATTAACTGCTTTTTGATCTCATTTTGTTCTCCCCTTTTCCTCGTTTTTTCTGCCGACTGAGAACCCCAATTAACACTTGTTTTGTTTGTGTTGTGCCAAGAACAACAAGCGATAGAAGTCCTCTTTTATTTGCTCATTTACGGGATGTTTGTCTCTCTTTTTTCCCACTTCTTTCCAGACTATATTGGGTTTCAAATTGTTCTTGGATGCTTGACAGACTGTAGAAAAAAAGAATAAGGAAAATAGATGTCTGGTGTGCTGGATTGAGAGGGGAAATTGCACTTTTAGGGAAGGCGGTACACGGATCTAACTGCTGTGGTATGCGGTTGTGCTCTAATGAGGAAGGGTGTGTTAGCTGGAAATTTGCGATAATTCAACATTGTTCGCTGTGTCTCTCGCTGTCGTGCACTGATATTGTATTCGCTCGCTACCAATTACAGTTTTTTCGTATTATCTAAAACTTTGGCACGCCCCTTCACATGGAAGCGCGATAGCATACCACAGCAGTTCTAACCCTGTGAAACGGAAGCTTTTGATTTTGAATACGAGTCGGTCTCTGAATAAACACACTTTTTTCAGATGACGAAACATTTTTAACGGAAAAAGACTTCAAAAACGGAGAAAAACTAGGTGAAGACCACGTGGCGGCTGGCTCAATTCTTTGGAAACAAGTCTACAAAAAAGGAGACATTCGTGGAAAAGCAGCTTGGAAATTGGTATGATATGTGATTCATCCCCAAATGATCATCAGGTCAAATCCCTATAATCCACTCCCGATAAAAAAAAATATCGAGACTTTCACTATTTTGACTGACATGAAAAATTTGAATTTTATGAAGAGAGAAAAAGAGAAAAAGGGCATGAATACGTTATTCAAAAAGGGAGAAAAAATTGTTGATGACATTGTAATAACCAGACGAAACTGCCCCGTTTAAACCGATGAATCTCGGGAAAACCGGTAAAATGGCGGACGTTTTTTTGTCAAAAAGGATTGGGGTGAATATGCGATTTTGTTGAATGTTCGAAGTTTGGATTTTGAAATAAAAATCATAAGTTTAGGATTCAAAAAACAGTGAGAGTTTGCGAAGGAACGGTGTGATAACTGGAACAAGAAAATGGCCGAACGGCAGGATTCCATACGTGATATCGAATCAGTATAATGATAGAGAAAGAGCAGTTTTGGCAAGAAGTTTTCAGGTGAGACAAACTTTAACCTGGAATAACTGAAACTAAAAATGTTTCTACATTTTCACAGGCATATCACGACAAGACCTGTGTGAGATTTGTTCCACGAACAGCTGTAGATAATGACTATTTGTATATTGGAAAGATTGATGGGTTAGTTTAGAAGTTATAATTGCACTGTAAGTTCATTTATCCCAATTTCTATACGATGAATCAAAAATTTGTCAACTGATAAAATTTTGGTGCTATTATGACAAATATCATATCAGTTGACTCATTTTTGATCTCTTTGATAGAAATGGAGATACTTGAGCTCAAAGTGCAAGTATAAAGTGGTCTTCTACTGAGTGTTTACGGAAGTCACTTTTTGGGGAAACTTTCAACATTTTTCAGTTGCTATTCGGACGTTGGAAGAGCTGGTGGACGACAAGAACTATCATTAGACAATGGTTGTTTGCAGGTTCTTTTTCCTCGATTTCTAGAGCATTGATCTTATTAATTCCAGTATGACACTGCAATTCACGAGCTGATGCATTCAGTTGGTTTCTATCACGAACACGAACGGTGGGATAGAGATGAGCATATCACGATTCTATGGCATAATATTGATCGCGGTAAGACCTTGTAGTCCATAGTTTCTTCTAAAAATCATTCCTTCAGAGGCGTACGACCAATTTGGAAAAGTAGATCTAGCCGAGAGCTCCTATTATGGACAATTATACGACTATTATTCTATCAGTGAGTTTTTCGATCAAATTGAAAACCAATTTTATCGGGTTTAGTGCACTACGACTCACTTGCTTTCTCCAAGAACGGATTCGAAACAATGGTTGCAAAAGCTCCAGAGATGACAGCAGTCATCGGTGCTGCAATTGATTTTAGTCCGGTATGAAATCACATTTTGATTTAAAAAAATCTAGGACCTACCAATTCAGATCGACATTCTGAAAATGAACTTGATGTATCAATGTAGCGATGTTAAACTTCCAGCAACTATTGTTGCAAGTACGGTACCACCGGCCGTAGTTCCAGCACCAGCTCCTGGGATTACGGTAGTAGAGGATGGTAAGTTTTTTTCGGCTAACTTTTCGTCGTGTGTGTTCGGATGGACCCTGAAGTTTTCAGATTGCCGAGATAGAACAAATTTGTGTTGGCGGTGGATCGATCGTTGCAAATCATTCTTCTTCGAACAAATCATGAAAGAATTTTGTGCCCTCTCCTGTGGCTACTGTACTCCAAAAACACTCCAAACTGCAAAAGCATCACCTCCAAACTACAGTAATACGATGCTCACTAAATCGAGCACTTCGTATCTGCAACACGGATAGTCGCAATTGAACTTGATTAGAAAAACCATTATGAATTCCCCTCCGTCTTTCTGTGCATTCTTCATCCCAAAAATTCCAGTTTTGCCATAATTTAATGTCATTATGTGATCTAATTATTTAAAATAAACATGTATTTATCATCAACTTCAAACTTCTACAAAATCCTTTCAGGTAAGTATAATATTTTCAAATTTCTTAATGTTGAACAATGATCAACTTTTGTCAAATTACATATTTCGTCTCTACCTCGAAGGGAGCTAACAATTCCGAGACAACAAATAATTCTCATTCTGCTTCCAACCTCATTGGCAAATGGCTCGTTTCTTTGAGATCTCTGATACTTTTACCAAGTTTGGTCTTGCTACCGTATTCATAACCAATTCGATTCTAATCTATCTAACTCTGTTCCACATAAAACGAATTATCGGAGTCTATAAGAAGATGATAATTGTTGTTGCTATGATGGGAATAACCTTCTCGTCCACTGAATTAATCGCAAGACCATTTGTCCATAGTTTCAACAAAGGATGGATCTTCTTCAGTTTGAATTCGTGGCTCGAAACATCGCAATCAGTTCTTCAGATAGCTTTGGCAGTCTATGCGAGTATGTATCTTCTGATGATGTCATTTATTGCAGTTCAATTTTTATTCCGATATTTTACATTAACAAGTCCAAGAACTGCTAAACGATTTGAAGGAAAAGGTATGATTGTTTGGTTAACTTATCCGGTGATCATTGGATTTTTATACGGTGGTCCTTTATTCCTTTTTGGTCTCCCTGATGATTATGGCGATGAATATTTCAGGTAGGTTTTTTATTTTATTTTTCAAACTAGCCAAGTAGCAAACGACCTTTTTTTCAGACAGGAAATTCTAAATGCATATGGATTAGCAATCAAGGATGTGGCTCGTTTTCCGATTATAGCTTATGTAAGTTGATTGAAAAATATAATCAACGGGTGTCTGAAGTCTGTCTGAAGTATAAAGGACAGGAAACCAGTTTGATATTGATACATCAAGGAATTGGATGTTAGGAAAAAAGTTTTTGCCTCTCTTGTTGTAATTTTCTACCGGGTGACATCAACTGCAATACAAACTAGAAACTACATATGTTAGACATGTCTGATTATGAAAAACCATGATTTTGTGTCTTGGTATTTCCTAGCCTTCATCTGTGTTTTCTTAAATTTGTTTACACATAATAACAACCAACAACTACAGTAATTCATCACATCAGTTGTAATTGCAGGGCCCAGATGGATCTTTGAGACCTGGCGTCTTTTTTATACTATCTGGAGCCGCTGTTATGATACTACAGTACGCTATCATCATATACTGTGGTGTCCGAATGCATTTAATGATGTCCAGAGAATTCAAAAACCTATCTGTACCCAATAAGAAACTTCAAAAACAATTTTTCCGAGCCCTCGTCACACAGACTATTGCTCCGACAGTTCTATTCGTTTTTCCTGCCGCTTATGTTCTTATGAGTCCTTTGCTGGATATCGAAATGAATTTTCAAACTGGATGGATCTATGCAGCTCTCAGTTTGTTTCCACCAATTGATAGTATTGCTTTGATGTGTTTGGTATCAGAATATCGGAATGTTATCAAACGTATGATTAAATTTCAGAACTTGAAATAGAAAATTGTTGATTTCAGATCTATTTCGAGAACTCTGTTGCATATCTCCTAAAGTTCCAGATATTGAACTGCGCAGTTCCACATGATATAAGAAGTAGTGATTTTCAAAATTTTTAATTCTGAAAGGAATAATCAAAGAATGTCAAAATTTCCGTAAAAATTTTCAAAAATTCGTCAAAGAAAGTGTGTGGGACTCCATGGTGATTTTTTTCAAAAAAGTTTTTTTTTTGAAATTATTCGAAAATCATTGCAGATCATAGAAATGTTCAAAAAAGTGTTTCCCATCTGCCAAACCCCTCGAAAACGACTTTTTAAGTTTGAAAAAATAAGAAAAATCAAAAGCTTCGATTTCTGTGAAAGACGTGAATATGCCAAACTCACAAAAATCGAAAGCATCGATTTCTGTCACCACTGAATTGAACGTATTTTCTGTAAATTTGAACATATTTCGGCTCAGCAGATAAAATGTAAAATTTGTGAAACTTCAGAGAAATTTTGGAAATCGAACTGCTTTTGGATGAAAATTAGAAATTTTGAAAATCGATACTTGTTATATGGAAACAATTTCATAGAAAATTGAACGTTCGACAACATGTGATATGAATCTACTTTTATTTTTCTATATTCTACTTATTTTAGAGCTGAAATCCCCCGGAAACTGTGTGGAGTTGTTGATAATATCAACTAGACAGTTTAACAGAAAACTCGGTAGAGATACCCAGAATCGCATCTGTACTCGTGCGCTGAAATATAATGAGAACCGTGTGGAGCTGTTGATAATATCAACTATATATATATATGGTTTACCAGAATGCTCTGAAGAGATACCTAGAATCGCGGGCTCTTTCCGGTAAGAACGGTCCCAAAACGGGACCGCCGGTCCCATCATTGGACCACCGGTCCCAAGAATTGCGACAACGGTCCCATTGTTTCGACAACGGTCCCAATGTACCGAGAACGGTCCTAACGTTTCGACAACGGTCCCAATGGTACGACAACGGTCCCAAGGGCACGACAACGGTCCCAACCATGCATAATCTGGAAACCCTTTTCCCGGAATACAGAACACAGAATGGACTTTTAAAAATCCAGTGGAAAGGTTAACATTTTACTTATACTTGGGAATTTCAGTACTTTTTGACAGGAATTTTTCACAAAATATTACGTTTTTTGTATTTTAGGCTTAGGACAAAACGCCTTTTTCCGGCACTGATGTGAACAAGTCGTTTCAGCCTAAGCCTATAATTGTAAACCGAATATACTCTGAAAAAAATTCGAGTAAAAAAGTGTTGGAATTCTCAATTATCGGCAAAATTTTCGTTTTTGTTGCTGAAATATGTTTCTTTGTTGAAACGAAAATTACAATTTCCGATGTTTCCAATAGGGTTTCCAGATAAAGCTTGGTTGGGACCGTTGTCGTGCCCTTGGGACCGCTATCGTACCCTTGGTTCCGTTGTCGGAACGTTGGGACCGTTCTCGGGACATTGGGACCGTTCTTCCCGGAAAGAGCCGAATCGAGTATGTATTTGTTTTCACAATTACAATAAAGTTTTAATATTCTTTAACTTTTTGAAATACAGAAGTAATGTATTGAACTTTATTTAATTATTTATTTATTTATTGATTACGACCTTCCGTCGTGGAAAAAGAGAAAAAAGAGAAAAGGAATACAATACAATCACACAAAACACATTTCAGATTAAAAAGGGAAAAAAACAGAATGAAAAAATCGGTGATAAAAATGACAAAGATTCAACAAATAACTCTACAAATCAGCTGTTTTTTGATTAACTGGCCAACTAAAGACTAATCCATCATTATCAAAAACTCTTCCTCTGTTTTGTCCCACACTCCAATGCGGAAAGTCTTCTCTTCAATCATAACAGATGCCACATGATTATCTGATTCTCTAACGACGTATGAGTGGCTGACGATTGGATAGGTGTTTGACAGTTAGGGAGAAATATCGAATCTGAAAAATGATTACTTAAATCAGTTCTATGAATCCCAAGAAGAGAAAATGTTTTGGGAGAAAAAATATTGAAAAATAACTTACACTTTGGGCAAAGTATGTCTTGGTGGTTTTTTTGTTGCATCAATTGGTTTTGCTGCGATTGCATTTAAAAATTCGTTCTGATTGGGAAGAAAAGCGCTAGAAAGTTTTTTAAATTCCAGATGTTCCAACTTTTGAAATGCTTCTCCTGATTTCCATCTATTCACAAACTCAATCAAATCAAAAAGTTCGCCTTTTTCGCATGTTAAAGTTGCCTGTCTTCCTTGAAAATGACGTAAGATATCAGGAAAAGATGGTCCTTCTTGCTTTATTACAATCGATTCGGCCTGATAGAATTTGGATTCCTAGTTGAATGGTTCGTTTGTTGTCGTCACCTTAATATCAATATATTTTAAAACAGGATTTGATGCGAAAAAATTTTCAAGCTTCTTCATGTCCGCAAAGTCCTTGTCGAGAGTCAGAATGTTACGTTCTGGAGTGAATATATTCGATAACAGCTTCTATATCACAATGGTGAAAAAATGCTACAGGGAGTTTGTTTTCGTCCATTCTGTAATAATGATACTTGTATGATTCATTGCTCATCTTTACTTACCGAAAATCAATTGTCTTTCCAGATAAGTTCAATTGAAAATATCCATATTCAGTATCCTCGCTCTCGAAAGGTTTCATTCGTAAGACGTTGTTACGTTTGTAGTTAGCACAAATCCACGATTGATCAAGTAGAAATATATAAGATAATTTCATGTGGTAGAGAATTTCCTTTTGGACCACAGACGGATATTTGGATAAAATCATTTTCATTTGTTCTGAAATTGTTAGATTGTAGAAAAACAAGAATGTTGGTCAGAAAAATGATTGAGATGTAAGAAGAATGAGAAAAGAAGGAACATCTTATGACGTGGCAGATGACCCAAAAGATACAGAAGAGAGTGCATTAATGACCTTGACTGGTTACATCCTACCTTTTTCCCAGAAGGACATCCCCCATTTAAAAAGGAAAAAAAAAACCAGATCGTTGCTTATTTATTCATTCACAATGACAATCAACGATTCGTATTCTTCACTTGTTAAAATACGAACAGTATTGTAAAGTTTATCACAGATTAAAAAAAAGAAAAAATAGAATGAAAAATAAGTGATAAAAATGACAAGGACTCAATAAATTACAAATCAGGCGATGTTTCGAAATACAGTTAATTAAAGACTAATCCATCATTCTCAAAAACTATTCCTCTGTTTTGTCCCACACTCCAAAACGGAGAGTCTCCTGCTCAATCAGAACAGATGCCACGCGATTATCTGATTCTCTAACGACATTGTGTGGCTGACGATTGAATATGTTTTTGATGAAATGAGAGAACAATACCGATCGTATCTGAAAAGTGATTACTTGATTCAGAGGTATTTTTGCCAAGTATTTAGATAAAATATTTTTGAAAAATACTGAAAAATAACTTACACTTTGGGCAAAGTGTGTGATGGGGGTTTTTTGGTTGCATCAATATATTGTGCTGCGATTGCATTCAGAAATTGGTTCTGACTTGGAAGAAAAGCGTTAGAAAGTTTTTTAAATTCCAGATGTTCCAACTTTTGAAATGCTTCTCCTGATTTCCATCTATTCACAAACTCAATCAAATCAAAAAGTTCGCCTTTTTCGCATGTTAAAGTTGCCTGTCTTCCTTGAAAATGACGTAAGATATCAGGAAAAGATGGTCCTTCTTGCCCGGTTTGAATAGATTCGGCCTGATAGAATTTGGATTCCGGGTTGAATGGTTCAGTTGTTGTCATCACCGTAATGTCAATATATTTGAAAACAGGATTTGATGCAAAAAAAAACTTTCAAGGTGTTTCATGCCCGCAAGTCCATCTCCAAGAAACAAATTGATACTGAATGATACGTTTTTGAGTTTTGGAATATAAGGAATAGAAATCTCTTCGGATTCTTTCTCTGTGTCTTCTGCTTTCCAATTATACTTGACAGATTTCCCAAAGATGTCAAGAAGATAGCTATGAGTAGATTGGATTACAGCTTCTATATCACACAGGTCAAAAACTGCTGCAGGGAGTATGTATTCTCTATCGGATATTCTGGAATAATGATACTTTTATGACATATTTCTAGTTTTGCCTCACCGAAAATCAATTGCCTTTCCAGATACGTTCAACTGAAAATAATCGTATTTAGCATCTTCGCTCTCGAAAGTATTCATTCTTAAGAAACTTCGATGTTTGTAGAGAGCATGAATCCATGGTTGCTCAATTCCATCACTAATCCATCAGTCTCCGGAATCCATCAGTCTGAATCTGCCCATTTGAGACGATTTGATCAACTTCTTCATGTTTTTTGAGGCAAAGGAAAGTAGAAATACATTGGATAATTCCATGTCGTAGAGTATCTCCTTTTGGACACAAACGGATATTTGGATGAAATCATTTTTAGTCGCTCTGAAATTATGGAAGAGATTGTAGAACAGCAATAATGTTGGTCAGAAAAAATGATTGAGATTGAAGAAGAAAGAGAAAAGAAGGGACATCATACGACGTGGCAGATGACCTAAAAGATACAGAAAAGGGCCTTGACTGGTTACATCCTACGTTTTTCCCAGAGTGACACCCCTCAATTAAAAGTGGATTAGTTGGAAATGTCTTCTTAGCACCTCAAATAGAGAGATGATCAGGTTGATCTTGGCCAATCAAGACAATGTCACAGACACCATAAAACCAGTAATATAATTTTCCCACACTGTCAATTTAAGCTCAATTACCGTAAAACTTGTATTAGAAGGGCCCCTTTAATAGAGGTGGATTAGTTGGAAATGTCTTCTTAGCTCCTCAAATAGAGTGATGTGTCAGGTTGATCTTCGCAAATCACTACAACATTTCATATTGGGGTTTTCAAAACCTAAACTATTTCTCTTTCTCCAACAGTCCTATTTGTTTTTCCTGTCATAATATCGGGAAGTTATTGAACGTATAACTAAACTTCAAAACTTGAAATTTGAATTTCTAAATTCAAAATTTTCGAATTTCCTAAGTCACAAAGGTTTCACAGGTTTACTGAAGTGTCTAGTCTCCGAAAATTCCGAATTTTGAACAGTCGGTTCGTGCCCCTCCGGGCTGAACCTCATGACTCCCTCCCACGGTACATGTCTCATAGACAGGTTTTGTCTTGCAAAGTATTATCTTCACAAAGTATTATCTATAAAAATTATCTTCGCAAAGTATTATCTATAAAATTATCTTCACAAAGTATTATCTATAAAAAACATAATTTTTATGTGTTGCCGCAGAAAATTTTCACAATATTTACAGCCAGTTTGGCTGAAATGTGCAATTCTGCGCTAACTCCTCACAAGATTTCACTTTAACTTTCCATTAGAGAATGTCTTCAGTTACTCGAAACAGCAGAAACGGAAAGTGATAAAAACTCCGATTTCTTTTACCATTCATTTTTCTGCCGCCCACTTCGGTTTTTCGCTTTTTTCTTTTCTCTTGTAGATTTTTCAGTGAAAAAATTACATTTTCGAAAGTAAAAAACAATTACATTTTCGAAATCTACGTACTCGATTACATAAGGAGACAAATTTTCATATTGAAATATCTCTTCTAGCCATAGTTACAGCCAATCAAACAGCCGAAACAACCCTGGGGGGAAAAATAATTAGGCTCTGTAAACGATATCAAAAAGGAGTCAACTGTAAAAATACCTTTGACATTATAAAAAGTTTTTTGTTAGTTGTTCGTTTTCCGATATCTTTTACAGGAAGCGAGATAATTGAGCTCAAAGTTAACGGTTTGGGTGGGCTTCTATTACGGTACTTTTCAGTTCAAGTCTTTGTCTAGATCATGTGCTGAGATCTCCTGGGGCCTGTGTTAAGTTGTTGATAGTATCAGCTGCGTAGACTGTTTACCAGAAATTCAATACTCCGAGGAGATACAGAGAATCGCGTGTGTATTCAATGTTACTTCGTTATCGTCAGCTATAATGCGGTTTTACGAAGTTATGGATACATTCACAAAATGTGGATTTACAAGTGTCACTATTGTAAACTCATATCTCATTTTTCTAACAGTTTTCCATATCAAAAGAGTCACTGGAACATACAAGGCAATGGTTCTTATATTTTCAACGATTGGAATTATGTTTTCTTCTTGGGAACTTATAGCTCGTCCATTTGTTCACAATTACAATAAAGGTTTCATATTCTTCAGCCTGAATACATGGCTAGAAGTTCCTCAAAAATTTCTTCAAGTGGCACTTGTCATCTACGCCAGCTTCTACCTTTGGATGGTTTCTCTAATTGCTGTTCAGTTTTTATTCCGTTACTATACACTTGTTAATCCTAAAATTGCGAAAAAATTCAGTGGGAAAGGAGTAGGCGTTTGGTTACTGTACTCACTCTTCTGCGGTTTAGTTTATGGTTCGCTTGTATTTTACTTCGGACAACCTGATGAATATTCAGATGAGTACATGAAGTAAGTAAACTCTCCTATTCTTAGAATACTAATATTTTCCAGAGAAGAGATGATACAAACATATGGTTTAGTGGTGGATGAGTTGCCACGTATTCTTATGATCCCATATGTGAGTCATTGTCAAATACTTAGGCCAACCTTAGAATCGTGTTTTTAGGATTCCGATGGATCAGTAAGAATAAATGTTTTGTTTCTGATATTGGGCGGGTTTAATGTGGCTGTCCAGTATATTATCATCATTTACTGCGGTCTTCGTATGCACATATTCATGACACGGGAATTCGCGAGATGTTCGATTCCCAACAAGAAACTACAAAAACAATTCTTTCGAGCATTGATCGTCCAAACTGTAGTTCCAACTATTCTTTTTGTTTTTCCAGCTTTCTTCGTTCTATTTTGTCCTCTTTTAGATATGGAAATGCATTTTCAAACTGGTTGGATTTATGCTGCTTTGAGTTTATATCCACCCATTGACAGTCTAGCCTTTATGCTCCTTATCTCAGAATATCGAAGGGTTACAAAAGGTTTGATTATCTCAGAAGCTTTCCAATAAGGATGTTTTGCTTTTCAGAACTTTTCAAACTCATTTTCCCGGATAAACCTCGACAAGTGGCAAACGGATCAGCAACCCTTGCTAAAACCGGATAATTATTTATATTTCATTGCATTTTTTTCGCTAAACTTGTAATAAATCTTCTGAGCTTGATCTCTCTAATTTTTAGGTGTTGTCGAATTTCAAAAAAACTGGCACCTGACAATTTCGCGGGCGGCGTTCATGTCGATTTACGAGGCCCGCCCCCAAATCTGATACTGTATTACTTAAACGAAATTAATTTCTGTAAATTTACAGTGATTTTCCGCACAAAATTGAGATTTCTTGATAAGTATATGATCTCTGTCAGTTCTAGAATCTTCATCGGACAACGTTAGCTAATAAAATTGCGGAAATGGCCGAACGAGGCGAACGTTTGAAATTTTATGGCTTGCAAATTCTCAGGTGCCAGTTTCTTTGAATTCGATAATATGCTCCGAGACGGAATTCGAAGCTGAAGCTCTTGAACTTCCAGCGATATCTTCTTGAAATATGCATTTGATTTTTTGATTTTCGTTTATTTAAAAAATGACAAACATAACAAACAGTTCAACAATGTAAAACAACGGTAACAGAAAAAGCAACAGGACAAACGGATAAATGGCATTTGAATTGGCTAATAGTGATCCATTTGGTTCTTCGGAACGATATAAGCTCTACGATGGTCAATGCTGATTGGAATGATTTTTCTGAACATGTAGAGCTTCTGAAAAAAAAGAGTATGTAAGATTTGGCGAATGAAAATTTTTACAAACCTGAATGTTCGAGTTTCTGAAATACATCTTCAGATCATCATCGCTTTCGTATGGGTATCTGTAGATAGTTCTGAAATCGAGATCTTCAAGAAAGTCCCAGTCGGATAGTTTCATTTTCTTGGAGTGCTGAAAAGAATGGCATTGTAATTATGTTTTAATGAATAGTGTCATACCGAGAGATCGAGATGAAAACGCTGCAGAAATTCTTCGTGTCTGATGAGAAGAGGATTGAATAAGTCGATGTTCCAGGAGCTATCCTGAGTGACTGATCTCTGTGAATGACCAACTCTCGAAACTTCCGGGCGAATCATCATCAAGTTGTGTGAACGCTTCATAAAGGAACGAGAGAACATCCAGCCTGTGAAAATTAAATGGGATTTATTGCAATTTTACTTTTCATACCGTTGTTCCAGCAGGGTGAATCAGTAAGCCAAAGAACGTCTCCTAGATTTCTGTCCTGCCAAACGTCGTTGCCATGTCCACAAACACCATGAATGATTGAATCGATTTCCATCGCACGCTTCCCGGTGAAAAAGAAGTCAGTGAAATCGTCTCCAATGTGTTGATAATCTTCAAAGACATACTAATTGAATACTAAAACATTATGGTGTTGTTCATGACATAAAAAAATGTGATAATAGATTCAAAAACCACGTTTTCAATGTCTCAAATAACCCCATTAGTCTTCTCTTACCAATGAGAGTGATGATATAATTCTTGCGGTGAATTCCGAAAATTCGGGAAGCTGCAGAGCGCCTATCGGTATCCTGAAACCATCTTATGAATATTTTCAGTTTTCCAAGCATTTGTGACGTACATTTAAAGCTACTGCTTTTGAAGTTTTGTTGACCCAAGATTTCAGGAGTTTGTAACTAACTCCGGAAATGTTTGTTGGAGTGAAAAGGAATATTTGAAGATCTTCTGGCATTCTTTGAGACATCAGGGAAGTGATCAGTCTTTGCGTGTCGTTTTTATTGGTGCTTTCGATAAGGACTGCCACCTGAAAAAGTTATCATTTATTCAATGAAGACAATAGAGAGCGCACATCTTTCATATCTCCATTCTTGCGCCCTTCGGTCACAAAATGTTCGAATTTGATATTGTGCATTGGAAAAACTCCAGCTTTCGACATTCTCGGGAATTGATTCGGGGTATCGAAAAAGTGAGGAGATTCATGACCGATTTTTGGCTGTATAGCAATGCTTTCAGCGATGACGTCGGTTATTTTCTCCAGATATTCGATTTTTCTCGCAAGAGCTTTCTGAAAGTCAGGTTATGAATCAAGTATTTAACTGATATGTCTCACTTCTCTGCGGCCAATCGCGTCCAACCGAAACCCGTAAGCAATTAATGTTACAACAACAACAGCCAGAACACAGAAGATTATTAGGTTTTTTAGCTTTATAGAATTTTCCGACATTCTTCAGAAAATGACGGTTTCGTTGGATGAACGGAAAAATGTTGACAGCCGTGTGAAGAAAATAATTTAAAGGCTCAACACTATGTTAACACTGCCGACTGCCGCAACGAATACAGTAACCGCAGAAGGAAAATAAAAAAACGGAAGCAGTGTCAACATTTCAAAGCTTCATGGGGTTATTCATGTAGCGAAAATATGTATTGAAATGCATTTCCGCGCCCTCGAAACTCAATGCATGAGCGTCGCGAAATGTATTTCAAAGCATTTCGCGACATAACTGTAAAAGCATTTCAATACATCGCGTGGCGAGATATTTTTTCTGGACAAAGAGATGCGCCTTTAAACTTTGTGCAGTATGGGGAAAATCTTTAAAGGCGCATACCTTTTTCCAGAAAAAATATCTCGCCACGCGATGTATTGAAATGCATTTACAGTTATGTCGCGAAATGCTTTGAAATACATTTCGCGACGCTCATGCATTGAGTTTCGAGGGCGCGGAAATGCATTTCAATACATATTTTCGCTACATGAATAACCCCATCAGATTTGCTTCAAATTCAACGAATTCAGTGAATTCTGTACAGAATTGCGAAAACGAAAAAAGTAAATTTTTATTGAGACATCGTAAACAGTAGAATACACCGCGATCTGTTTTTCAGGTGATTCAAAGTAGAAAATTAATTTTTTCTTGATTTACAGAATAACAAAGAAAAGATAATGTTTTCATAGTTTTTGTTCTTTTCTGCTACTTTGTAAAATATGCGGAGAATTCATTTTTCTACCTTGCATCACCATATAATGGGGAACGGAGCTCTATTAAAGTTTTTATCGTAATTAATGTAATAAGTCGAAACCCGAAATGTGTGATTATCCTTTTCCACGACCTCCTCCACGGCCACCGCCACCTCTGCCGCCACCTAGAAAACGATCTATCAGTGAAAAAGTATAGCTGGAAATTCAGACCTCTTCCTCCTCCACCTCCACCACGACCGCCACCGCCTCCTCCGCGGCCACCACCACCGCCTGTAAAAATATTTATAGTCTCATGATTTTGTTTTGTAGAATCTTACCTCCACGACCTCCACCGCCGCCTCCTCCGTTGTTGCCACCCCATCCACCATTATTACCTCCACCGCCCCAGTTTCCTCCGCCACGACCTCCTAAATAATTCGAACTATCGAAAAATTCGAGAATGATCAAAAACTAACCCCATCCTCCTCCTCCGCCTCTACCCCATCCTGGTCCGCCGCCTCCGCCCCATCCGGGTCTTCCTCCCCAGAATGGCGATGGTCTGAATCCCCAAGGCGGTGGTGGTCCCCAGCCCCCTGAAATTCAAAATATCATACAATTTCCCTTCTAAAAAAGTAGGACTTACATTGTGCACAGGACTCGAAAACGGTCAGAAATAGAACGAATAATGCCAATTTGTGCATTTCAATCTAGAAAAACTGATGAAATCAGGAAGTCGTCTGCTAGAATCGGTTTATTTATACGTCCATTTGATGACCTTGGTAGTAGAAGTAGGCTGTAGAGTGATAATAATCAAAGAAGAGAAGAAGACACAAATCAGATCGTTTACTTTCTCTCTCGTCTTCTGATCTTCTCGTGACAGTTTGTCGAACTGACCGCTTCTTCTTTAGTTGAAAAGGATGGTTCTGGTTCCCTATTGGATCAATTCGAAGAATATGTGTGTCATACATCTTCAAAAGAATCAAAAATATTTATCATTTCAAACCAAATGGTGATTCAAATTGAGAACAAATAAGAAAAGTAATGAAAATGATATTTAACAGGACAAATAAATGAGCGAAGAAAATTATAGCTACTACGAGAGGGTTGATGTATCTGATGGGTAGGCTTTGATGATTCGAATTTCGGTCTTCGGACGGTCGTGGTTGTCAGTATCCACTCTTCCTATATTCGCGATCACTTTCATTCCAGCTGCCACTCTTCCGAAAATTGTGTGCTTTCCATCAAGATGTTGAGTGGGAGCCAGGGTGACGAAGAACTGAGATCCGTTCGTGTTCGGTCCTGCGTTGGCCATTGACAGGATCCCAGCACCTGTGTGCTTCAGGCGCTCGTCGATCTCATCAGCAAACTTGTCTCCGTAGATAGATGCTCCACCACGTCCTAAAATTTCATGCTACAATATGTCAAAGCACAAAAAATGTTTACCAGTTCCGGACGGATCCCCTCCCTGGATCATGAAGTCGGCGATGATACGATGAAAGATGGTTCCATTATAATAATTCCTCTTTGCCAGCTGCGAAAAGTTCTGACAAGTGCGCGGGGCATGATTCCAATACAATTCGAGCGCCACTTTGCCCATAGTGGTTTCGAGGATGACGAACGGGGACTGGTCGCTGATCGGAGCAGGCATTTTCTGAAAATGGCTGACAGAAAAAAAGGAAACTGACGAAAGTTACGAAAAAAGAAAGTTGAGATCAAACAAGTAACAAGATAGAAGTTTTGAGAATTAGCAGAGATTGTAATGCCGCGTTCAAAGTTGATTTCCAGGAGTAACTTCCTGGAAAAACGCTGTCCACAGCTGCGATTGCATACTTGTAAAATTCCGGGCCGGCTCGCCAAAGCCCGGGCCGGGCCTGAGGAAAATTTCAAGGCCCGGGTCCGACCCGGAAGGCCCGGTAGCAAAAATTAATTTTGTTATTTTGAGCCGAATTTTGAGCTCTCAATACAATTTTCTATATTTTTTGTGCTTTTTGGATTGTTTGTCTGTTTGATAAAAAATATCAAAAAAAAATTTCTTGATCGGAAAAATCACATAAGGGTCCCCCCTTATGTGTTTTTTGAAATTTTCAAAACTTGTGGAATGACAGGCCCGCCGGGCCTTCGAAATTAGGGAAAAAGCCCGACCCGGCCCGTTACAAGTATGTGCGATTGTTTTCCAGATTTGCAGCAACAGTAAACTACTGTATCGCTCGTTTCGACTGTGTTCTTCCTGTTGATTCATGTCGATTTACGGCGGGTCTCGAAGCGGAGGCCTCTGGAAAACAATGGCAGCTTTGGACAGCGTTTTTCCAGGAAATTACTCCTGGAAATCAACTTTGAATGCGCCATAATAGGCGTTAAGCACTTTCTTTGCTAGAGAAAGACTATGATTTTACAAGAACTTGTTCTAATCATCTGACTACAACGAATAGCGTATGAGGGACAAACGAGGATAAAAGAGCGAGCTAAAGAGCTAACAAGGGAACCATGTTTAGCCTTCATCTCAGAATTTTTTCTAAATTTGCTCATTTATAGTTTCAAATACGGGCTTTCTCGTGGTGTATTCGGTTTTCTGCACAAATTTCTAGAAGCCGAGAAAAGTCCATATGAAAATATGCTGTTTTTTTGGTCTCCTCCTTCCCTTCCACTTTTCCCGTTCATTTTCTTTTTTCTTTTTTTTCTTTGATGTTGGAGGAATGCTTTGAACTTTTCAAAAATCAAAACTATGTTTGCTCTATTATTTCAGTAGGAAAAAAGCTCGAAAAAGATAATTTCTGAAAAATTCTTGAAGCACTGCTGAAAAGCCTTATCTACTCAAAATGTCAGTCGAAATCCCCCTATTTGATCATATTGGTTGCTGAACTGTTATAAATCTGTCAAGAAGTATGTAAATCTATATTTTCACAATATTTGAGTGCTATTGGGTGATTTTCGAAGGACTACGTGATTTTCGAAGGATTCATTGGAGTTTTGGAAGAAATCACTTATTTCGGATTTCAAAACGGATATAGGCTACAGAATCTTGTGAAAAGACTCATTTTATCATTTTTATGCGTTTAGAATCCATTTTAACACATTTAAAAATTTTTCGAAAAATTGAAAATTTTGCAAAGGGGGCATAAATTTTTATGGCAAAAAATTTTTCAACATTTTTTTTTTGAAAAATGAGGAAACTTTGCCAGATTGTAGAGAAACCTTTAAAATTGCAATTGACACTCAAACAATGCCAAAAAACTCCCATTAACCCTTTCAAAAACTCACTCCAAAAGTGAGAAATTAGTACTGAAATCACTTAAACAGCCCATAACTCGACTTCTAGAAATTTGTGCAGAAAACCAAATACATCAAAAGAAAGCCCGTATTTGAAACTATAAATGAACAAATTTAGAAGAAATTCTGAGATGAAGGCTAAACATGGTTCCCTTGTAAAGAGCGAGCTATAAAGACATGCGCTCTTACGAGGGGTAAACGGTAAAACTGGCATCGGAACAAGAATGAACAGGAACGGTGATAGATAGAGAGAATTAGAGATAAAAAACAAAATTACTCGCGGTATGCGCGGTAGAACAAGATCGAAAATAACGAACAAAAGCTGAAATAAATTTCCTTCTTCGAATTTCCCTGGGTCCGCAACTAGGCGTGACGGTGTCTACACATTGTGTACCTTAAATTACGTCATTTTTTCGGCACTTTTGGAGGTAACTCAAAAAAGATTATTTTGAGTGATCACTCGAGTGACATAACTTTTCTTTCAATTAAGTGCATCGATAAAAAAAACAAAATTCAAAAAGCTTAAAAGAAATTGATTTATTCGTGAACCGAAAAGTTTGGCTTTTTAGATTCTGGGCATCACTTTCTTCCCCAATTCTTTCCTTTATCGGTCATCATATTTACATCTATAATATGCTGAACCATAAGTACAGCTTGAAAAATGGTTTTGTTTCTGTAAACACGCTAACAATTTTTGAACGAAAATTAAATTTTTAGTCAAATCTACAGTAATCTGATTGCTTCAAATTCTATCAGGGGTCTCAATTCTGATTTTTATGAATTGATTTTGGTATCAAAAAATCTGTCGTAAAATTCTGCACATTTTCTACCAGTTTTCATCATGATTGAATCAGCAGATTTCTTGGAAATCCCCGAAAACCTTCAAAAATGACGAATTCAGTTGATTTTTTAGAAAATCTATCAGGGCTTCTATTTTTGGGTTAAAATAGACGTTTTTTAGTTCAATTTGCCTGTTTTTTAATTCTCTACAATCTCTACCTATTTTGAAAAAAAAAATGTCGACCCAGAATTGTTAAATGCCTAAAAAGCTAATTTTCCACTGTATCGAGAAACGCGCCAACAAAAAAAAAATCAGAAAAACTCGTTTTATAAAATTATTCGCCGTGCGTTGGACTGTTCATAATTCCTCATGATCACTTGAAAAAATGGCCCTTATTGCAACTATTTTATAAGGTGTTATAAAATTTGAAATTGAAAGACCTAACTTTTTTTGCTGAAATCGAATAAACATTTAAAGCGATGAATAAAAAGCGAAAAAATGGTTCGATGACTAGATGTGGGTTAATGAAAGCTCTGGAAAAATACAAATAAATGCAACCGAGACCGGAAGTCAATAATATTAACGATTAGCAGCCATGGATCTCATTTTGTTCATTGCTTGCTCTCGACATGCATCCACGTACTTCTTCTGTTCCTCTCTTACTTTCTCCAGATACTCTTCATGTTCCTGAAATATTCAAATTTCAAAATTGAGAGAAAAAAACTGAATTTGTTACACCCACTTTCTGGTGTTTTGGCTCAACGAGGGCTTGAATCTTCTTGGTAATTTCATCCACACTCTCCGTCATCGTTTGCATTTTTCCCATATAGAAAAGTCCTTCGACTGGAGTTTCCGACGATTCAACGAGTGCATGACTGGCACGAAGGATTCCATCAAACTCTCGATGACGTTCGTTCCGTTCGAAACGGTCCACGAATCGGTCGATTTCAGCGCGAACCTTTAAATTTTAGTTAGAATAATTTGAATTCTCAAAGGACTTACCACTTGAGCGTGATCGAAAATGTGCTCACCGACCAGTGTGATATCACGAACAACTGTGGAAATAGAGGCCATCGTCGGGGTTTTTGAGAATCAATTTAGAAAAGAAACGAGGACTCTTTGTTTGTTTTTGCGATTGTACGAAAAACAATTCGGTCGGAGTAGTGCCCGTTGTGATCGGATGAAACCGTTGAATATGCGTCACGATGTGTTTTGATGACGTCAATTCAAATTAGATTCTTTTTTACATATTTTGAAGTGCACTATTTCAATATTAAAATAGAGAAGATCAACTCTCTTTCACCTGGAATTCAAAAAAAAAATTAAATAGATTTTTCAGTTTTATTTGTCAGTTAACACAACTGATGAGGATTTCATAGGGGAAAATAATAGAAAGAGAAGAAAAGTTTCCCGGTCGGGAACTAAAGTGTAATAGGGGGATGGGGAACAAATAAAACAAAGTTGCGAGAGGAACAACTTCTATTAGAGGGGGTGCAACACGTTTTAAGGGGGGAGGGGGTCCTTTTCACAGATGTGTGAAAATGCTTAACCATATGAATTGAGGTTACTGTAGAGGATTAAAAAACGAAACTCTTCAGTAGGAAACTACCGATACTTGAGGAGATTGAAATATTTCAGATGAGAAAACCCAGAAATTGAAAAGAAAAAGGATTGAAGTTTGAAATAAGAAACACAACTCAATAATCGACGGGAAAAGAAATGTTGGGGCTGAGATGAAGAACAGGAGAGAGAATAGGAAAAGAACAGAGATTGAATCAGAAGTGCTAATACCATTATTTGTACAAAAAAGAAATGAGAACATGGAGAAACGGAGGAGGAGAACGAGATATTAATTGAGATGGAATCCTTTTTCGTTGATTGCAGTCAGAAGACGTTCCCGAAGAATTTCAGCAGACGAATACTCCGGAAGCTTCAGATAGTGCACACAAGTGTTCACCGAAGGATAACTTCCATCTCCACTTTCAACTTTTCTCACAATTGTTAATCTTGGATGAAGATTAGCGAGACCTCCTGAAATTTAGTTTTTTTTTCGGGAAAATCAACTACAAGTAGACATACCTGGTGGCAGACTGGAGCATCCGGTAGCGAATTGCAAGAAGTTCTTTCTCTCTTGAGCTGTGAGCGATTCCATCACATCGACGAATCTCAAAAATCCAGGGGATTCTCGTGTGTATCCAAGCTTCGGTTCGGTGTAGTTCAGAATATCGTCCCGTGACCACTCTGGACACTGTTCACCAGACAGGAGACGTTGGAGTTCTTCTGGAGAGTAACCTCGGAGACTGCTCAGTGGGAAGACGCGGTCGAAGCCCTCACGGAATGCGCGCATCTGAAAATGAGAATAGAATTCAGCAGTATCAAACTTTTGACGAAACCTGCTGAGCAATTCCAGAGTTCAGATAGAATTCTTCGCATCTTTCCACATACTGCTCCACGTTGTCTACGGTGACATCAATGTCTCCTCCTCCGTCGACGAGCTCCATTTCAGTGTATTGGAACACTTTCGATGGTGGGTTGACACTGAAAATTAACACCTTACTCACTATAAGATTTGTAGCATAACATACGTGAAGTTGAGAGCAAGATCTTCCATTTTACAGGAGGATCCCTTGATATGTAACTTGATTTCAGCGATTTTTCGTCGTTTCATAGTCTGATCCATTACTTCTTTTTCGATCATCTTCTTGCGGTTAGAAACAGCAATCAACTCTTTCAAGAAACTTCCTTTCACTGGATTAACTTCTTCGAAATCGTCGAGAGTGAGAACGTTGTGCAAGTTCGGTCCATGTGGTTGTTCTCCGACTTGTGGACTGACAAGCAACTTGAGGAAAGGTCGAGATAGTGGCAAATCAACAAGACGACCATCAAGCAGTACTTTCGCAAGGAACACTCCCAATACACGGAACATATCTGATGCTTTCTTCGTTTCTTCCGTTCCTGGAGGTAAAGGTGCTGGGAAGAGTCCTCCCATACGACGAACGTAGAAACTGAATAAATTTAATTTACTAGAAGAAGCTCGAAATTTAACACATACCCTGCCGGTTTCTTTCCTTCACCAAGATCGATTTCTCTCTCTTCTGCATTTTTCGAAGCATGGGTATCATCATCATCACACACCCATAACGCCAAAGACTTTCTTTGCAACTCTGCTGCAACGAGAGCGTAGAACTCGAGTGTAGGTCCGAGACCAGTTCCTTCTTCATTTGTATATTCAATCTCGAGAACAGCTTTACGATCTGCGTGGAACTTCATCAGTCGAATAGCTTGGTCGAGGAGAGTCTCTTCGGCTCTGGCCACTTTCACTCGTTCATGACGGAGACGTCCAACACGGTATTCATGATAACGATCATGTTGCCGGGCAGCAGCATTACCTCCTTGAGCACTTCCTCGAGCACGTTCAACAGCTGCATCGCGGCGTTGTTGAAGCCAAACGATAGTACGCGAGACACCGAAAGCTGTTGCCTGAAAAATTTCCGTTGAGAAATCAACTTTACTTTTGCAGAATACTCTAGACTCAGAGCGAGATTTTGAAAAAAAAAACTTACTTGCATGTACATATTTCTTGTTTCCACTGTGAACAGGCAGGGATATTTGTAGATCAGTCGAGAGCACCACTCTGGAAGTGCTCTTGCGGCGACAACTAGCGCGTCGGAAAGAACTTGCGTTATTTTCAAAGTCAATTTATCACTGATGAAAACGTTCGGCGATATTTCAGCTTCAGGAATACTTTCTTGGAGTCGCGCAAGGAGTCGAATTGTCTCAAGACACTGGTTCACTTGAACTGGGGTGGAACTTTCTTCGCTCGGAATTTTGGTGACCTCGACTTTTTGGTTATCGGAGGAACAGTAGCAAATTGAATATGTTGGTTCCCAAATTCGTCGACCGCGATCACTCTTCGTGGCCCAGTTAGCATTGTTATTGATCTTTTGCATGTAACTGAACACTGACGAACAATCATCATCCATTTCGAGCGTGATATTGTCCACACCAGACATGTTTGGACCACGAATGAAGAATCTAACACTGTCTTTTGTTCTTTTTGCAGACGTTTTTGATGGTCCAAAATCGTTAACAACAGCTGGTAACTCAACTTCCAAAGTTTGGTTCACATTCGAACGGCCAGGGCGTGGATCGAAAGCTGGAATCAGAGCTTCGAATGAGCACTTGACAACTGTTTCATCGTCCCAAGGATTTCCTCTGCTGGAAGCGACCGCTCTAGCCATTGCAGCACGTTCTCGATTCGAGCCACTCATGAGCTCCGAGAACTGACGCCATGTGATAGGAGTACGAGCGGCAACCATGGTAGCGAAGGAGTCCACAGGCATTCCAAGATGAGCAGCAACTTCATCTTCGACTGAATCACCATCGTCTGGTCCATCTTCGGAGAAATCGTAATAATCGTCTTCGTCCATCATTTCATCCATTTCCATGCCAGCTGCAGAGGGATCTAGAAGCGTAACTGGATATCGGCTTTGCATTAAACCTGAAAATCAAAAATAAACAAGAAACATTATATCTAAATCTCACCTTTGAGCACATCGGTGTAACTTGACATCTTCTTGAACCATTTCTTCGGTTTCTTCGATCCACCCTTCTTTTGAGCTTCATTCGTATTGGCATCCTTAGCAGAAGATGAAGCATCAGACAAAGATTCTCCAGTTATGACTTCTTTCAATTTGTCGAACAAACCACGCTCATTTGCCAATAGCTCTACAAGCTTCTCTTGATTCTCATTAGAACTTTCATCGTCATCGTCGTCATCGTCATCATTGTCTTCCTCATCCTCCACGGTTTCTTCTTCTTCGTCGTCTTCTTCCATAGCATCATCTCCTCCGACAGTTTTATCCTCTGAGTTTGATTCATCCATATTACTGTCTCCTTCTGCTTCGGCTGAAGCTTGACGCTGGCGAGCCGCAGCAAGATCTGGAGCCGAAACTGACAGAGTCTGGTTCTTGTCATCGCGTGGTGTTGATGGAGTGCCAGCAGCGTCTCTTGGAGTCATATCCGAATCTTGCTGTTGCTGTTGTTGCTGTTGAGCAGAATCCATCGAGATCTGTGAGTTCGAAGAAGCTGCAGATCTCATGCTAGCTGCTGAATCGCTTTCTTCTCCACCCATTGGCTCTTCTTCTTGCTCTTGGTTTTCAGCAATTCTTCCGAATGCGTGAGGGATGGCTCGTGCAAGAAGATTTTCCAAAGAAGGAGTCTGATGTTGAAGAGATTCGGCTGAAGCAGCTTGTCCAGTAGAAGCGACCGACGGTCCCGCTGATGCTTGACGATCATCAACGAGATTTGTCGTAGACATCGACTTCTTTCCAATCGCTACTCCGGACGAGCTTCCAGATGCTGCAACTCCGGCGGGCGCGGGGTTTTTGACAGAAGCAAATCGAGAAAGAGTTGATGCACCTGGAAAATCATTGATAAAGAAAAGAAAATTATGACCCAGAGAAAAATGAAACAGAATAGTGGGAGATTGCTAATATTTATGTCTACTGGTGTGAAAAGGGATGTAATAGCACAGGCTAAGCTATAAGAACATAAAAACACAACATCGAACCAACAATAATTAAACCAATCAGCGTATGCAAAAACATATGCGATGTACCTGGCTTGTTATGTTGTTTGTGTCTATTCAAGCCAAACCCTAGACCAGACGCAAGCGATGATAACGTGGATGAAGTAGATGAGGGAGGAGGAGTGGGAGATGCTCCCGATGAGGTAACAGTACTTATCAATCTCGAAGCAATTGCAGGAGATGTAGACGATTTGGATGTTCGCCATGGGGGAATGGGGAGATTGGGGAAAGGAGAGGACGAAGATGAAGAAGAATTCTCACCTCCACGAGAAGAACCAGAAGGTACTCCAAAAAGTGCTGATGGTGGTCCAGATCCCTTCGCTGTGTAGAAAGCACGATTTCTTCTGACGGCGTCCATTACCTAATAGTTTGACAATTATTTTTCTACTGATTATTTTGCTACTTACCGAGCTCGGTATTCCCGAAGGCATCGATGGTGACGAATAACGATGACCAGAACTGGAAACTCGCTCAATATCGAAATTTCCGTTGGCTCCATATCGATAAGAGTTGGAATAACCGTTTTCCCAGGCAACATCTACCCATCCACTTTCTGGTGGACTAATGATACGTCCCTGAATGATATCATGGTTTCGCGAATTTTCCGATTTTTAACTTACCATTTTTCCTTCACCACCATCTTGATCTTCCCATCTCCAGTCTTTTCCACGAACCACCTTCGCCTTGCTATCGCTCAGTTTGTACGAATCACGAACTCTATGACGAGATCTTTGCATCATTGCAGTGACTGTCTCAATTGTGAGTCCCGACTTAAGTCGATTGTTGTTCTCATGAGCAGGCAGCATGTCTAAGACTTGTTCCTTCGTAAGCGGTGGCAATGAAGATGACGAGGACGGCCCAGATGAGGATGGACCCGCGATCGATTCTTTTTTTGGTGCATCTTCAAATATTTTCTCGGTGACAGCATCAACGATATCTCCATAAATTTCGAAACCAGAGCAACTCAGATAGTGGGTTTGACCAGACGAATTCTTGCCGTTCTGCGCAATACGATAATACCTGTAGGCGACGGTTCCTTTTTCGGGGACATGCCAAGTAGCAGTTGATCCCGGCTCTCCAAGACTCTTGTCGTCGACATGGTTGATAATGTCGTCCCACTTTTTCGAGTCGATCGATCCTTGAAGGGTCCAGTTTCGAAGAGCCGATCTTCCATATCCTCGAGAATGACGCATTGTGTAGGATGTTGGAATGAGGAAAACTCCAAGATCAAAAGTAAAATGGGAATTTTTGTCATCCGACGAATGACAGTTGATTGGGTTTGAATCGCGAGAAAGTAGGTCTTCAGGTTTACCGAATGGTTGACGAGGATCGGAGCAAGTGACTTTCACAGCTTTCACCGTTGCCGGATTGGTCCAGGTTGGGACAGTCTTTCCATTGGTTCCAATCCAATAAATTACTCCATTCTCATCGAAATCACTCGTATGTTTCAACACAACTGATTTTCCCTTCTCTTTCAACTCTTTGATTTCTTTCACATATTTATACTGTGATCTTTCGCGATCATGCCATTGTCGTGCTACCAGCTTCATCAAGTATGTTTTGATTGCTCCAACCGATGCTAATGGTTCGCATTTGATGACTTTTCCAGTTTTGTTAACAATGTTCTCATCGATATTCTCTTTTCCCTCTTCACTTGGAATCATCTCCAGTTTTGAACGAACACGACGAGAAAGAAGTTGAAGACCAAAAGATGAGCCTCCAGGAGAATCATAGAGATACTGTGGGAACTTTTCGCTGGCTTCGAGTACAGCAACGATCTTCAGAGAAAGTTGAGATAGTGATTCACCAACGCGAAAACTCTCCATGAAAATTCTTCTCATGTAGAAATCTGTTGGTGATTTTTCGATGGCCGATAAAAGTGCAAAAAGTGCAGGAACGATTCCCGAGACTGAGAACTCAAATGTTGACAAACGACGATCATCTACCACAGAATCGTACAGAATCTTGATAGCTGCTGTGTACTCCTGAATTCGTTCGATTCTCGCATGTTTTGCACTACGATGTTTGTAATTGCTGGCAGTTTTGACTGAGTGCAAGCAACTCTGAAAAAAAAGGAATACAGAAAACAAACTTCGAATATACACTCACTTCGATCAATCGAGCAGCTTCCTCAAGGCGTACCAACGCTTCTCTTGGCTTCGCATGTGCCTCCTTCAGATGATCATTCCAAAGTTTCCATGCCAATTCTTGCACTTTTCGTTTTTGAATGTCTTGTCGGAACTTCATTTTTCTTGTCGTCACTCCATGCGAACTCCATCCAGTATGGAAGGGAGGAGGAAGTGCATGTTCTGGCATCACGTTGGTCTTGCGTCCTGTTCCCGATTCGAAGAGGAATCCACCAGCATCATCCTGAATCTACATAGTCCATAACTTGATAAAACAATCTATAATAGAAAATGATGAACTCACTTTGATCGTAGTCACCATTGTGTTGGCTTGTCCAGATGGGGCGGAAGAAGAAACTGACTTAATTTGAAGCTCAGATGATTTAGAAGACCAGAGTTCCCAAGCAGGAACTTCGAGCTGGAAAGAAAAGAGGTTTTTTCTTGTAAAGTACAAAAAATTCCATACTTCATTCAAAAGGAAAACAAGAAGCTAGAAAATATCCGTTCACGAATATGATCAAACAAACAAACAAAAAACAAAAAAGCACCACACACCTTCTGACTGACCTTCTTGGCACTGCTTGGAACACCGAGAACAGAGACAGGGACAGTAGACCAATCATCGTCAAAGACGCCTTTTACTGCATTCCAACGAGACACCATTTCATGGCGTTCGGTTTTCTTGAAGTTTTCCTGCAACACATGAATGTAGGTAGAATTGTTTCGTACCACAGTTTACCTTCTCTTCATCACTCATTTGCTGGTCAACATTAGCTGTTCCTGTGACGAACTGAACATGTGAATCATTGTCGGCTAGGTAACGGAACCATCCATTTGATTGGAACGGCAATTCAATCAACAAAACGTCGCTCCAAATGAATAGAGATGTCGGTCCACGAACGATACGCCATTCCTTCCAACGATATGGAGATCCTTGATTGAGTACAATTTTGGTCGGCTTTTTGTCAGCTGCTGATGATTTGTCCAGATTCGCAACACCGCTTAATTTAGAAACGACTTGAAGAATAGCTGAAGATGCAGAAGAACCAGTAGTACTACGTGGTTTAGGAGCTGCTATTTGAGAAGAAGTTGAAGGAGTTGAAGGTTCGGGTTCTGCCATCTGGAAAAAACGTATGAAGATATTCCTAAATTAGAAATCAAAACCTCAATTGACGGCTGAGCTGGTTCCTCTCCTGCAATATCTGCAGATGGCGGAGCAGCGTCCATAATATCATTTGACGAAGAAGATGGTTGATTCTGGAAGTCAATTTCCATAGGAACAACTCGGGATCGTCCTTCCAAGTTTATAGCAGCCAAGACTTCCTCTAATCCCTTTGGTGGTTCCTTTGCCATAGCTTCGACACGTTCAAACACACCAAGACGAATGAGCTCTGTGACCCAAAGTTCCGAGTCTTTTTCAAGAAGGGATTGTAGAATCAGAAGAACTTGTTCATGACCCTCATAATCATCCTCTTGGTCCAAAACGGACACGACAACAGCTACTAAAGATTCAGCTCCAGCGGTCACATCAGCTGACATTTTTCTGGCTGATCGAGTCACTGCAGCGTTATCTTCTCCTGCACTTTGACGAAGATCTCCAATGTTTTCAACTATTTTTCTCATGAGTGACAGCGATGTTCGTCGAACAGTCCTATTCAGTGATCGTTGGAAGATATCGCAGAAAATTGGGAGCAACTGGTGGAGAACTTTTCGAACTAGCTGTGGATTAGGTAGCTCTTGTTTTGTTGACGTTCCTGGCTGTTGTGATGCGGAAGCTTTCGTTTTCTGCTCTTCTTCTGAAATTTCAGGGTGAAAAAGAGAAATTATGTGACGGATAACGTACTGTTTCTCATGAATGTGCTTGGTGACTCCAGAATATTCGCAACCTGATTGTGATCATCATCAGATCTTTCCCGTGCTTTGTCCAATGCAGTCTTTCCGTCTTCGTCTCGTAGATCGGGATTGGCGCCACGCTGAAGCAGCAATTTCACAACCTGAGATAATAAAAGCTCACTCGCGAATACAAGTCACAAAACCGGATGTCTGGTACGCGATAGTTTCTCAGTTCAAGTATAACTATGTCTTTTGATAACATTCAAAATTTACTCGAACTGAAGCAACGCTTACGGACACCAGCATCGTAACTCACGTCCGGTCGTCCGAAACAGGCTGCATAATGCAATGAACTGCTTTTGTGCCCTTTATTGACATCAGCCCCTTTATCACACAAGTACTGTACCATTTCGATGGAGCCAAACGCAGAAGCCCAATTTGTCAGTGATTGTCCAACATCATCAGCGAAATTTACGTCAACCTGAATAGAAAAGTACGCATTATTGCTACAAACGGTTCTTTACCTGTCCGGATTCAATTGCGTCGACTAAAGCTGTTAGGTCTTTCTGTCTGATGGCGTCAATCAACTGTCTGTGAACACGTTCTGCTCCACTTCCTGCTGCATAATCACCCGATACAACTGATGTGAGTGGCAGAGCACTACGTCCTTCACAAAGAAGAACCAGTAACAGATCGCACAATCGGAGACCGTCAGTAACAACTCGTTCTTCTTTGTTGGTCAATGTTGCTTTGAGTCCCTTTATCATATTTGGTGATGTGAGAACTTTTTCTGTTATAAGACTTGAGCCGCGACATAGGTTGCCGATCAGGGAAAGTACAATTGAGAGAATGTTGGCGGACGCGGCTACTGGAGAACTTTCGTCGTTTGAAGACACCATTATGGAAATCAAGTGTTCAACAAGGTTGCTGTGCATTGCAAGTTCAGCCGGATCCATCATTTTTCGAACGAAGCGGTCTGTGAGAGCAGCAAAGCAACGGAGGGCACTTTCTGAGACCTGCAAATAATTTAAAGATTAAAGAAAGTAAGTAAAAAAGATCATAAACCTTTGGATCATCATGCTCTAAAAGTGCTCCAAGGCTTTCTGCACATTTTGCTAGTTCGAGATCGGTGGGTTCCATTTTCCCACACAACCTTGTCACAACTGACATTGCTGAATGCATTGTGTCTTTGTGAACTTGGGCTCCGTGGACTCTGACTAAGTTGAGCATTGCATTGATACCGCCTGCATCGTAGACAGCCATGGTTTCTCGTTGACATACATGTTCCAGAAGTTTGACACATTGTTCCGCTACAAAATTATATATGCTTAAAAATGAATAGAATAAATCATTCTACCCAAATCTTTGCTGGATCTGTCTGACATTTCTGCGGCCGCGAGACGAGCACAAATGGCTTTAACGGCTCCGTCGACTTGTGTAATACGACGAGTGCACTCATTAGATACATCGAGGTAATATGTGATTGCGCGTGCAGTCACTTCCAGCACATTATCCGGCGCTGTTTCGTCTATGAATATTTTACAAAGTGCTGGAATAAATGTGCGCGGTGGACATGACTCAAAACAGCGATCGATATTGTCAGCCATCAGAAGAAGCATGCATAACTGTTCCAATGCCATCAACTGCAGATCCCGTTCATCTCCTATACCCGTTTGAAGCCACTCCAAGAGTGTCTCTGGATCTATTCCATCCATTTTTTGATCTGAAATTCTTTTTTGAAAAGTTGGAAAATCAAAGAAAAATATACCTTTTCCTCTCTCAAAAGCGAAGTGAATACGGAAGAACCAACTTTAAACAATTATTTATGAAGGTAGATTATATGTATGGTAGTACCCAATTTCCTGTAAAAAGGTATCAATAAGGTTTGGTTCTGTAGACGGAGAACAATAGGAAAATCATTGAGAAAATCAAAGGATGTATTTTTATTGATTTGAGGAAAGATGCGCAAGGTATTTCTACTTGGGTTTGGTTTGAAATATGTTTTCTTAGTTCGTTGTGCAAGTATCATCTAGAAAATATCCCGAACTTTGTTCGTTTTGAAGTATCAAGGTCCGCGATGGATGAGAGAAGAAATCACATAAAATCTGTGGAGGGACGAAACGAAGAGAGGTGTGGCAGCAGGCGAATGCGGCGCGAACGTCACTATACACATTTTCGGTGGAGCGTACTTGCACAATAATACGAGAGACGAAAGGAAGTTTGGCCAAGTTTTGAACAGGATATTGTAGTCATAGAACTACTTTAAACACAAACTAACATCTCTATTGATTTTAATTTAATTTTTAAATCTCACTTATTATTGATGACTGGTTCTTACAATTAGATTACGGTAGTTTTGAGACATTTTCAGAATATACAAACCGGGGGTTTGCAGGTATCATTGTGAAGTCTTTGAAAATCAAAAAAAAACACTATAACAAGAATGACATTGCTCAGTTTGTAACTATCTTCTGAGTGTAAAAAATTGGTACAAAATCGTACAGTTTGAAAATGAGACTCGATGTTTACTCTTCAAAGTTGCCATCACACACACACACACACTCAATTTTTTTTTCAAAAATCTAAAAATATTAACATCTATGAAGTGTCGTCCACGAAGTTTTTTCTTCCACAGCAGCCAAGATGGATGTGAACAAAGACAAATAACCCTATTTTTCTCTGGACCTCTCCAATCTTTTGCTGAAACTTTGTTCAACGACTATTTCAAGACTACAAAAAAGAGAATGGAAAACCAAGAGAGTGAGCGAGAGAATCAGCTGATTCTGCGTGCCCCTTTTTAGTCTTGGGAAGCGAGGAACAGAGAAGCAGAGGATATGAAAGAAAACGAATAACGAAAAGAGGCAAAAGCAGGAATTACGGAGAAAGGGGGTGAAAAGAATAGAATCCAAGCAGGCACAACAATTATTTCAAATATGAATTTATGTGTTTAGAACAGAATTGAACTTTGTTGTGAAATTGTTTTAGCGAAAACAAGAAACCAACATTTGGAAATGTTATTTGAAGTATGAAAAGAAGACAACGCACTTTTTCTCTAACAGCTCAATAGAAAACTTGTTATTGATTTCCTATTGTTATTGTGCTCATATGAGAACTCGGACAGGAGAGAAAAATCTAGCAAACCAAGAGTAAATGGGCTACCAGTGAAGTGGATTTGAGAGTAAACGGGAATTTGTCATATAGAAAAACAAGGAGAAGCGTCTATTTCAGTGAAGCATTTCGAGCATTTAGCCGAGCCAAATCGGCAACACCTACGCATTTGAATGAAACGGGTTGGCTGTAATTTTCTCTCCGGGTCTAAAGCAATACATTTTGAAGAAAATTTCGAAATTCATCTCTCATTGAATATTGAAGACAATGCAGGCTACATTATGCAGCGAATTTTGAAGCATGAGACGTTTCGAAAAGAATTTTTCGCACACTAATTCCTTTAAATCAAATGAATCAGCCATCGCCCTTCTGTCGCGTTCTCATTCGGCCATATGGCCTCTAGGACAAAGCTAATAGGAATAAAACGAAACTAGTTTGCTTCAATTCAAAAGGGAACATAAAACATTATCAACTCAGTTTTCGAAATTTCCAGAACTTTCTACCGAACAACTTCTGTATACAAAAAATTTGAAAAAGCAAAGAAAGGGTCGAGCGAGTTCGTGTTTATGAATATTTTATTGAAAATTTCCAAAACATGGAAGGCAGAGAGAGGTACAAAGAGAAGCTGTTCACATCTCTCGAATTTACGAAAATATTTCTGAAGAGTAAGGGTTTCGAAATTTTAGTGAAAAGTTAAGACCATACACCGAGATGACATATACTTCTACTTTTCAGTTAGCGTGAAAAACTGCGCGTGAACGGAAACACGAAAACAGCAACGTAGAAAAAGATGTCAACTGGGAAAATGATGACGACTGAACAGCGACTAATTTTCTCAGATTACCACCTGTCAGCTTTAATCTCATACCGAAATGCGGACTGGAAATACAACAGAGCGAGAGGCGCCATGGAAATTGGAACTTAGATTCGACAGACTGAAACCGCCAAAGTGGAAGTGAGTGAAGATACGTTTCGAGACTGAATGCAATTCTTGTGTTTAGGAGACCATATTTGGTTTGGCTTCACTTGTTTCTCAAGATTGTTCCACTGCTCTTATTGCATTTCGGTACACCTGGTTATCGGTATATAGAGGGAGGCAAAGGATATTTAATTGATAACATTCATGTTGAATTCAATGCAGTTATTTTTGTAAATGAATATCGGGAAAATATTCATGTTGAGAAAATATTTTTCAGACCATCATGGTCCTAATTGACTTCTTTGTCACAAAAGATATCCTCGGGCCAAAACTGACTGGCCTACATCACGGATTCAAGATGAACGGAGAAAACAAGATCACCTATCATTTCTATGCTGAGAAGGTTGGTTGTAATAACTGCTCCTCATTAGTGAAAAAATTTAGGACTTTCTCACTCGGTATCCTGCCATTGATCGTGACAGTTTCTTCACCTTCCTGGTGATTTTCTCCGCTATTTGGATCATGCCAACTATCTCAGCAATAATAATATTATCGGTAAGCAAGCGAACTATATATTGGTAGAGACCTAGTTTTTCAGAAATTCTGGCTTCCATTCAACATTCTCGGATGGGGAAGTGTTTATCTGAACCTTTACTTGTTCGTCCAGACTAGATATTACCAGCAATGGACAATGCCTAAATTTTTTGCCGCATGGCTCCATAATTTCTTCATGAGAATCGAGTATGCGGAAGACGATTCGGGAAGTAGCTTCGGAAACGCCTATCGGGCAAGATATTAGTGTTCTTCTGTTCAAATTAATTATTGTATTTCGTTGGATCAATAGAATAAAAAAGTTAAAATTTACTCATTCCGTACTACATTTCAATCCAATGAATACTCGGAATTTTCGAGAAAAAAGAAACTATTTGCTAATCGCTATGAATTCGTTGCGAAATTTCGACATAACTATTCTTGAAACAAAAATCAATTGAACAAATGCGCTATTGTTTGAGTTTCTATAGAAAACAGAAAGACAGAAAAGGGAAGACTGGGAAAATGAAAAAAAAAAGCGAACAAACGAAACATTTCTCTGGAGTGTTCTGAAAGGAAACAAACAGAAAGATACTGTAGATGGTCCGCAATTATTGTCTTGTGTGCAAACACCATCCAATACGCGCAAACGCTTTCTACATTTCCCACGTCATTCAACACACTAGAATTCAGTGAATTTTGGGTGGAAACTCGACAAAATGTCAGGATTCGAAAATGATATCTCAATCGGAGCTGCAATGACACAAAATCAGTCATCACAAGGAGGAGGATTCAGCCTTCAGATGTTCGGGTTAGTTTTAATAACTGTTTTATTCAAAGCTTTGTGGAGAATGGTCAGATTTTCCCATGATACTGATTGTGAGATGAAACGTTAGTTTATTGAACAGAAGATTTATGCAGTTCTAGAACAGGCCGAAAATCCTGCTAAAATAGGAAGTTTGAACCTAGGATTCAAAATTTTGGTAATTCCTAGTTAGTTTCAGCTCCCCCTCTTTATAGAAGATTTATCCAACATTTTTGAAGAAGGCCCAGCTTGATTTATTTCAGAAAACCAACAATCGTGCTTGCTCATCTTTCATTCAAAGCGGCGTCGTTGTTCTTCTACTTCTTTGCAAACTTCTTCACTGATTCTTTTATCATCCAGTTCTTAGTTATTGTGAGTTTTAGAAAATTGAAGCACAACAAATGTGGTCATTTTTGTACGATAAGTTTTCCATTTCCTCTAAAAAATGTTACCAAAATAGATTAAACAATCAGTATTTCAGCTTTCACTTCTTTCAATGGATTTTTGGACTGTGAAAAACATCACCGGACGTCTTCTGGTTGGTCTCCGATGGTGGAATTTTGTTGATGCCGACGGAAACAATCACTGGAAGTTCGAGAGTGCGAAAGACATGACTCGTTTTCCAGCCATTGACCGACGAGTTTTCTGGCTAGGATTGGTTGTAGGACCAGCTGCATGGACCTTTTTTGTCGTCACTGCGTTTTTGACACTCAAGGTTTGAATTTCTAAACTTTCCGAACTGACATATATTTTAAATTTCAGTTCGAATGGATGATTGTAGCTCTTCTTGGAGCTCTTATGAATCTAGCCAACCTTTGGGGATATTTGCGTTGTCGCTGGAACGACACTGAGCAAATGACTAGTTATTTCCAAAAGTGGGCATTCCTCAATGTAAGTTTTCGTATGCTTTTCACTATAAAACTGTTATTTGACAGGTTCTCCGTCGTGCCCAGCAACCACCACAACAGTACCAAAATCCTGTGTTCAGTGCATAATTCTACTGCTCCTACGAAGAATCCATAATACTAATGTATTTTCCTCACTAACGCTCCCCATTCGTTTCATCTGTATTTATACCATACTTGGTGTTGTGTGCAATCTCCTTTCTTTCATTCACTCTTCCCTATTGACTGTGATCAATTCCCCGTTGTGTATCAAACAGAATGACAAGAGAAGCCATAAAATGGATATTTTTATTGTATAAAAAAGTTCTACTGCAACCACTTCCATTTGCGGTATGGTGAACGAGGAGCCTCCACTGCCGCGTCTGGTCCTGGTGTAGCTGGAGCGTAGGTGGCCGGCTGAGAAGTTGACTGAATTAGAACAAAAGGTTGGATTAGAACAGAAGGATGTTATCGAACTCAGCTTTAACCTAAAAACTGAATGACATAACTCACTGGTTGTGGCTCATATCCTGGTTGCTCTGCTGGGGGTGGTTCGAATTTATTGACTCCTGCGTTTCTCTCTGGACATTTACAATAGCTGGCGTCTTGCCCTGGTGCTCCTGGAGCTCCAACCATTCCAATTTGTCCTGGCTCTCCTGGCATTCCCAATTGTCCAGCAGGTCCAACTGGACCACTTTCTCCATCATTTCCTCGTTGTCCATCTCTTCCCGGGTATCCAGATGGTCCTTTTTGACCTGGTGGTCCAGCATCTCCTTTTGGTCCAATCGGTCCCTTTTGTCCACGAACTCCATCACGTCCATTTGGTCCGACTTCTCCAAGTTTTCCTGGTTTTCCTGGTTCTCCTGGAATTCCTTGTTGTCCTGGATATCCTTCACGACCATGCTCTCCGATTCTTCCTGGATTTCCTGGTGGTCCTTCTGGTCCAGATGGTCCAGCGTCTCCTGGTGGTCCAGTTGGACCACGTGGTCCATTCGGGCACACTCTACATCCTTTTGTGGGGTCAATGGTTACCGGTGGAGCGATTCCAGCTAGTCCAGGTGCTCCGGGCTCTCCAGACTTTCCTGGTTCTCCATCAAGACCCTGAAAACATAGGAAGTACTTATAACAATAGGTAGCGCCGTGAGTAGTTTTGTCCTTGGCGAGACTAAGAAACCGGCCTATTCCTTTCGGAACAACTTTTCAAGGATAGAAGCTTTTCTTTGTTCCACTACTTTGTCCACTACAGTAATCCAATTAAAATGTATATACCGTAAACACTCTAATAGAACACCTCTCAAAACCGTAAACTTTAAGCCCATTGATCTCGCTTCATGTAAAAGATATCAAAAAGTGGTCAACTGATAAAATGTTTATCATAATATCAGAAGTGTTTTTTCAATTTATTACTTTTTGATATCTTTCACATTAACCTAGATAAATTGGCTCAAAGTTAAAAGTTAGAGATGGCTTTCTTGTCATGTCTTTAGGTTACTGTATTCACTATAAGAAGAATTCAAAAAATTTCTCACCGGTTTTCCTGGAGTTCCAGCTGATCCTGCTGGGCATCCATTATTTTGATTACAACTACAAGTGCTTGATCCCTCAACAAAAGCGTCTTCCTTTACATAGGCGGTATGAAGTGGATATTGTTTTTTTGGAGAATCACCGTAAGCCTGACGTTTTCCTCTTCTCATTGTTACCAACTCTTTCCAAGTGTAATCAGCCATTGCTCTGAACTCTTCACTATCCACTTTCAATTGGTCATTGATACTTTGAATCTTCGTGACCAGAGATGGCACATAAATGAGGCATACAAGAATTGCACCGCCCGAGAATACACAAGCTGTGAAGCCAGCTCGCTGCGTTGACAGCGATTTCATATCTGGAAAATAATAGTTTCTATAGAGATTATTCGGTAATGAAGTCAAAAAATATGAAAAGCAGAAGTTTATTCAGACAAAGTTTTTATATGGAACTGTAGCGCGAGAGAAATGGCAACACAACTGAAATAGGAATCGAATGAAGCATGCATCTTCATTCATTTTATACGTTCTTCACCACCACAGTTCTACTTCAAAACGGACAGAGTGGCGGATCCGAATGTCTGCGTGTCTTGTCTATTCCATACTCTCTAGCAGCTTTTACGGCAGAATAGACCGTAAGAAAACGCATTTGGAGAGGCAATTATTCGGATTCGGCGACGATGGCTTCTGCCACCAAACATTCTGAAGTTGCATTACGTAAATGAGATAGTATGGGAATCTAGGGTTTCAGAGAAAATAGGAAGGCTTTTTCATAGGTAAAAAATCTGTCAATCAACCAAGGTGAATCATAAATCAAAGTGGTTTATGAGGTGGTTCGGAGAGGAAGTGTTTGATGATTTACACTTGACATGAGGAATTAATATTTTGGGTGAAAAAAAATAGGAATCAGAAGGTCTACAGGCAGGGGAAACTAATTTACCGTATGCACTCTAGTAGAACGCCACTCAAAACTGTTATCTTGGAGCCAGTATATCTCATTTTCTGTGAAAGATATCAAAAAGTAGTCAACTAACAAAATGTTTTTGATGTTATAATAAACATTTTGCCAGTTGACCTCTTTTTTACGTCTCGCGCAGGAAATGAGATATATGAGCTCAAAGTGCAAGTACAGTATGACCATCTTTCAGAGTGTTTACGGTATGTCGGTTAGAAAGTCATGAATTTTCTGCTGCAGATGGATTTCCACAAAATGTCTTCAACGAAAAAAAAGAATTTCCACTTTTGTTTATGAATTTTTTTTTCAAACAAGCAGGCGCCATAAATTTTGAAGACACTTGAACCATATTAAATTGAAATTAAGAGGCACTTTTTGGCCGTTACTGTGATTGCTTAAGATGCTGACGATCGAGCGTAAAGCTCCTTTTTTGAAGTTGACTGTAGATGCAGAAAAGGTCTAGAGCTCAATTATCTCAATTTCTATGAGAGCTATCAAAACTGTTTTGATTGATAAAATGTTGCTGATATTATGATAAACATTTTATCAGTTGACAACTTTTTATTATCTCTAACAGGAACCGAGATAGATGAACATAAAGATAAAAGCTAGGCTCCTAATTTCACAGTATTTCTCCCGCATCTATCTGAAAATTTCCACCCCTGAGCTCTTTTTTTGACAATACTTCAACTCTGTACCTGAAAACGGCATAGCTTTTTTTATACAACCGCCTGCCTTCATTACACTTCACCTGTTTTACTCTACGAATCCTCATTTCCCCCTTTCCTCAGATTCATGTCCTCTCCAATTCGGAGAGACCCAATTAGAACATGCGAAATACATCATGATTGGAAGAGGACGCAGACTAGTATCCATGGCAACAGAATGCTCCTTCGGAGTGCGAAATGTCTCTTTAAGAAAGGAAAAGAGCATGGAGAAAAAGGAGAGGGAAAAGAAAGGAGGAGGAATGTGAAAGTAGTCGAAGAAGGTCTTCTTGTTTAGTCTTCGAGCGACTAATTCCTTCAGCAAGATTTTTAGAGAATATCAACAACAGGAGCGCGAACAAGATCAGGAAGTCCGGTGGGTTTTTTCATCACATCGTCTCCTTCTCCTTCTTTTCTCTTTCATAATCATCATCCCCAACTTCTATGATACCCCAATATTTAGCACTTCTACTTTTTCTGCTAACTCTTTTGAATTATTAATTATTCTTCTTTCAACATTTCAGCAGTCAGATGGGCGACTATCAGCTCCATCAATCCCGAAATCTAAGTGTCACTCAGACTCTTGATGAAATTCTGGGGATCAGTTTGAGAACTGAGCAATCAACTGCGTCGTCGTCAAGTAACTCAAATGAGAAGAATGCATTGAACTCTCCATGCCGTCCACCAACAAGACATGGCAGAGAATCATCTGGAAGTAATGAGGAGAACAAGGTTTGTGAAATTAGGTCGAATAAATAAATACCGTAAAACCTGTAATAGGAGGGTCTCCAGACTGTCATTCTTGAGCTTAATTATCTTAATTCCTATACAAGATATCATCAATGTGTCAAGTAACAAAACATTTTTGATATTATGATGAACAATTTTCCAGTTGATAACGTTTTGTGATCTTTGACAGAAACCGATAAAAACTGTCTCAAAATTAAAAGTTTGACACAGTACTGACAAAAAAAAAACAAATGATCATTTTTCGATAGAAATGGCCAAGTTGGGACATAACTTGAGTTATTATTTTTTGTATTTTTGATTTCTGAAATTTTCAGACAACACACTTATTCAGACACCCAAAGTTAATAACTCTTTATTTAAATAGTGATTTGAGATTGTTGTTTCGGACATTACCATCCATTTAAACCAAAAATCCATTTGCAGTCCTCTGATTCTGTAAAAAAAAACCATCGGCTCTGTTCACTGCTAAATAATACTCCTAGCGACTATTCTCATAAGACTCATTTCATGTTACAGGATCCAGTATATCCAGAAAATGGAGGAAACCACCCAACGTTGCCGACATTCCCAGGACCCACATCTTCCTCAACCAGGAGACGTTCTGAAGATGATTTCTTCAAGAAACTGTAATTTTTAAACCAATAATTTTAATATATTCTTAAAATGTGTTTTAGGAACCAATTCAGAAAAGGTTCTCTTGTTTCTACAATGGACGATTCTTCAACACCGTCAACTACAGTAAACGCAATTTCGATTCATCCAGATTCTCCAAACCGGTAGGTACCATATTCAATTCTTGTTTATAATCAAAATTCAAAATTTCAGGGAGTCTCGACCACGCCTTGAAATCCACGTGGAAGAATCGATTGAAGACGTTCCACAGTCGGCGTCGAATCAACAGAAGACATTCCTCTCTGAAAACTCTCGGAGTACAAGTACAGAGCAAGAAGATCCCAGTTTGACATTTAGAGTGGACATTGATGAAGACAAAGAAGAACCAAAGAAAAAACCGGAGAGTAAATTGAAAAATATACTGAAGAAGCCACCGAAAGATGCTCCGAAACCTAAACCGAGGTCGAAGACTCCAGTAGTGGAGAAGGAGAAGAGTTTGGAACAAATGTCTATGTTGTAAGTTAAAAAAATAGATAACAGAATAAGAAATTCATAAACTTTTTCAGTAACTCAAAACTGAACAAGCCTTCCGATGCTCATCATAAAGAATGGCTACAAAAGAAAGAAAGGGAAATACGAGAAAGGAAAGCAAAAGAAAAAGCGATAGCTGACCAGAAAGCAGCATCGGAGGTATTTCAATTTCCGATGGACTGAACATACTAAATTTGAATTTATTTCAGAAAGAACGACGAGAGAATTCAGCAAAGCTTTACCAACGATGGGTTCAGGATCACGACGAAAAGATGAAAGAGATGAAGAGATTGAAACAAAAAAGAGAAAAAGAGAAGGCAGAAAAAGAGAAATATTCAAAGGATCAGAAATTGAAAGAAGCTGATAAGGTAACTGGTATCCTGGAATTTAATTTTTCTTGAGATTTTCTTTTCTAGAACTATGAAATGTGGAAAAGAGAGCGTTCAAAATCAGTGACAGATATCAAAAAGAAATTAGAGGAAGAGTCAGAAAAGAAGAAGAAACGCGAGGAAGATTTAAGGAATGAGAAGATTAAAGAAGCACAGAAAGCGTTTTTAGCATGGTAAGAAAATCAGAAAATCATGATTTTTCTGAAATTCGAAAAGTAAATTTCAGGAAGCAAAAGAAAGAAGAGTTTCTAAACGACGAGGCCCGGCAGCAGAAGAAAGAAAAGGAAGAGAAGCGAGAAGAAGAAACAGAGTCACAGTTGAAAAGAATGGAATTGGCAAACGAAGCATATGAAACATGGATTCAATTGAAAGAAACTGAACGAGAAATGATTGCTGATTTAGTGTTAATCGAGGCTCCGCCCATTCCGTGGATTCCCCCAAGCAATTTAGTGCCAAGACAGTTTTTGAGATCTGCCGGTGGAAGCAGGTTACTATTTTCTTCATTATTCTGGGATAAAAAAATCGGAGCTGTATATTTTTATTTACCGTGATTATTTTCTAGTTTTAGACTTTCAGACACTACGGGTTTTTCTTTTTTTTCGGAAGAAAATCGGAAAATTAAAATTTTTGTTAACGAAAAAAAACGCACGAAAATCGAGAAAATTTTAATAATACGGTAGTTATCGTTGTAGGACTATCAGCCACGACACCATATTTTCTCTTTCACAGCTTCGATTTTTGTACCATAGTATAGTGAGTTTCAGACCCCGAGCTGCTCGTTCCCAATCTGCTAAATCTATTGCAAAACGCACCAGAAGTCGACCGTCAACGACTACATCCGCTAAAAATTTTGCATTTTTTCTGTGATAAACTCTGCTTGAAGCTGAATAAAATTATACTTTCTCACAAGTTTTGAAAAGTACTCCATAGCTTTTGCAAATTTATTCAAGAAACACTACAAATCTCTCTTCAGTTCTTTATTTCAAAATCCACAAGATTTGTTCGTTATTGGGGTTGTACAGTGATAAATCAACGAGACATAGAGGGTATCTCTAATAGGGACTTTTTGTATTAAAAGTCAAGGTTTTCATAGTGGACGAGGCCAGCATGATTGCGAAGAATGCGCTCGAGACAATGGACAAAGTACTCCGAGATCTCATGGAACGATATTCCATTCGGAGGAAAAGTCATCATCCTGGTAATACAGTAATCCTAACCTTTTCTGCTCCCTCCATTTTATTGTGAACATCTTCGTTCATTTTCTCGACATTGACATTTTTGTTGTCAGGATTGCAGACTCCGACTGATCAGTGATCTTGTTGATGTTCTGTTCTTCTTCGATAAGATCTCCGGTTGTACAAAGATCCTACTCCAACTTGATACGATCAGCTTCGTCATTAGCAGATCCATCACCAACCTTCAGAAGAAATTCAATCCAACCCAAATCCCCGCCCGCGACTAGCATGTTGGACTTGAGGTAGAGTGTTTCAAAATGTTGCCAAAGACAGCTCATCTTGATACATCCGTCGACTTGATTTTTCCGTGTGCCTCTTCTGATGACAGGGAGGACTTGTCTGAAGTCTCCTCCCAGGATGATGACTTTTCCTCCGAATGGAATATCGTTTTCCATGACATCTCGGGGTACTTTGTCCACTGTCTCGAGCGCATTCTTCGCAATCATGCTGGTCTCGTCCACGATGAAAACCTTGACTTTTCGAAGATAATCAGCTTCCTTGGAGTTCAGTTTCAGATGACTTGCTCGACAGTCGTTCTTGATGTCCATTTTGAAAAATGAAGCGATGGTTCTTCCATCTGGCAGCAATGTGGAGGCTATGCCGGTCTGTAGACGGATGCACACTGAATCGGTTTGGATAGAAGACACGTCATGCTTCTTGCTGATGTTATGGCCTACAGGTAGGAGGAATGTTTCATTTGAACGTTTCAAAGGCAATATATTTTTTCAGAGGAGAAGTACTTGGAATCACTCGTAACGGACTTGTCAAGATGAAGGACTCTGTTCTTTTGCTTGCTTCATTCGAAAAGACGATGGATCATCTGTTCGAAGCCGCTTTCTTCTCCCAGAAGGATGTGATCCATGGAGTCTCTGAGTGTATCATTATGGGAACCCCAATGACCGTCGGTACAGGAACCTTCAAACTCATGCAAAAGTACGAGAAGAAGGCATTGCTGAAGAAAAATACTCCAATATTCGAGCGTCCAGAACTAGCCATCACTCTTTAATCACAATTTTTCATCACATTAAAATTACTCATTTTTGTTGAATCCTGACTATGAGACCCTGTTGCTAATACATTTTTTATTCCCTATCGTCTTTTTTTTGTTATCAGTCTTTTTGTTGTTGTTGAAGTTTATAAATTTATTCAGCTTTAATAGTAAGAATGAAAAAAAGGTGGCCGTCAAAATGTTCAGCGGAACGGTCTTAAAGATGTAGTCGTTGACGGTCGGCGTCTGGTGCGTTTTGCAATAGATTTAGCGGATTTTTTCATATGCCTCGTTTGCCAATTCCTCTGTTTCTTCTTCTCGCTTCTCTTCCAATTCTTTCTTCTGCTGTCGGGCTTCGTCGCTTAGAAACTCTTCTTTCTTATGCTTCCTGAAATTTAGTTTTTCATATTTTAATAGAAAAACCGTGGTTTTCTGTTAAAAACGCTTTCTGCGCTTCTTTGATCTTCTGATTCCTCAAATCTGATAAGGTGAGTTATTCTGAAGTTGGAATGCTTTTTCTGAGGCTCTGATTTCTAGAACTATGAAATGTGGAAAAGAGAGCGTTCAAAATCAGTGACAGATATCAAAAGAAAGCTGGAAGAAGAGACGGAGAAAAATAAGAATAAAGAGACAGATTTAAAGAATGAGAAGATCAAAGAAGCACAGAAAGAGTTTTTAGCATGGTAAGAAAATCACGATTTATAAAATTCAAAAAATTCGAAAACGGAATTTCAGGAAGCAAAAGAAGGAAGAGTTTCTAAACGACGAGACCCGGCAGCAGAAGAAAGAAAAGGAAGAGAAACGAGAAGAAGAAACAGAGTCGCAGTTAAAACGAAAGGAATTGGCAAACGAAGCATATGAAAATTGGATTCAATTGAAAGAAACTGAACGAGAAATGATTGCTGATTTAGTGTTAATCGAGGCTCCGCCCATTCCATGGATTCCTCCAAGCAATTAAGTGCCAAGGCAGTTTTTGAGATCTGCCGGAGGGAGCAGGTTAATATCTTCTTTGTTATTATTGCATGACACAATCAGAGCTGTGGAAGAGAAGTGGCCGTGGCCGAAGGTCAAAAAAATTTGTCGATTTTTCTGTTAATTTTCCGGAAGCAAGTCAGAAAATTAGAATTTTCGAAAGTTTTAAAATCCTGAGAATATTTTAAGGATACTGTAGTTGTCGTTGTGGAACCTTCGGCCGCGACACCAGATTTTCCCTTCGACGCCACTTATTTTTCGTAAATACAAGAAAATTGAGTTTCAAACCACGAGCTGCTCGCTCCCAATCTGCTAAATCTATTGCAAAACGCACCAGAAGCCGACCGTCCACGACTACATCTTTAAGACCGTTCCGCTGAACATTTTGACGGCCACCTTTTTTTCATTCTTACTATTAAAGCTGAATAAATTTATAAACTTCAACAACAACAAAAAGACTGATAACAAAAAAAGACGATAGGGAATAAAAAATGTATTAGCAACAGGGTCTCATAGTCAGGATTCAACAAAAATGAGTAATTTTAATGTGATGAAAAATTGTGATTAAAGAGTGATGGCTAGTTCTGGACGCTCGAATATTGGAGTATTTTTCTTCAGCAATGCCTTCTTCTCGTACTTTTGCATGAGTTTGAAGGTTCCTGTACCGACGGTCATTGGAGTTCCCATAATGATACACTCAGAGACTCCATGGATCACATCCTTCTGGGAGAAGAAAGCGGCTTCGAACAGATGATCCATCGTTTTTTCGAATGAAGCAAGCAGAAGAACAGAGTCCTTCATCTTGACAAGTCCGTTACGAGTGATTCCAAGTACTTCTCCTCTGAAAAATATATTGCCTTTGAAACGTTCAAATGAAACATTCCCCCACCTGTAGGTCATGACATCAGCAAGAAGCATTACGTGTCTTCTATCCAAACCGATTCCGTGTGCATCCATGGTTGCAATGATTTCGTTAATGATGCATGTACGAGCCGCTTCGATTCCCAGAACCTCAGCAACCACGAGCGCATTATTGAAGTTAGTTTTCTTCGGATCAACTCCAACCGACGAGAGAACTGATCGGAAGTCTGTTCCTTCGACAAGAAGCGAATAGCAGTCACCTTTCTTCTCGTCAGCATGGATGACACATCGATTCACTGAGGAAATTCCTTTGACGACAACATTTCCAAGTGAATATTTGAGCATTTGCATTGTCATCGTTTTGCTTAACTTGCTCGTCGATGGTGGTCTGATAGCCATCATTGTCTTTCCATGAGAAATAATCTTGCATCCTCTCATCATTGGACACACTTTCGAGGTTACAATAGCGTAGGAGATGGATTCCAATGAAACTTCCAATTGAAGAAGACGAATACGTTTCGAATTGAGTTTCACAAGCAAGAAATAGTCGTCTGGCAAATACACTTCTTCAATGTAATCGCAGATCTCTCCAAGTGTAGTCTTCTCAATTCTAGCCTTCACTCTTCTTGCCAACGACTCATCATAAGGATCCAACAATGAGGCAGTAATGATTGGAGTTGAAATCGTCTTGACTGCATTAATAATTTCCTTGATTCTCGGAACTCCTTGGGTGATGTTCATGGAAGCGACTCCGGCAAAATGGAAAGTTTTCAGGGTCATTTGTGTAGATGGTTCTCCGATACTAGTAGCTGCAATAGCTCCAACAGCGGTTCCTGGTTCAGTTATGGCTCTTGCAATCTTATAATAGCAAAGCTGGATGAAACTGAGAAGTTGTGATCTGGTGAGGCAGGAATTCTTCAAGAGAGATGTTCTGAAAAAATAGGTTCAGATAAATGAATGTTTCGCTCAAAGCAAACCTATAAGTGTCCAAGTTGGTACATTTGGCGCACTCCTCTCTAGTCTTCGCATTCGCTGATTCATGTTCCGCACAATGTGTCTGGATACCTTGCCACTTCTTGCTCTTCTTGATTTCCGTCTGGAGGAGATAGTCCTTCATTTGATCGGCGAAGTGGACATACTTTTCTTTGAATTGTTTTTGAACTTCCGTCTTCAATACTTCATCCAGTTTCTCAGCTGGGATCGGTTTCTCCTTCTTGGTCTGAATGTTTTTAGCATGCTCCAAGACGTGCGTGAAATCAACAACACTTCCGTCTTTTGCCTCCATCATGGATGGATCCAAACCGTCTTCTCCGAAGACAAACTCAATAACGTCACCAACAGAGGAGCGAACAGTGCCATCGTAAGAAGCGCAGAGATCCTGAAAGTAGTATTTTAAAATTCAATTTTTTTTTCATTTACCTCCAAACACTTGACAAGACGTCTTTGCATGTATCCAGTCTCAGCAGTTTTGACAGCAGTATCGACAAGTCCTTCACGTCCTCCCATCGTATGGAAGAAGAATTCCGTTGGTGTGAGTCCCGAGTAGAAACTATTCGCAACGAAACCTTTCGCTTCTGGTGTCTTCTTTTTCCTTTCGAAGTGTGGCAGAGAGCGTTCTTCGAACCCATCCGGTGGTCGATGGCCCGAAATAGCTTGCTGTCCGACGCATGCGATCATTTGGGAGATGTTAATGAAAGAACCTTTGGATCCACAAACTGCCATAGTCAACGGGGCATTGTACTTGCTGAGATTACGTAGACAAACTTGTCCAGCATGATCACGAATGGTCGAAAGCTCTCTCAAGATGATAGCTTCAAGGGTTTCCTCTTCAGTACAGCCTGGTTGAGCTTTAAGCTTGCCTTCTTCCAGTTCACGAATGTATTGGGCGCACTTCTCATAACCATTATCCACAAGCTGACCCTTTTCTTGCAAAAGTCTCTCACTCGGACGAACGTCACCAATACCAATGGAAAATCCACGATTTGATAAGAACACAGGAGCCATTCTAGCCAGCCTCCACATTGCGTCAACAGCAGCATCCTCTCCGTAATCTCTCATCAACATATAGAAAATGTTCACTTTTGATGATGATCCAAGAAGCGACTTGTCGAGAACACCAGCGAGGAGAACAGAGTTTCGAATGATAACGTAAGAATCTTTAGAGCATAATTCCAAGTTTCCTGAGTACGACTTGTTTTTGGCCGTAAGATTCAAAGAGACCTGCGATCCTTTGTCTGGGCGAATGATCAGTTCGATAAGCTGTTTACCAGTCCATAGCTCTACTGGACGTCTGATTGCAGGTGGTGGGATGCGAATTTTCGACTGTTTCTTAGCAGAGGCGTCAATGAGAGCGGCAGCAAAGCGATAGACTTCAGCACGAGGAAGGAATGTATCTTTGTGAGTGAGAAGATAACCACCAGTGATGAAATCCTGAATAGCAGCAACCAATGGTTCTCCAGAACGGGGAGTGATCAAATTGTTTTTCACGTTCATCAGCTCACTTGCTTCCGCTGAAATCATGTTAGATGGTAAAGTGAATTCGAAATTTGTTTCTTACCTTTTGCTTCATAGGTTTGTGGTAAATGTAAGTTCATCTCATCTCCATCGAAATCGGCGTTATATGGAGTACAAGCACACTCGTTGAATCTGAATGTTCGCCCTGGCATTACTTTGGCACGATGACTCATGATGGAGATTTTATGAAGAGACGGCTGACGATTGAACAGAACCACATCGTTATCATCCAAGTGACGTTCTACTGTATCTCCGAGGCGTAGGTTCTTGGCCAACTCTTCTCGATTTCCGTATTTCAACAACTTTTTGTGCCCAGTCTTTTTATCAACCAGATAATTAGCTCCTGGGTGAACGTCGCTTCCATTGACAATCAATTTACGCATTTTATCGATATTCGACGCGTTAACGATTTCAGGAAAAGTGAGAGTCATCGCCACATGGACTGGAACTCCGACTTGATCGATTCGAAGATTCGGGTCTGGCGAAATGACAGTACGACCGGAGAAATCAACACGCTTTCCACAGAGATTTCCTCGGAATCGACCTTGTTTTCCTTTGAGACGTTGAGTGAATGCACGCATTGCTCGTTTTGGTTGCATATCTGGAGGAAGCCCGGACATTTCGGAATTAATGTAGAGAGCACATTGAATCTGAATTTTTTTTTGTATAGATACTCGAAGGAAAGAGACCATACCTGAAGATGCTCCCAAGTCTCGAACAAAGTTTTGGCAGGCGCTCCATCTCTTTTGTGCTTTTTGAGTACATCATTAGTAAGCATAATCTCCATTAACTTCATCGTGACATCATCTTCAGTAGTTCCAGATTTCACTTCAGAAACTACTGATGGTCGAATACAAACTGGTGGTACAGGCATCCGAGTCAATAGAAGATCGTTAGGATGCTTTTCCTCTCCAGAACGAACCATCAATACTGGAATATCAGCCTCCTTGATATTGGCAAACAGCTTTTGAACGAATAGCGGATTCAGAAGTGTGAATTTCATCTTCTTCACATGATCCCCAATTTCTTGATTCGCATTGAAAACTGTCTGATATTTTCCCAGTTCATCAGCTGGAACTGGACTGGCGAAAGCGATTTTCAGCACCGCTCCTACTGCTTTCTTGACGGTTCCTGTAAAAATTTCCTATTAATAATTCAGAGAAACAGTAAAAATACCATTCTTGAGACCACACTGTGTGCAAGTCGAACTCTTCTTGCAAGCAGCAACAATTCGTTTATGGAGAGCTTTCCTGTGCAAATAATCGATATTGGGGTTCATGACTTGCCGAGAGAACACTCGATGTTGTTCGGGAGTCAGCAAAATCGATGAACAGTTCTGAAAATAGTACTGGTGATGATTTTTTTTTTCGTGGAGCTTACTTTGCAGATACACTGTAGCAACTGAATTGTGAGCTTGAAAAACCCAATATGAAACACTGGAACGTCCAGGTCAAAGTAACCAAAATGGCCGACACAATCGGTCAAACCGAGCCCGCATGTCGCACAGATTCCTGTTTTTGTAGAAACTCCCTGGAAATGTTTTAAAAATAAGAACTTATATTCCTATAAAAACAACCATTCTCGGATCGAGAGGTCCATAACTTGCAGGTTGTAGTTTTCCTCCGACGTCTTCGTACAATTTGTTGTTGAAGATAGGAACATGAGCGGTTTGCCTCATGAACTCGCAATCTCCAGGTGCGAATTTAACGCCGACACTGAACAATCAAACAGTTTGAGTTGCAGAGTTAAAAAAACTTACACTTTCAGAGCCTTGTCGGCTTCACGAAACTGTTCTTTACCCATTTCGCATCCAAGGTTTGATTTTTCCAAGTGAAGCCTAAAAAAATTAGCAATTTTACTAGAGATACAGAAATAAATTCACAAAAAGGCAATTAAATGTTTAAAGAAAATTGTTTTTATCCCTAAAACGAAAAAACAATGAATGCAGGCATCACAGGAAATATTATCAGTTTCCAACAAATGCGATTTACACCTTTAAACGACGCTCCGTAATCCCGCTCGCGCTAAACAACGCGCAGTTTTGCGACATTTCACCATGCGCCTTTAAAATATTTTGGAGTGAAAACAAAAATGTAAATCAGAGAAAAGAAGAAAACTTGAATCTTAAAAAGTAAATTGCAGAAAAATTGAGGTCATAAGACATATTCTATGTGTTCAATAATTGTGCAACTTTCAGTTAGAAAAAAAAAAGTCAAAATATTAAAAAATCGTGTCAACCAAATAGCCCTATTATTGATGACAGGTGTTCCGAATTTTTTTAAACGTTTCTGTCTCTCACATTCTGTATTACACTATTGGAATCGATTCGAGTCGATAGCTGCGCCGAAAATGAGCTTCGGAATTTCAACACTAATCTTCTTCTTCCAACTGATCTTCCTCGTTTTCGGATGTGGCAAGAAGAAACAGGCGCCTACTGTAAAACCAGCAACTCCTAAAAACGAGAATCGTTCTTCTGTGGCCGGACCACCGCCTCCGGATGATGCAGCTGCAAAGGCAAAGGAAGAAGAAGAAAAGAAAAAGAAGGAAGAGGAAGAAAAGAAAAAGAAGGAAGAGGAAGAAGCTGAAAAGAAAAAGAAGGAAGAAGAAGAAGAGAAAAAGAAAAAGGAAGAAGAAGAGAAGAAAAAGAAGGAAGAGGAAGAGGAAAAAAAGAAGAAGGAAGAGGAAGAGAAGAAGGAAAAGGAGAAGAAGGAGGAAGAAGAAAAGAAGAAGAAGGAGGAGGAAGAAGCTGAAAAGAAGAAAGAAGAAGAGATCAAAAAGAATGAAAGTCAACGAAACGCTGGAAAACCTCACTGTAAGTTTTAGTTTACAGTTTGATAATAATTTTTATTTCAGTGACTCTCGAACCTTCCGGTGATTTGGTTTTTAAAGCGGAATCGATTGCTCAGACTAGAATGGAACTCAAGAATGTGCACACTAAAAAGATCATGTTCAAAATCAAGTTCTCGGATAACGCATATCAGTAAGATAGCCATTTGACAAAGTGCATTTCAGTTTGAACTTTAAATTTTATAATTTTTCAGAGCCAATCCAGTCTTCGGTACAATTGAACCTGGAAAGACTGCAGAGGTCTGGATCACTCACAACAAATCACCACATAAAGAAGCTAAAATGGTCATTGTCAATTCTAATGTGAGATTTAGACACTTTAAAGTTTCTAGAAATATTCTTTCACTCTTTTTTCAGTACGTTGGAGAAATGGATCTGGCAAAATCGTTCAGAAGTGTGAGACCAACTGGTGGTCAAGTAACTGTCAAACTGATTGCCAACTGAAACAAGTGAAACTTTTAACTCAATATGATAGATATGATAGATTGATTAATAAAGATTGTAATATTAAAAAATAATTCATTTATTGAAAAGAAGCACTTCATTGAGAAATTGATCAGTTAGCTATTAGATTTATCGTAACCGGTCCTCCTGTTGGTTTGGCATTTCGAAACGACTTGGCTAAATCTATCTCGCCGACATACTGAAATTTTGAGATTATTTTAAAAAAAATGCACATCAGAATATTCCCACTTTCGAATTCACAGTAACCAATTTGGCTTCTTTACACGGCGAGGAAAAATGAGTGACAACTACATCCGATGATTCTCCAGCTTCTAAAGTTCCAAATACTGGATTCACACTGAAAACAAAACTTCTGAAATGTATTTTTTGACACCCTTTTTTTACGTATATGCCTGATCCGAAACTTTGATTTTGAACATGATCTTCTCTTCGGAAATATTCTTGAACGTCAACCTAATCTGTGATTCAGATTCCACTTTGAACGTCAAGTCTCCAAAAGGTTCCACGGATACTGTAGAAAAAATGAATAAGTAGTTTCATGGAATTTTTGCTTACTCAATGGTTTCTTATTTTTCTCATTTTTCTCTGTCCTTTGTGATTTTCCATCATCCTTTTTAAATTCTGGATTTTGTACTGATGTTTCTTTTTTCACTGATCCTTGCTGACTTATTTTCTTATCTTCAGGGCTTTCTTGCACTTTATTTGCTGTGCTGGCAATTGGTAGGTCTCCCTTTTTAGACACTTCTGTGTCTCCTTTCACATGGAATTTCTAAAATTATAAAATTTAAAAAAAGAACAATCTTAGAAATCTCACAGTTTTATTTTTTTTTCCTCGAAGTTTGAACGGATTTGATTTACCACTGTTGTTGGATCCACATCCAGTAGTTGCCCATAATGTGGCTTGAATTGTAAAAATTATAACCGAAAAAATCAAAAACATGGTGATTTCAAATACTTTTATTGAAATGTGTTCAATATTTGATAAGAGATAAGCAATAAAAAATTGTAGAGATTAGAATTTAGACACCGAAACACCTGTAATAGAAGAGTCCACAACACTGTCAAGTTTGAGCTCAATTATCTCAATTTCTATAAGAGATTAAAACGCTGTCAACTGATGAAATATTGTTGATATCATGACAAAAATTTTATCAGTTGACACATTTTTGTATATCTCTTATAGAAGTTGAGATAATTATGCTCAAAGTGCATGTATAGGGTGGCCTTTCATTAGAGTGTTTACGGTAATTTGGAAATCTAATCATTCTAGGCGAGAAGATCGACCATTCTGAACTGTGGATTATTCATCTGAAATTCACATCATTTTCATAATATACTGAAATTTTCCCCCACCTTCTCTAGTGAAGTACCCAGAAGACTTCTGAAATGTTTTATGCCTTCTGGAACAACGTGATAGCAAATGTTGTGTGTAGTGTGCAGAGGGTCTACCATCATCCATGGTGATATTTTGACATTTTCAGCTTCAGCAAGTTCTGACCTACAATTTACATTTAAGTTATTTTTCTTTTTGTCTTTTGGTTCCTCACTTTTTGATTAGCTTAAAACCAAAAATTCCCACGTTTTCGTAATCAAAATTTAGATAATATTCACAAAACTGTTTGAAGAAATCCATGTAATTACGGAAAACTTCATCGAAATTGTATCTGTCCATACGATCTTCTGGATTCTAAAATAAATCATAAAAATTCTTCTAGTCAATTTTTCTGTTTTCCAACCTTTCTTGTATCCAAAATAAGTTTATTTGAAGCAATTTGAACAAAATGAATGATCAGATGAATGATGATATAAGAATTGAATCTAAATTTGACCACCAGCCTTTCATCTGGATAAGCTCCGCCCAACAACTTATTAGTTTTGGCCCAATGCACTATGAACATTGCGACACTTCTCATTTTGTTCCCATCGGACATATCTGCTTCTATGAAATCGTTCAGGATTTGTGCCTTCTCTACGCTGATTTGATTGTTCACAGAAATATCGTATCCAATCTGTAACCAATGCAGATGAATTCCATTAGTTCAGATAAATGTACCTTCATTTCTGGAACTTTTGTGCTGTCTAGCATGACAATAGGAGTTTCCACTAAATGTGCTCTCATTTTGAATCTGTTTTGGAACACCTCATTATCAAGAAAGCATTTGTAAATGGCTCTGATGACTTCTTCCGGTGGATAAGAATAAAATTCAGCATGTGACAAGGGGTGTTCCAGTAAACACTGTAAGATGATTATAAATATGTTCCAGGAATCCTTAATACCTTTGGGTTCTCAATAATCATGTCAACGGGACGAACATCCGTGCGATCCGAAGATCTCGACGAAACTGCCAAGTCCTAGAATAAATTTACCCCGGTGGACTCGATGATAACCGAAACTCACAATATCGGAGAATCCATTCCGACGAACCTTCGAATTATATGAGCCAAAAATTGTGAAAACTGCGTTCTCTACGAGTTCCGATATTCCATTCTCTATGATTTTCAATTCTTCTTCAGCAATTTTCTCTCTTTCCGGGACTTCTCAACAAATCAATCGGATTAATGTTTCCATTAAATCGATGTCAGTAAACTCTTGATCAGTTGATAAAGTTTTCAGAATTTCCTTAGTCTCACGAAGACGGATTCCATTCAAATCGATTAGTCGATTCACAAAGAATCCTGATTCAAGGAGCTCAGAATCCATGCAAAGTTGCATTACATCCTTTTCGTTTGCCAACTTCAAAAGAATTGCTGATTCCGAATCAGTTGTATGCAAATGGAAAATCTATTAATTGAAAGGTTATTCATATTGTGCACCTTAATTGGACTCACCGAATCTAACACATCATAATCGATAGACATCAGAAAATGGAACAATTCCGTATTTGAAAACTGAATTCCATTCTCAAGATTTTTCCAACGAACAACAACATATTTCATGCATGATTCCTGGTTAATAGTAGAAATCAGGTCCATGTTTCAAACTTGAAAAAAATATTATTTGTTCTGATAAACTGATGGAAAAGGAAAAAACCGAGTGTCTCTTATCAGTGACCGATATCGGTTAACGAAATTTTTCGAACGAACAAATATTGGATGGGTGGAAATTTTTTGTTGCGAAATAAAAGAAAAAAAAATCTAAATTGAAATAACTCGAAGGCAACAAAAACAGAAACTGAGGGTTTCTTGAAACTTGTTTCAGGTTGATCTGGATTATTGCAAAACTTCTCAGAACTATTATTCCCTAGAAGACACAAAATATTCTCGGGCCACCACAGGGTTTTTTTAAATATAATTTTTTGTACCAGGTAGCTCCAGCCCGTTTTAGAGTATTTTAATTTTGTTTCCTTGACTTTCATCCGCTTTATGAAATTTTTTAGATTTAGAAAAACTTTATTTTCTGATTTGTTTGGAAATTGTCAAGTTGTCCTAAGGCAATAGTGATTGAGAAAAAAAAATTTTTGGGCTACGGTAGTTTTCGGTACGGGGACTTTCGGACACGCCCACAAGCTATTCTCGTCTATACCTCCTATTTTTGAATCAGAATAACAGCTTATATCTGTTTCCTCTTTCTGCTTCTTTATCCAGGCCAAATTTTCTTTCTTATATTTCCGCTATTGCTCCATCAGTCAATTCACATCTTCTCCATCTCCTTATACTCTTTCTTTTTCGTCAACCCATCCAGATGAAGAACTCGCCGCTTCTATCCAATTTTACCCTCTTTTTCTCGCCCAATTTCCTGAGTCTCTCCACTCTCGCACGATATTCTCTTGATTCTCTCCTCTCGGTCTCTTCCATTTTCTCTTTCCTCATGTGCCAACTAGCCAACGAACGTTCCTTTATTTCATCTCCCTTTTCCCATACCAATACGTTTTGTCTAGATTTAAACAAATCAAATATTGTTTCAGGTAAACAGTATATCGATTGATCTTCATAAGTATCTTTTTTGATTCATGATGGATGGTAAATTTATTTTCAAAAAAGTATCAACCCGACTATAAGGAATTTCAGACACTACTCGTAGAGCGCTCGGTGAACTCAAACAGTTGATACAGATTCGAGAAGACATGGAACGAGCTGGACTATTGACTCCAGATTTGATACTTGAAAGAAGAGACATCGAGGATAAGATGAGGAAGGAAATCGCATTCTGCATGAAGGAAAAACAAAAAAAGACGGAAGAAAAGAAGGTTGAACAGCAAGATATGATTGGGAAGATGACTTACAAATTGAGAAGAAAGTTGAGAGAAATGGACAGATTAAGAGAGGAAGAAGACTATAATAAGTTGGTCGATGAACGGTATGAAGCTAAACTGGAGCAGGAGAGGGCAGAAGCAGAAAGGATTCGAATTGAAAGAGAAGCAAAAATGATGGCTGATAATGGCAGGAAAGATGTTGAAGAAGAGACGAAGAAAGATTCTAAAAAGGAGAACGGAGGTAAGCAGGCGTCCAGATAACGCCAAATCTAAACTTCTCGGATTTCAGAAAATACCTCTTCAACAATTAATAAAAAGAATAAGAAAAGTCGTCGGAAGAATAAGGAAGGAGCCAACGACGCTGTGGAAGCCTGCCAAAAGGAGATGCAATCTCTTTCCGTTTCATAATTCCATCTTTGAAATCTCCAACAACCCACAGTCATAATATTTTGATCCCATTATCTTTTAAAGAGCTAATATCATAATTTTGTCAGCAATAGTTTTCGTGTCGTATAATTGAACCTCTTCCCCAAACTTGTAAATTCCTTCCTCTTCTTTTTGTAACCACATTACTTTTCTACTCATTTTCTCTGACATAATTAGTTACCTGTCTTCCATTCTAGATGCCATTCATGTTACAGACATTTCTTAAACTTTTTTCTGCTTCCCACTGTGTTCTCTTTCTCTTTTCCTTCTTTCTTTCTTACGAATATTAAGATAGACATTCCTTCTCCAACAAACATGTCAACATGCCAAACATCTCCCATCTTACAAATATTACACTTAACTGGTAGGGAACCCCTTTTCCATGAGAACACCCATCCAGAAGGTGCTGAATACATGCAACGCGGTTGCGTTGCTTGTGTCACGTGTCTGCGTCTCTATGCTTCCAATGATGTCTCCTTCTTCATCCTCTTCATCGTTTTCATATGTCCACACTGAAAACATAAACACAACAAGCCCCCCCCCCCCCTTCTAATCGTTTTTAAGCCTGGTTTCTGGAAACTATATGGCGTTATCGATTTTTAGTGAAATGATTATTTTTCTTTTTTCAACTCTTTTTTTCGTTCCATGTGTCGTCAATTGCACTGTCTACACACTTTTAACGTTTCGCGGGTATCTATCAGTTTTTGCCCGATGTTTTTGTCTTGTGATATGAGTTAAGAAAAGTTTATTTTTAAATTAATTTATTTTTGAGAAATATTTCAAAACTTGTAATTGTACGTATTTTCAAAAGCTACAACCGGACCAGGAAACGCTTCAAAGACTTGGAAATACAGAAAGAATACTGCTGAATTTTTAAATATTTGGTAGATCAATTCCAAAAATTTAGATTTGATTTTTGATCTACCCCGCCATTTTCCATTCGAATGGTTTTTTTTCTTTCATTTTTCAATGCATCAAGAAGGTTTGCCCTTCCCATTCTTATCCCCAAGTTTTTTTTTTGTTTTTTGTACTGGCGTTCTGAAAAGTCTGAAACTTTTTTGCCAATTTTTCGCATTCCCCTTGAACCATTCCATTTCAACGATAATCCCTTATCATTGAAATAAAAGATTCCAAAAATATTTAGCCTGGAGGTAGCTCGTACCCATCTTATTACACTTTTCACCATCTCTTTCCCTCGTTTTTTTCTATCCTAGTCATGTGCCATTTTTTTTCTGTTCTCAATTCGTTTTTTTCTCCCTACGTCTCCACCAAATCCTCAATTTTCCAGATGGTCAGAACAGAGAAATCGAATAAAAAGGCGAAAACTCAAAAAGTGAAACTCGTTCAAAATGTACCTGTCAATGAGCATCTCAATCGGACCTACATTCTCATTTGCAACGACGGACAACAGTTTGAAGCCGACGGTCACACTATAAGACATTCAAAAGTTCTCGGATTGGCTGCCAAGAATCTCGAACCTCCAGAGAACACGATTCAAGTGGAAAAAGTGAAAGGAGACACAATGAAATTGGTATTGGAATGGTGTGTGAATCATAAAGACGATGGTCCTTACGTTTCTAAGGTCGGCCCTGGACTTAGACTTCCACACTGGGATTTTCGATGGCTTAAGGAAATGAACAATCAGGATTTGTTTGATTTGATCACTGCCACCAATGATCTTCAAATCAAGCAGTTAATGGATTATTCGTGCAAAACAGTGGCTAATATGGCAAAAGGAAAGAATCCGGAACAGTTGAGACAGATATTTGGGATCCTAACAGATGAGGAGGAAGCAGAATTGGCACTCAATGAGCCTGGACCATCAAATGCTTGAACCATTAATGATTTGAATCTCAATTAATTATTATTTTAATTTTTTATTTTAAATAAACACTAACAATTAAATTGATTCGTGTTTTTGGATAAATCGCCGCGAAGATCCAAAATGAACAATGAAAAAAATAGAAGATTATCCCATAACCTAAGTCATTGATGTCTGATTGACCTGCTCGGCAGCATTTGGTTTCGGCTTTTTGCCCAACAAATAGAATTTCAAGATTTCTGAAACAATAAATTCAAACGTACCGTAGGACCTGTAATAGAAGAGCTCCACACTGTCAAGTTAGAGCTCTATTATCTCGATATCTACGCAAGATATAAAAAATACTGTCAACTGACAAAACACTTCTGATATTATGATAAATATTTTATCAGTTGACATATTTTTGATACCGTTGATAGGAATCGAGAAAACTTGGCTCAAAGTTCAAAGACAAATGATCCCTTCTATTACAGGTTTTACGGTATTTAATTTTCCTCACTTTTAATTGCTTTCCGATAAGGACTTATGAGGAAGAAATTTGGGAGTGGATCAATTGCTGGATATAAGGCAATCGTCATTGACATAAAGAAACAATACGGGCCAAGTCCTGCATCAAATATAGCAAACGCAAACTTCAAAGTTACTGGAGTATGAAGAAGAATCATCGGTATTAAGGTTTGTACGACTAATGCGTGGAAAAGTTGTGATTGAAGAGCTTGACATCTAGATGAAGTTGTTGAGACATTGCTTATCAATTGCTTGATGCGTAGATAACATTTGATTCCACTAACAACAATTACAATGAAGGAGGCAAATACTGTGAGGCACATGATAATCATTCCAGCAATCGGTCCCCAATAAACTAGAAAACTGTTGTTTTTGGAACTTCTCTCGTACATGAATGCTCCAAGATATTCGAATTCTTCGATATCCTCATCGAATACTTCTTTTATTGGTTTTCTCATAAACTCTGTGAATTCTTCCGTAGGTGCACACAGAACAATCCCAGTGAACGCCCACATGAATCCAACAACAATTGGTATCAGAAGCCAAAGAATGAATTTCCAAGATTGAAATGTTCTGAGCAACGGATTTCCACTTATAACCAGATATCTGTATACAAAATGAATTGCGAAAATTGAAAGGGATGATCCGAAAAATCCCCAATAAAATGCATCAAGGAAGAGGAGTGTCTGTCTGTTGAATATTTTGTCAGATGTCCTTATAAGGACAACAACACTCGACCGGTAAGAGTAGTGAATCTGAAATAGACAAACTTTAGGAGATAGAATTCATAAATGAATAATTACCGGAACCAGGCAAACTTCCAGTATGCAATACAACACTTCAAAAACAGAAATGAAAACCATTAGATACCGATAGACTCCAAGTTGTGCAGGAGACTTTGTCAAGATAAGATAAATGAGAAAACAGTTGAAAAACATTGCGAATGATGCTACACATAAATCGAAACTGTGAAGGTATTCAGGTAAATCGTAGATGCTTATCATCTTCAGACAAACTAGAATAAAAAAAGGCAATCAGTAGAGTCGGTTGGCTAGACTTCATATTGTTAGACGGCCCCAACGGGACGATGTTTTGAGTAGTGTACCTTATGCTTTAGTTTGTATTGAAAGGGAAAGAAATTTACGGTATCAGACCGCGGAAGTATTCGCTGGTGCAACTACATTTTTCGAGTTTGGCGGTACTTGATTGACTTCGGATAACTGCCGGTTCCGCTTGAAACATCCTGAAAGTTCTTGACATTGAAATAAGCTCCCAAAATTACGATACTCACTGAACGCCGCTTTTCGATATGGACTGATGATGAAAAAGTTGGGAAGAGGATCGATGGCAGGATACAAAGATATTGTGATGGATATAATACAACTGTAAATCCCTAATCCGTGACTCGCCAGTACGAATCCAAACATCACAGATACTGGAAAATGGAGTAGGATGGCCGGGATAAGAGTTTGGAAAACGAGAGCGTAGAACAGTTGGGATTGCATTGATTGCGATTTGGCTGATAATGTTGTAATAGAATTAAGTTCAGAAATCATGAAGTAACATTTGAAGCCACAGAAAAGAATTACACCAAATGAGAGTGTCTGAAGGCAGAAATCGGAGATAAACATCATAGAACTCACTTACCACTACCACAGACATTACTGCGATTGTAGAGAAAGTATTCATGTTAAGTATGAATGTTCCTTTTTCTATTTTAAATAATGGCCCACCCAAATAATCGAAATTATCAATGTCAATTTTGAAGTCTTCTAGTACATACGGTCTCAAGACATTTGTTGCTTCCTTATTCGGCCTACAAAGTAAAATTCCCATCAACGCCCACATAACGCCATTCAGTACTGGTATCATCAGCCACAAGAGAATTTTCCAGGAGTAGAAAGTTTTTATCAACTGATTCATGCTTATTGTCAGATACCGATAAATGAATTGCAAAGCATAGATAGCCATGGAGGAACCGAAGAAAGCCCAGTAAATGGAATTAAGGATCCGGAGAGTGAAACGAGAGAACAGTTTGTCATCGACGTAAACGATCACCGCTGATGTAGAACCAACCGTGTAGTGGATCTGAAAAGTCCTTGTTCTCAACGAATCTCAAAGATTTCTAATAACTGGAACTAGGAACATTTCGAGAAATGAGTAAAGAACTTCAAAAACTGAAATGACCGTCATCAAATATTTATAGGCGCCGAATTCTTTAGGTGACTTTGTGAGTATGAGATATATAAGAAATCCGTTGAAAAATAACGAAATAGAAGATGAGCAAGTGTTAATGTAGCTCAGAAGTTTGTGGAGAGGAAGTTTGGTGAAAATCATATATATTGAAGAGTGTAATCCAAGAAAAAAGGAATTTTTATGTGGGAAACAAATTCATCTCTGGGGAAACTATACGATTTTAAGTTTGTACTGCGGTTAAGAAAATAAAAACAATCGTCATTCTTCAGCACATCAATTGTTCTCGAGATTACTTTATGGAGATATTCGCTGGTGCAACTAAATTCTTCGAGTTTGGTGGTACTTGATTGACATCGGATAACTGCCGGTTCCACTTGAAGCATCCTGAAAGTTCATGATATTTAAAATATATTTCCAAAACTACGATACTCACCAAACGCCGCTTTTCGATAGGCACTGATGATGAAAAAGTTGGGAAGTGGATCGATAACAGGATAAAGACTTATCAGAAGCGACAGATATGCACTGTATTCTCCAGGTCCTCTGTTCAAAAGTGTCAGCACAAAGAATACAGCTAATGGTACATTCAACAGAACTGTTGGGATAATTATCTGGAAAACCAGAGCATAATATAATTGGGATTGAAGAGATCTGGCTTTAGAGGACACCATTGATGAGGTTTGCATCATTATTTCGATCGAATGATAACATTTTATACCACAGAAAAGAATGATAGAGAATGAAACAATCTGAAATTAAAAAGTCAAAAAAAGCACTCGATGTATTAAAACTTACAATCGACAAAGACATCAACATAACTCCAATTACTATTTTCCAATGGAGAATGATAGTTCCATCTTTTAGGATTGTATAAACCGTTCCTCCCAGATATACAAAATGTTCAATGTGTTCTCCAAATGTTTCGAAAATATATTTCTTGGATAATTTTTCTGTTTCAGAATTCGGTTCACATAAATAAAAACCAATAAAGCACCAAAAGATTCCAACCATTAACGGTATGGTCAGCCATAACCAAAATTTCCACGAATTGAAAATATGGATTAGATGATTTTTACAAACTGTTAGATATCGATAAATGAAATGAACGGCATAGATGGATAGAGTTGATCCGTAGAATCCCCAATATATCGAATTTAAGACGAGAAGGGTGAAACGAGAAAATGTTTTATGAGAGGTTGAAATCAGGACCAGATCAGTTGTGCCGAACGAATAATGTATCTGAAAATTCAACTTAGTAAAATACAGTAAACATCAAAGTACCGGAGCCAAGTAAGCCTCTAGCATTGAGTATGCAATTTCAAACACGGAAGTAAAAACCAGAAAATACTTGTAAACACCAAACTCTTTTGGTGATTTTGTGAGTATCAGATAAATCAAGTACGAATTGAACACGAAGGAAAATCCGCACGAAGCTTTGTCAAGCACACTCAACAGCTTATTCATTTAGAATTTTTCAAAAGATGCGAATATTTAGGAAGTTTCGTTTAACCACAAGTAAAGTAATGATCAAGTTTATGTTTTGATGGTAAAAAACATTGAGACGACGTTGAGGAATTCACTTGGGTACGGCAATTACTCTTTAACTACACATTCTCTTTAACTACAATGTCTCTTTGACTACACTTGTCTCTTNGACTACAAAGTCTCTTTGACTACACTTTTTCGTTTTATAGTACTTTTTGACAGAATTTGTTGGAATCTCTGATTTTTGTCTCATGTTATAGGCTTAGGCTAAAACACCTGTTCTCCGGCAAACGGTTTCAGCCTCAGCCTTTGATTTGAACAAAAACTAATTAAGTTTTGGAAATATCAGTGAAAATCTCAGTGAATTTCAGTACTTTTTTAACTGTGATGTTTTATGGAATTGTCAGTTTTTTGTTCAAAATTATATTAGGCTTAAATTCTTTTTATTTTCTGTGAGAACGCCCACAAAAACTGCAGAAAATTTGAACATTTTAAAAACTGTAGTCAAAGAGACTTTGTAGTCGAAGAGACAAGTGTAGTCAAAGAGATAAATGTAGTCAAAGAGACTTTGTAGTCAAAGAAAATGTGGAGTCAAAGAGTAGATGTAGTCAAAGAGTGGTGTAGTCAAAAAGTAATTACCTTCAACGTGTGTCGACTCTCATCCGCCGGTAGCACGTTCGTTTGTATCCAGCCGCCGTTCAGCAGCCAATCGTTTGCTCAGGACTAGAGAAATGTTTCATTTTTGAGAAACGTATCGTTAAAAAAAAAGATTTCTCAGTTATTCTAACAAACATCTCAAATGTTCATACTTTCCCTGAGTGTGGCTACGGGATCATCGTTGGCCCTTCAGCGGTTTTCAGTCACGATTCTCGCACATTTGTCACACCTGCGGTAGAGAAATTGTTTAAAACTTGATGAGTTTGACCCCATAATCTGACGTTTTTTATGATTTTTCTATAAATGATACATATTTTATTTTAGGCTATATAAATAGGATCTATTTCTACCATTCTAGCTCAAAATTTGGCTCAAAATGACAAATTTTTTGCTACCGGGCCTTCCGGGCCGAGCCCGGGCCTTGAAAATATCCTCAGGCCCAAGCTTTGGCGGGCCGGCCCGGAATTTTACAAGTATGATAAAGTTCCCTTTCATCAATCCTATTTTTCATTCAATCCGAGGGATCAAACTATAAAAGCATGTTATCGTATAACTTTTTCTTCTCATTTCCTCGTTTTATCAATTACACTCCCGCAACGGAAATGAACCTCGTCTAAAAAGGATATCGTCTTATCAACAAGCCCCAATATGTTCCACCACACTCCTTCGACTTTTCTTTTTTTATTTCACAAGAGTGAAACCAGTCGAGTACACAAATTTCATTCACCGAATCCAAGACATCTCTGCATGTGTTTCAATTCCAATCAATACTCTTCTGATCTATATGATTCTGAAAAAATCACCTTCGTATCTTGGAACTTATAAGTTCCTAATTATTTTAAAACAGCTTTAAAACACGGGCTCTGAATTTTCAGATAACACTTTCCCATGGATCCGCATTTATCGTCTTTGTTTCTACGAAAAATTCCTTGTTTTCTCCGGAATTTCTATTGATTTTTGAAGCGATTCACAGGGGATTCTTTGGATGTTCTCTTGCTGTATTTGTTGTCCACTTTCTTTATCGATTGTTTGCTTTACATGGGTAACAATATTAAAATAGTTTTTAGATCGTTTAAATTTTCAGAAATTATCTTTTGAACACTTTTAATTGGCCCAAAATAAATTACTGGTTGTTGATTATGATTTTCGTTGTCCTGGTTTTTCATTGCTAACTTTTTAGGTGGTCCTAATCATCAAACAACTGTGTATGTCAGGTTAGTATAATTTTTCTTCATTCTGTTTTTACCACTTATGGTTTTCAGAGAGAGCGTTTTGACTCATTTTGGTCTGAACTCGAATGAATTTGTCTATCTCGGAGCTTATATTTATGAGAAAAACATAATTAACAACACAATGATTACATATTACAAGTCTCTTGTTGAACTGATTTTGTTTGATACTTTTGTGGTAATTCCTATTTTTTAAAAATTATTTTTCTTTGAGTTTTCAGACATCATCCCTTCTCGCCGTTATTTACTTGGGATATAAATGCTATTATTGTCTTAAGACACAGACACTTTCACATCTTCCGCGTATTCAAAACTTCAATTCCAATTATTCATTTCTCTTGTTATTCAAACAATTATCCCTGTGTTTTTAGTGCATTTACCCGCTGCACTTTCTTTGACGGGCATACTGTTTGAATTGGATCTCACATTCAGTGGTTTCAATGGAGTTCTGGCTATTTCGATTGCCTTTTACCCAATTTTAGATCCACTTCCAATATTATTTATAATCAAAAGTTATCGAGGGCTCTGTTTGGTAGGTGACTGATGATTTTCAAAGTTAAACGGCCTTCTTTCAGAAATTCTATCAAACTGGCGCTGTTTCAAGAAGCATCAGATAAATCAGAGTGTTAATTTATTTCTCATTTATGGTCCCGCCAACGCACTGACTTGATGTGTTGCTTTATAAATTTAATAAATATGTTGTTGCATTCATATGTGATCAAAGATGAAATCAGACTAGAAAAGGCATGACAAATATCGAAAGACCGAAGAATTTATAAATGAACATATACATTCATTTATTTATTGATAAAGATTATGGCCTTGTTAAAGGAGGGTAGACATCAAAAATTTCAAAATTTTCATTTTTACTCAAAAGATATAACTCTGAAGTATAAATATAGCTATGTACTTAAAAACCTGAAAAAAACACTTCAAGGACGAAAAAATGCTCTTTTTTGTCACCCTAATTTCTTCACTAGCTTGCTGCTGCGGCGTAGCTTCATAATGTGAAAAACGCGATGGTCGCCTCTTACACGCGTAGTGTAGTGGGTACGCTCTAGGCTAGTATTCAGGAGGTCAGAGGTTCAATCCCTGCTGGTGTTTTTACTTTTTTCTTCCCTTGTTTCCTTCGGATTGAACTTTTTGAACTCGGAATTTCTGAAGGGCTACCAGCGTGCCGCCGAGGCCTCGCTCCGAGGTACCAAAATCAGTTGAAAATGAAGAAACTTGTTTTATTATGTTAACAAATAAATTATGAAAAAAACTACAATTAATTTTTAGAAAGAGACATAACAATTGAAAAAAAACCACATAATTAAAACAATCCTCGTGCAGGGCTGGTCGTCGGAAGGTGAAGGAAGCAGTAAAAATGGAGACGTCTCTGAAAACCCTAGTCATGAAACAGTTTTTTATTCCTAGAGTAATAACGAGAAGTAATGAGATAAATAGGAACAGTGAAGAAACGGTTATCGAAGAGAAAATAGTTTTTTTCGCATGCCTATAAAAAACACCGGCGACTGGCAAAATAATCGGTCGATAGAACTTTAAATTTACATAAAAAATTCACTTTTATATGGGTTTTATAATAAATAAGAAAAAAGAGCTTTTTTAATGTTTGAAGTCGTTAAAAATTGAAAAAAATAAAGTCGGGAAATAAAAAAATAAAAATGTGTGGGATTGCGTGCTTTAGGTGCGAACACTGCGACGGCAAAATACACATTCCCTGAAATTTTCCCCGAAATTTTTGCTGTCTGCCCTCCTTTAAATCTACTAGTTCAAAAGAGCTGATATGATCTTCGTTCTGAAATTTCAGGAAATTCAAAATACGGAAAATCTTTGACCATCCTCCAAAAAAGCGTGAATTCTATGCAATTCCCAGAATTTACTTATCCTGTCAAGTAACCTAATGATCTTCTATTATACCAAGTTATAACAAAAATGTCAACAAATTGACTCATTGTCTGCCAAATTTCATTTAAAAGCAGACATGCCTATTTCAATTCTTGAGGTCTATCATCAGAAGCTTGCCCCATTTTAAAAGAGAAATGGATCGATTCGAGTTGATAGTTTTGATAATTCAACGAGCCTGTACAATACTCGCATTTTTGATTCATTTCCCTCTGACCCTTCTTATAATGTATAAGTCACCAACTAGCTTTGGGGCTTATAAGTATTTACTCATCTACATTTCACTTTTTGAATTGATTTATGCCACTCTAGATGTTCTTGTTTCACCGGAACTCTACACATATCGATCATCATTTATGCTCGTTCTGGACTCCAATAAAACATTCTTGCCCTTTTGGATGCTCTATCCAATTGATTTGTTGTTTTGTGGAATGCTCGGATGCTCAATGGCCATTTTCACTATCAATTTTGTTTATCGATATCTGGTTATGAAAGGGTATAATAATCAAATACCGTGCAACCTGTAATAGAAGGGCCCCCACACTGCCAAGTTTGGGCTTAATTATCTCAGTTCCTATGCAATATATCAAAAATTTGTTCACTGACAAAACAGTTTTGATATTATGATAAACAATTATCCGATGACAATTTTTTGATGTCCGTAGAACCGAGAAAAAATGGCTCAAAATTAAAAGTTTGGGGCACTTCTATTACAGTTTGTACAGTAAATTTTTGTAAAATTTTTGAAAACTTTTATTTTTAGAAGCGATCTTATAAAATCTTTCGAATCTTCCAAACTGTTTTTCTGGATTGCTTCTCCAATAGTTTACAGTGCTATTTGGATGTTTATTACAGCTGTGACATTGCAAGGAAACAAATTTACAGATGTGATGTTGGAGTGAGTATTTTCGTTAGGGATAAATAAAAATTTCAAAAAAGTTCAGAGAGCAAGTTCTTCGAAAACAAAACATAAGTATATCGGAGATTGTTTATATCGGTCCAAATTATTACCCCCAAAAAGAAGTTATAGACTGGGTTCCTATTCTTGGAATGGCGACTCTGACACTGATGATCGTAAGTTGTCACTCAATCCAAACGAATTTCCAATCAAAAACTTTAGTTTGTTTCGATCTACTCCATAATATATTTCGCCGCCAAATCGTACATCGCCATGAACAAACTCGTTCTCACTTCTAAAAATTCTCAACGATACAAAGCGAGCCAAGCTCAACTTCTGAATGCTTTAGTCATTCAAGCCATCATACCATTTGTTCTGATGCATCTACCTGCTTCCGCAGTCTTCATAATGCCCTTTTTTAGTTGTGGAAATCAAACTTTTGCCAGTATATTCAGTGTTACCGTGGCTTTGTATCCCGTTTTAGATCCACTTCCCACCATCTTCGTTGTCAAGTGCTACAGAGTTGCTGTTACTCGTGAGCTGAATGCCATTTAAACATTGTTCTTTTCCTTTTTTCAGAGTATTTATCAAAAATCTGCTCGCTTTGTGGATTCCATTCACAGTTTGAAGGTGATCTTCCCTCTTCAACATCGTATCAATCTCCACCCATTGCCATATCTTGACCGAAGCTTACTTGATTAAAAAGTACAATGAACAGCGTTATACAGCGTTTTTGACGAGAGTTGTTTTTTTTTCTGTAGTGTTTTTTTCTGTAGCGAGAAAGTGATTGGTTCTGTGTAATTTTCTATTTCTGAGAAGCTATCATAAACAACATTTCAACTGTAAAACACACGGTGAACAACGGGGAACAGGAAATATGATTAGGAGTTCAAAATCAAAACTTTTCCGAATTAATGATTGAAAATACATATAATTATTGTTGCCGGGAAAATAAAAACCAGGAAGCGGGAAAAGGATTCGGGGTCAGAATTAAGTTTCGCCAAATCTTCAACAATGCGAAAACTCTTTAAAAACTTTAGAACATGTCAAAACCTAAAATTTTATTTTCACCAGACAGTTATTCCAGAAGACATACCGTATTTTCTTTAAAGGTTGGGGGACAGGAGATTTTTCGTAGTTTTTTTGTAGCTAGAGTATGCATTCTACCGTCACGGTGTACAACGCTTAATGTCACTCTGCGTACAGCTGTCGTTCTATCAGTTGACAAATTTTCGAAATTTCTTATTTCAAACGAGATGATTGAGCTCAAAGTATAGGGTGGGCTTCTATTATATCAAATATGGTATGCTGGAACGGGCTTTTATTGGAAAAATAATGACGGAGAGAAAGTTATTAATTGTTATTTTTGGAAACTAAATGATTCATTTATTATCTCATACTGATTCATAACATGCATATTTTGAGCGTTTTCATATCTCTTGAATCCTCTGTTAGACAAAACGAATGTTCTGATTTTTTAAATCCATTTCCTTATTATTTATCTAGAGAGCATTCCATCTGATAACAGCTAGACAGTAATAATGAAGACCGCTGGGATTTTAGTCTTTTCCTATAAAATCCTCTTTACATTATCAAAAGCACTCACTGTACATCTATGGAAGTCTTCCAGACTCTTCAGGAACCAGTTCAGAAAACTTCTGGAGTTTTCGCAATTCTCGTTAACTGTTTTTGATATATCTCATTGTATTTTACTCTCCAAAGTCATTGGGTGCTTATCGGTATCTCATGATTTACATTTCCATTTTTGAAATTTTATATGCCCTTCTAGATATCATAATTTCACCGGTAGACATTGCATACGTAGATTATTCCAGTAATACCATTTTTAGGTCCTCTACACTCATGAATCTGGTTTGTTAGCGGTGTTGAACTCCTCCAAATCCGGCATCCCAATGGAATTTCTGTTCATTCTCAATGTAATTTTTTGTGGGTCTTTCGGATTATCCATGGCAATATTCGGAATTCATTTCATCTTCAGGTACTTGGTCATTAACAAGTGAGTGAATTTTAATGATCTTTGGAATAATTGATGGTCTACAGTAACAAAAGACTGACCTCATCGACCCCTATAATTGTTTCTGTCTGGCTCCTAATCCCAATAGGATTCGGTATTATTTGGGCTATGATCTGTCTGACGACACTGTTCCACACACCTGAAAAGGATGAGTTTTTGAGGTAACGTGCCTAGCACTTATATGAGTATATTTGCACTATTTTCAGAAAAACCTATCTTAAAAGGTATCCCGGAAAGTTGGAAGACTTGACCTACTTTGGTCCATATTTTTACCCAAATGGATCACTGGACTGGAAACCTTGCCTCGGGATAGCTGGATGCTCTCTATTGATGGTAACCAATTAGAATATGACCTTTTCGGAATGTTAATTTTCCAGAATGTGTCATCGTTAACAATGATTTTTTGTGGAATAAAATGCTACAATAGAATCAATAATCTCGTCAGATCTACATCTCAATCCAGTCTTCACAGAAGTCTTCATTCTCAATTCCTGATGGCTCTCATAGTTGAGACATTAGTTCCTGTCTTCTTAATGCACATTCCAGCTGCAGTTGCGTATACCGCTTGCTTCTTGAACATGAGTTCCGAAATAGCCGGAAATATAATCACAATGACTATTGCCTTGTACCCAGCAGTCGATCCTTTGCCGACAATTTTTATTATTAGCAGTTATCGAAACGCTGTTTTACGTAAGTCAAGTTTCAGTAGAAGCTTATTCAAATTCTGATTCATACCTTCAGGATCCATTGCCAATCGTCTGAAGCAGTTCTCATGCGTTCAAAAAGCTTTGGAGTCCATGACTAAAGCCGTTGCTTCCGAGGCAAATGAAACGGGCGTTCTGTAAAGATTCGACATAATTTTTCTAACTTCCGAGCATTCTGATGCGAAATAAAATTTTTCTGAACTATAAGTTATTCTGTTTTTTTTTCGAGCAATGCAAAACAAACGGAACTTGTCTGATTCAAATAGAAACCTGAACACCTTGTAAGCACATATTTGATGAAAACTTTGGGATAGGTTAAGAACAGCCTATCCTGAAGTTTTTATCAAAGGCAGGGTTTTAAGGTTTGAGGTTCGCTCGTCGAAGCAGCTAAAAGTGATAAATCTTCGTTTTGCAAAATTCAAAGAATCAGAAATCAGAATTCTGGTGAATCAAGTAAATGTTTGGATGTGTTGGATTTGTTTATCATTTTCTCTGAAACTGTTCAGCCGAGTGTAAATGCCTAGGACATAAATTCAGAAAGCCAGTCCCTTTTATTCACTTGAGATTTTCTTTTGAATTTTTGATCAGAATTAGAGTTGCGCGGACAGTGAAATGTTTTTATGCTTTTTCCACAGAATACGGACAGCGGGCAACAGACAACGGACTGTCCGTGCAATTCTGATCGGAATGTTTCAGTATCTATTACTCATTTTTCAGGTATTCGATTGAAAAGCAACACCCAACAAACGATAAATACAATTTCGAACGTTCGATTTTGGAATTTTCAGGAGTGTCTAGATAAGCTATTATATAAGCTATATTACCCGGGAGTTTTTTTAAAAATCAAAATCTGAGTTTACAATTTTTTTTTGTTAAAGCTGTTCATCATTCTACTGTTTTTAAATTTTGGTTTTTTTATTTGACTCATTGTTTCCTTGTTAAAAGTGAAACACATTTTTTTGAAAAGTCAAAGAATCAGAAATCAGAATTCTGTTGAATCAAGAAAGCATTTCGATGAGTTGGATTTGTTTATCATTTTTCTGAAACTATTCAAGCGAGTGTAAATGTCTAGCACATATTTAACGAAAGCCAGGTCCTGTTATTCACACTTGCGATTTTCTCATTTTGATTTTCTGATCAGAATTGTCTGTAGTACCTATTACTCATTTTTCAGGTATTCGATTGAAAAACAACACCCAATAAACGGGAAATACAATTTTGAACTTGTATTCTGTATTATTCATGAAGTCATAAAAAGGCGTCTCATTCCCAGGATCACTTTATTTTTTTCACATCTCTTGGTGACCGTAATCATGACTCTCTTCTACGAATATTCTTATTATTTTACTCAATGTGGATTCGTTACTACCTCAATTGCAAACACTCTTTTTATCTATTTGACCATCCTTCACATCAAAAAAATCACGGGACCTTATAAAGTGATGGTTCTTGTATTCTCGTTCGTTGGAATCTTCTTTGCCACATGGGAACTTGTTTCTAGACCATTTGCTCATAATTACAACAAGGCTTTAATGTACTTTAGTCTCAATAGTTGGTTGGAAGAATCTCCAGAATTTCTAAGAATCGCTATCTGCATTTATGCGGCTTTATACATCGTTATCCTGGCAATCATTGCTGTTCAGTTCCTTTTTCGTTATTTCACACTTTGCCGGCCAAATTTTTCTCGGAAGTTCGGAGGCGCTGGTGTCATGGTATGGATGTTCTACGTTCTTCTTTCTGGCGCGATATATGGAGGAGCCATGTATGTCTATTGTGATCCTGATGAGTTCTCTGATTCTTATATGAGGTTAGTGAGAGAAATATAGCTCGGTCGAACTTGGAAATTTCAGAGATATAATATCTGACACATACGAATTAAACATAACAAACGTCCCACGATATGTCATAGTTCCATATGTAAGTCAACCTCATAGTTTTTCAATATCTTCTAAAAGTAAGTTTTTAGTCCGAAGATGGATCAATTAGGTGGCGAATCATAAAGTTCCTCTTGTCCGGAGTGGCTACCATTGCTCTTCAGTACCTCATTATCATCTATTGTGGAGTCAGAATGCATACTGTTCTTCAAAAGGAGCTTGCTCAACAGTCCGTTGTGAATCGTAAGCTCCAGAAGCAATTCTTCAGAGCTCTTGTTGTCCAAACTATCGTTCCAACGTTACTTTTTGTTTTGCCAATTGCACCATTTCTGATCGGACCCTTGATTCAACCATTCTTTTTATTCGAGATGAACTTCCAAACCGGATGGATGTATGTCATTTTATGTTTGTACCCACCAATTGATACTATTGCATTCATGCTCATTGTATCAGAATACAAGAAAGCAACATTGGGTAAGTTAGCTCTAATGTATTTTATGAAGTAGGAAATTTGATTTCAGAGATGTTCAAGCCAGTTCTTCCAAAGACAATTAAGGTCACCAGCGAGATTTCCACGTCGACTGCTGCAGCTGTCACCAGATAATATTTTTGTCCATTTAAACAAATTTTCAATAAATCTTCTGACATGACATACGGATGTTTCTAGTTTCCGTCAAAAATACAATCTGACGTAGTTCTGAAACAGTCAGAAGTTCTCATCTGACATAGATCAGAATGATTCAGCACACGGCGTCAGAACATAGATGTACCTGGATGCACTCAGATACACTAGGTGGATTTGCCTAGTTTGTGCTTTGTTGTGACATGTTTTCTGTTGTTTTCATTAGTCAGCACCAAGACTCGGACAAGAATAATGTGACTATAGATTTGATGATCTTTCATAGGGTGGCGCATAATTACCCGGACTAAAGTTTGCAATAGCATAAAATTTGAGTAAAGCGATGTACTTGGCTCACATTTGGAATGTAAAAATCGAACTAATTCATCAGTAAACTGGGCAAGTTTCAAATTATTTGATAAATTCTGAGCTGGGTTATCGCTTGTCAACTTTGCTTCATCTCATAAAAATCACAACTGCGTGCAAGAAAAGTTACGCCGTTCTTCTTTGAACAATCATAACAATGCCTAGACTTGCGGAACCGTTTTGAGAATTTCAAGAGCTTTGCATCAAACGTGAACTTATATTTATACCACTTTTCGTACTGCCGAAATACCGTCAAAAGATATACCCGCTGTTATCAGCCCGGGTAATTGTGCGCCATCCTGTAGATCCTTAGAAGATTTTACTTTCAACGACATGTTCAAATTCTGATCCTACCAGAAGACGAGGGAAACTTGAAGATTTGAATTATCGAGACCTTGAACACAGAAAATGAAAGTATTGTAGGAGACGTAATCCATGTAATCCTTATTGGAAGGACAAACGATTAAAGCTTGCCACCATTCAAAGAGAGTATTTGCTTAGTCATCTTCCTCTCTGTTTTTTTTTCAGTTTCTACTTTCCAAAGAAACAAGTTCAGGTGTCAAATGCTTCTGAATCACTATTCACTTTTCCTATAAGCCCCCCTCCTTTTCCACATGACGTAATCTTTATTCGAGACTGTCTTCTCTTCGAATCACGTATTCTCTTGAAACAAGTGTAAAGCTGCGGTCTTCTTTTCCCTTTGAATGCCCATTATGTCCTTGTAACCTTCCTACGATTACTCATCAACTGGTCGTGCTAGTATAAAAGCAATCGAAAGGGTCAAATGCCATCAACAAACTATACTAACAATATGACTTCTAGCTTCTTCTGTATTCTTCTCACTGTTTCTTGTTTAGTCGCCTTGGTTTCGATTTCTGAAGCATGCTTCGCTTCTGGAATCTGTGGAGGAGGATGCCCTCCACCACCACCACCAATGTGCTCGGGAGGTTTGTTATCATTCTAGATTTTCAGTTTTTAATTTCATAATTGTCTTATTTAAAGGATGTGGTGGTGGATATTCATGTGGATCTTATGGATGCTATAGAGCCAGAGCCAGAGGATCCAAAACTCTCTCTTTCAAGAAGAAGAGCGAAATGACACCAGATGAGCGTTTCATGAGATGCTGTGAGGAGCGTAACCTTCCAGACTCCTGCCTCTCAAAGTGCTCGTACCGTTCTTACACCAAATCAGCTCTCCAAGCCATGTACTTCAAACAGGACTCTTGCCCGATGCAAGCTGCTGCTGATATTCAATACTGTGCTGCTCAAGGAGAAGATCATACCGCATGTTGTGAAAGAAACGCCGTCGGAACTACTTTGGCTGGACAGAAGGTAAGTATTTTATAGAAAGACATTTCAACACTTTGAAAATCTCAAATTTAGTGCTTCACATTCTGTGATCAACGTCCTGGTAACGTGACTCAACTTGACATGAGCTACTTGGCATGCTACGATCGTTTTGAAAACATGAAGGCTTGTTTCTACCAGAAGGCTGCCGAATCCGCTGAAGTCTCTTTCAACAACGATCGCGAATTTGCCGTTGACACCGAAACCGCCGAATTTCGTCGTCCAACTCAAGAGTTCAGAGCTCCAGCATCTCCACAACTTCCACAGAATCCACTGTTCGTCAATGTTCAAAACTTGCTCGCCAGAACTTTCGGACAATAATTGATTCATGATTTTTCAGGGTTTTTGTACATTTTGATTTGTGCTATGGAATGATTTTGTTCTCTTATAATTGTACTTCTATGACCTCTTCTTATCTATAAATGCACTTCTATGTATAAAAGTCGAAAAACACAAAGTTCACTGATCTGTCGGAGTGGCAGGTACTCTGTACCATACATACATATTATCTTATCATTCTATGTTTCTTATCGTTCCGTCACTGGAAAAGCATACTTTTGGTTCTGTTCTTCCGAAAATGCAAATTTACTTTCCTTTACTCTTTTTCATATTTACCTGTTCTTCCATAGTTCATTCGCTGGTGATATCCACATCACTAGGAAAATTAGATGGGAAACAAGTAGAAGACTTCCACCTATTCAAAAAGATACCGTTTGCAAAACCTCCTGTTGGAAAGTTACGGTTTCAGAAACCAGAACCAGCTGAGTCATGGAACGGTATTCTAAATGCACAAGGTATTGGACCAAAGTCAGCAATTTATCATATTTAAATTTTTATCTAGAATACGGACCAGCCTGTATGTCCAACTCCTCGGTGACCAAGTCAATTCAAAAAGTTTTGGATGAGGACTGCCTTTACATTAACATTTTCACCTCTGATAATTGTTTGGTAAGGAATGATCCATATATTTCCAAACAGATTGTTTTGATATTCAGAAAACGAGAAATTGTCCGGTAGTTGAATATCTTCACGGAGGAGCATTGCACTATGATTCCGCTGTAATGTTCAATGATACTGTGATTTTGAATCATTTCGTTGAAAAAGGTTGGTGTACCTTTTCATCGAAAAAATAACTTTATCATTTTCCAGACATCGTTTTTGTGATTCCTGCATTCCGGCTAGGCATATTTTCACACTTTGTGATTGAAGACCAAAGTATTGCACCAAATAATTTAGCACTTTTTGGTTTGTTTATGTAGGAGAACTCAAATAAATATTGATTTGAAGATATTCTACTGGCAATGGAGTTCATAAAATCGGAAATTTATAACTTCGGAGGCGACCCGAATAGAATAACTCTTCTAGGACATTCATACGGAGGAACTGTTGCTCAAATACTGAGCTTCAGTACAGAAGTTAACACGGATTTGAGGTTTTTGTATCATTATTCGTTTTATACAATAACTTTTTTCAGTCTTTTCCAACAGTACATAAGTATGTCTGCACCCTCAAACTTCGAAACATTCGAATACCAATTGAAGAAGACGTTACGATTTGCTGAAAAAGCGAATTGTATTCCAAAAGGATCTGAACATTGACAAACAAACAAAAAGAATTATACATGAGAGATTGTTTGCAGAAAATTGAAGCAATGGAACTGCTTAGGTAGAACCATTTGTTGGTTTTTTTGCTGAAAAAGTACTTTTCCAGAATCCAAAGGAGTTTAGAAGATGATGGTTATCCAACTTATGGAAATTCTGTTATACGAGGACCGATATTTCAAGAAGTTCCAGAGCAAAACTTTATGGATACTCCAAAGAATGTTTCAGCTTTAACTGGATGTACGAAATATGAGGCTCTCTCTTTTGATAGCTATGATGATATTGGAGTTTCTTTAGGATTCCAAAATCCAAGAGAAGTTAATGTCAAATATCACCAGGACCAGAAAAATGACCAATTAGGTATATCATCATCGTTAAGATGACACCGTCTACTTTTTTCAGGATTTTCAAATAAAATACGCGACGAGACTCAAGAGATGTTAGTTCAAAACAAAGTGAAAGTAGACAAATTATTACAAAACGGAGTTCCGGTTTGTTTTCAAAAGGCGAACATTTAATAATACAACAATAGTTACAGACTTACCTCTATGAGCTTACGTATCCGAAGCATGCAGATCACACCGATGATTTATTCTACATAATGGGAGTTCATCCATTTGAACAGGATGAAAACGAGAAAAATATTGGAGAAGTCTATCGGACGATGTTCACAAATTTCATAAAAACTGGAGAACCTGGAATTGGATTTGAGAGATCGGATCTGAGAACTTCTTCGTTCTTTGATATCTATTGGAACGAAACATCTGGAGACAGACCTAAAATGAGAACAGATTTTGAGGAATCTGTGAGTTTTTAACATTTGATTTAGGAGTTCGAAGATTATTTTTTCAGATCATGGAGTATTGGACTAAAGAAATGGTTCATTTTGATCAAACCATTTCAAAAATGAAGATGGGATCTGTTTTGCCTGTTGTTCGATCTTTCAGAGAACCAATTAGTACTTCTGCTGTCCCTTTTTCATATGTGATCTTTTTGTTATTGCCGTTCTTAGCAGGATTTCTTGTGGCAAAATACTGTTGTTTTAGAAGTCAGAAAAATTTGTACATTCAGTTGGATGGAAACGATTATCCAATTAAAAATATTTAAGAGATTCTAATAAATTCGTTTTATTTATACGTTCAAAGCATTTAGTATTTATCATTAACTGGCTCGATATTCAAGAGAGTAATATTAGACATTAAATTTTCGACATATCGCCTGTTGAACTGACCATCGGGTTAGTTTTACTGAAGCAGCCCAGCATTCCTGAAACAAAATTTTTAAAGTTTTGATTTCTAGAAGTAGCACCATACTCAATATGGTTTTTCGATAGTTTTCCACAATTACTAAAGTTGGAATAGGATCAACAGCTGGGTATATGGCTATCGTCATTGATACGACAGCACTATAAACTCCCAAGTCAATATCCAAAAAAACGAATGCAAACATGATTGCGGCTGGAATATGCATCAGCACAAAAGGAATAAGTGTTTGAATAACGAGAGCATAGAAAAGTTGCCGTTGAAGTTTTTGGAACTTTGCAGATGCTTGAGTTGTCGCTACAAGACGATTGATTCTATCGTAGCACAGATATCCAAAAACAAGTACAATTATGATTGAAGATACCTGGAATATACGAAAATTGAAAACGAAAGTTGGGAAGGGATAGTCTAGATAGTGTAGGTGGTTTTTGAGGATAGGGGAACCCGGAAGTATAGTTCAAACTCACAATCGTTGCGGAAATGATACCCAATCCAAAAAACGGCATGACATGAAGTTGTAGGGAGCCATCTTCCATTCTCTCATACAAAAACGGACCCAGATAAATGTATTCATCAAATTCCAACTCGAAAATCTCTTTTACGTTATCTCTGAAAACGAAAAGATCTATAAAAAATGATTCCTATCGTTACCTAATAAAATGAGATGTGGCATTATTGGGAGCGGAGAGGAAATATCCGGTGCAGACCCAAGTGAGTCCATACCAAAGAGGAACTGAAAACCAAATCCAGATCTTCCACCCATTGAATGTTTCAAGAAGAGGATTTCTGAAATATTTGATATGAAAAATCAGCTGAAAATGAGCAATGAATTACTCGGAAACCACAAGCCAGCGATAGACAAAGTGAACGGCAAAAACAGCCATGGATGCACCAAAGAAGCCCCAATAAAATGAGTTCAAGACAGTGAGACCAGCTGGTCCAAACAGTTTATGTTGGATTCCAACAATCACTAGGAAAGTTGGTCCATGCGAGTAATGCTGCTGGAAATATGTTTAGTCTGGATATTTAAATCTAAAATTAGACTAACCGGGACCAAAACCACATCCAGAATGGAATAAAGAATTTCAAACACTGAAATATATATCATCAACCATTTGTAAGCTCCAAGTTGCTTTGGAGATTTTGTCAAGATTAGAAGAATCAGAAAACTGTTAATTGTAATTGAGAAAACGGCAGAAACATCCTGAATCAGTTTGAGAAGAGCACTCCATTGCTTACCAAGCATTCTGAAATAAATTTTAATTTCAGGAATACTGAAAAGTTACTTGCGAGGTGCTCATGTTTAGATGGGATCGGGAAAGAGAACTTTGATTTTTTTTTTGAGACGGATATATTTTCAAAAAAATTGGCTTGGTTATATATTCGAAATTTCCAGACGGATGTTCTCCATCCGTTCGTTTTCTATTCATTACTCTAAACAAAAATCTATTTCAAGCGGAATTAATTCTCAAAGTGCTCATTGAAAAATGAGATCATCCTTTTTAAATAACAAAAGAAAAATGAAATCTGGTCGGAAATCTTCGAGCACATGCCCGGTTAAATAATAAGCAGTTAGTCAGAAATCTGAACGCCGCAGCGTACAATTCGTGTTTTTCGTATTCCGTCAGCCATATTTTTTCAATTTGGTATTACTCATATTAAGTGGGCGGAGCCAAATCCTGACTGAGAATCAGGATATCTGTCAAGAATTATGAATCAGAAATCGAAGAAAAAATACGGTAAGAGAGTAACGAAGTTCCATTTCTACAAGAAATTGTAGCATTTTTTTTGCTACGATTTCCGTATTTTGGTCAATTATACGTGTGGGATATTTTTATAGTAACTGTCTACTCATTTCTTCGTTTCTTATAAATAAAGACCTATCAAAACACATTTTTTCAAGAAAGTAAAATCTCTTAAACTTTATCTGGAGTGGAATTAATGAACTCATAGTCCGGAACGATGTATGGCGTTAAATTCTACGAGATATGATTCATTCAGAGCAAAAAATATAGTGTACCCTATTCGGATTTTGGCCGAATCTTAGTTTGTGGGCAGAAGTTGCCCAAATGGACGGAATTTAAAAACGAAGACATGCCATGGCGGTGTTCCACTTTCGGCCAAAAGCTCATCGTGTAGATGGTCGAACTTTAGGCAGAAATTAGTCGGGATTTTTTTTCTTATTTATTTACCAAAAAAAATTCTACAGCTTCATATAAAATGGAAGTAAATAACTCCTAGTCAGGAAATAGAAAAAAAACGAATGAAGTATGAAAGGAAGTAACATTAATTTCCACTAGATGCGTTTCATTCAACGCAGGAAGGACATTTATCGTATCCGATCAAGGAAGTTCTGTGTAGCTCGTGGTCTAGAAAATAAGAACGGAACCCAACAATCTACGAAGTGCACATCATTTTTTAGGTCTGCTGTCGCCTCCAAACTTCTTATCAGAAATTGAGGGAGCTCGGCTTTCAGGCGGATCTTGGTCAAGTTTTGGACAAAAGTTGCTCAAATGTGGCAGTGAACACTGGTCAGATTTTGGCCATAAGGCGAAAACGGATACGCGGCAATTATTTTTTTTGTCCTATGAAGATGAAATCAGACAATTCGAGATTTCCCAAAAAAGCATCTTCTCAGAAATAACTGTATCTTGAGAACTTTTTTACCGTGTGAATAATTTTTTCTGAGGAATTGAACCGATTGTCAGAATACCCAAAAATGAACACCTGTATTTAAAAGCACTCACAACATTTCATGGAAACTTGTGAATCTCGAGAGAACAATATAAATTTGTTACTGATAGTTCAGAATAATGACTAAAACAGAGGAATGGCGGGAACTACAAGTTAAACAACTCTTGAATAATAAGTTGAGTAATACGATGTGTAGTTTTTGATACCAATATTATTCATTGAGTTAATCTCTTCATGACAAAGTGCATCTCATAATGTATTCTGTTTCAGTGAAATCTCATTTCTGATCCATATGATAATCTTGTGATAAGTCCAGCGGCATCAAAAACCGCTCGAATTAAAATTTATTTTATGCTTACTACTGTATCCTCCATGTGGTTTGTGTTCTGACGCAAAAAAACAAAATAGAGCGACAACTGAATACGATCAACTAGAAATGGAGAAATCTGAGAATACTATTTCAATCTGTTGGTCTAGAAGTCTCTCAGATATTTATATTTGCTGATTAATAAGACACAAAATGGGTTTAGTCGTTATTTAACATGCTCAACGATTAGGATATCTTGTCGGCTCGATTGTCGTTGTCACCAGCAGTGGAGTCTTTTTGAAACATCCAAAGTGTTCTGAAATTCGAAAAAAATTAGACAATGATTTTCACTTTTCTCACACATGAAGTATGGTTATCCTGTAATTCTCAACTATCACTAAAGTAGGTATGGGATCAACCGCTGGGTATATGGCAATTGTCAAGGAAAATACTGCACTGTAAAAACCCAAATCAATATCCAAAAAGACGAATGCAAACATTATTGCGGCTGGAACATGCATGAGAATAAAAGGAACCAATGTTTGGATGACAAGAGCATAAAATAATTGTCTCTGGAGATTTCTCATTTCGGCTGAATTCATTGTTGTCACCACAATATTGTTGATGCGAATGTAGCATAGAGAGCCAAATAGGAGAACTATTATGATAGAGGAGACCTGAAATTAAACTTATTTCTTGTCTTTTGATTGATGAATGAATCAAAATTAGAGTGTCGTCTCGACGTGATCTTTATGGAAGGGGGGTTTTTAGGTTCCAACTCAGAAGTATGTCATCTTTAACCTGTTGATCCCCTCTCACAATATCTATTATCTCATGAAAAAATTTGATCAGTTCAATTCGAGACCAGAATTCGGAAATTTGGAAAAAATTTCACATTTCAGAAAATCTTAATTCAGATTTTCATAAATTCGAAACCTTCGAAAGTTTAAATTATAAAAAAACCAAGAAAATCAAAATTTCGAACATTCGGATTGTGAACCATTTCGATACCCAGAAATGCCAAATATCGAAAAATATATTTTAGAGGTATAGAGTTTTCGAATTCCTGAAAGTTTATTAAAGGTGGGGGGACATGAAAAAAATAATGTTCTCGAAATTTCGTTTAAATATTATGCTTGTCTGAGAAAAAAAAGATTAGAGAGTATTTTTTGCAGTCTGAATACGGTAGAGATATCGAAGCGGAGAGCCTAAATAGCACACAAACGGTGGAGACGCAGACACTTTTTCTCTGCGTCTCACCTTTTTTTTTCTCAGACAAGCATAATATGCCCCTCGAGGATACATGAAGGCGAGGACGACAGCTGTACGCAGAGTGACATTAAGCGTTGTACACCGTCACGGTAGAATGCATACCCTAACTCCAAAAAACCTCCGAAAAATCTCCTGTCCCCCCACCTTTAAATGCAAATCTCCAAATTGCACTTTCGCAATTTCCAATGAGAACCTCACAAGGGTAGTGTTTTCAGACAGGCTTTGAGAATTTCTTGAAGCTTTGGTCTATGGTACTTTCGAACATGCTGATTACGGAGCTGTTTTTATTTTTTCGCAGTATCCACTCACAAAAAAGTTGTGCTTTTAAAGTGATTTCAGTACTAATTTCTCACTTTTTGAGTGAACTTTTGAAGGAGTTCAAAACAGTTTTTCGGAGTTTTTCGTATTTAAATCGTACTTTTAAATGTTGATCTACAATCTGACAAAGTTTGCTCATATTTCAAAAAAAATTCCCGAGAAGTCAGAAAAAAAAAACAAAAAAAAACACAACGGAGAATCTGTCTCGCCTGTCTGTCTGAAAACACTTCCCTTGTCAGAAGTTCGAAAGTACAAAATTAGGTAGTTAGCGAATTATTTATTATTCGTTTCCATCGATTTGAGGGAAATCGTATACCGAGTTTGACGCTTCGAGGTACCTACCGTATACGGAAAAACACACTCTAACTCTGATTTTTTCGGACAGCAATAATATTTCTGAGTTTCCAAATGGTTCACAATCTCAATGCTCGAAATTTTAATTTTCTTACTATCAATTTTTTTAGAACTTCAACTTTCGAAAGTTTCGAATTTATGAAAATCTGAATTAAGATTTTCTGAAATGTGAAATTTTTTCCAAATTTCCGAATTCTGGTCTCGAATTGAACTGATCAAACTTTTTCATGAGATAATAGATATTGTGAGAGGGGATCAACAGGTTAAAGATGACATACTTCTGAGTTGGAACCTAAAAACCCCCCTTCCATAAAGATCACGTCTGTCTCGCTAACTTTCTTTTTTCCCGCGAAACTTTGCGGAACTTTGCGAGAAAAGAAAAGTTTGCTGGAAAATGCTGTAACTAAAAAATGCTGAACTGGGAAATCGCGAAACTATGCGAAAACGTGAAAATGCTGAACTTGAGTTTTCCGAGAAATCCAGAAATGAAACTTTGCTGAACTTGAGTTTTCCGAGAAATCCAGAAATGAAACTTTGCTGAACTTTGTGCGAAACAAAGCTGAACGAATGTAGCTGATTTTTGCGAGATTCGCTGATTCCTCTGAACTTTTGCTGAACTTGAGTCTCGCGAGACGACACACTAATCAAAACTAACGATAGTTGCTGAAATGATACCCAACCCAATGAACGGTACAATATGCACAATGAAAGCCCCGTTATCAAACTTCTCGTAAAGATATGGTCCCAAATATATGTACTCATCAAACTCCAACTCGAAAATCTCATTTACGTTGTCCCTTCAAAAGATTATAGTTTTCCTTCATTTTCGATTCACCTAATACCTGATAAACCTCGATGTTGCTTCATTGGGCGCTGAAAAAAAGTATCCAGTACAAACCCAAGTTAGTCCGTACCAGAAAGGAATCGAGAACCATAACCAGATTTTCCATCCATTAAATGTCTCTAGCAACAAGTGTCTGAAAGTGTACGAATTGGGCTAGTAGTCCATTTGAAAAACTCACTCAGAAACTACAAGCCAACGATAAACAAAATTAACTGCGAGTACAGCCATGGATGCTCCAAAACAACCCCAGTAAAAGGAATTTAAAATGGTGAGACCAGCAGGCCCGAAGAGTTTATCTTTGATTCCAACCATTACAAGAAACGTTGGTCTATGAGAATAGTGTTGCTAAAACAAACGGTTCTTGTCAAATGACATTCTACAAACTTGCCGGGACAAGAACAACATCTAAAATTGAGTATAGTTTTTCAAAAACGGATATGTAAATCATCAGCCATTTTTAGGCTCCCAATTGTTTTGGAGATTTCGTCAAAATCAAATACATCAAGAAAGTGTTGATAGTCAAAGAGAAGCATGCCGATACATCCTGAATCATTTTCAGAAGGAAGCTCCATTGCTTGCCAAGCATGTTCTGGAACATTTGAGATGTTCAAACGAAACCTAAAACTTCTGAATGACAAAAAATGAGGAAATTAAAAAAGAGTAAGTATGCAGGAAATATTTACTCATCTCACTACAGACTTTCAGAGCAATTTGATATCTATAATCGCCAAAACTATGCAAGCTACGAATATTCGCGAAGCTAATTAGAAAACAATATCCAGGATCAAATGGCGAAGTTTGGGCAATCTGAAAAAAAACCTTATTTTTCAATTTTCAACCTGTTGGGACTGACAGCACAACTCTCATCTTTAGCGCACAACACGATACATTCCTTCCATGTCATATTTTTTCTCTACTGTGTATAACTCCAGGACACTTGCATTCCTGTGTGAACGACCATTCCAATATATGCTTCCTTAACGCAGATTTTTTGAGACATTTGTTGAATACAGAACTTACATTATAATGGAAAGAAACAAGTAGAAGGAGAAGGAGAAGAAACATGTTTGTGTTTTTGGAATGAAAAAAAAGAAGCAAGGACTTTAGAAGCGTCCATGGAGATTCACATAAAAACGGCTGGAATTTCTGTCTTGCCGGGTACATAGATAAAACTTGTGACCACGAGTTTTATGTTCGTAACCGGAAAAGTTTTCGAAAGGAATTTTCTATGTAAAACTTTTTGTTGTTGCCACTGACAATCTCCCAAGGATTTCGTGTCTTCATTCGAAAGAAATCCCAGAAAACTCAAATAAGGATAATCATGAAAGTTAACTTAAATTTGTCCAAGCAGCTCAACAGACTTATTGGAAGGTGTTGGGAGACAAATAAAAACAGATGTGTTCTGTGTCATGAAAACTGGGTTTGGAATTTGTAAGAGAAAGTGATAGAAAAACCGTTGTTGGAGAGTTTCCAGGCTAGAGGATTGAGATGAAAATTGTGTAATCTGACAATCTGCAATTTTTCGGTTGTGTGCAGCCTAATTTTCACTTTCCCTTACATTTTCCCTAACTGTAAGAATACACCCGATTTTCATAAGTCTTCTACAAAAAATCGGTTTCATTAATTCACAGGAAAATAAAAGGACCAAAAAATATAAATCTCGTTTATTTTAGTACTTTTGGCTTAAATTTTTCGTTAGATTCTTGAATATCCAGAAGAACTGTCTTGTTTTTAATTCAGATTCATTAGGAAAACAAATGTCCCTTTGAATTGGATGAACATTGGCTGAAAACAAATTGAAAAAAATTACCAAATGGTGAACATCCAGGACACGGAGAGGGTGTACTCGATTCCGAGTTCCTTCCTTTGATCGTTTGATATCAATTGTACTTTTCCCCCAACATTCGTCACATTTAATATTAATTTTATGATTCATGGTATCCCACATATTCCTTCCTCCCGCATATTCCTATCCCCTACTCAGACGAGATGAAAACTCATGCCGGCAAAGAAGTGTCTTGTCGGCATGAGAGTTTTTGGTTTCGGCATGATAATTTTGCTTGCCGGCAAGAAAGAGTCATGCCGGCCATATAGAGAGTCATGCCGGTATGGTAGGGAAATAAAAATCATCCGCCGGCGAGGAAACGAAGCTCCAAAATTCCGAAGTGTTTTTAAAATTTTCAATGTATTTACAAGTTTTCCTATTTTCAATCGTTTTCATTTTTGTTTCACCTTCAAAATATTTTCCAAATTCTAGAAATTATGGCTCCCTCGACTTCTCAACCAACTTGCGAAAGAAACGAGAGTTGAGAAGGTTTGAAATTGTCCGGTTTTCATAAAAATATAAACAATCAGATTTTTCAGATACTCTTGACATAACAATACCTTCTCGTTTCGGTCAAATGGAAGTTCAACTAGTCGGATAAAACTAGAGGAAACCCACTTTTCACGGACCTTGAAATCTTAAAAGATTCGCAATTTAGTAAGTATAACACTGATGATATGATCAATCCAAACATTAATTTTCAGTCAGCGAGCTTTGACCAGGAATCAAGGATTTCGGTTCGAACAATCAATTACTCTGAAAACGGAACGAATTCAAACCAACATCATTTGCTTCAATCAGACGAAATTGTGAAGAATTTGGAGACTAATCTAGTTCTTGGGCCTTATCCACATTTCTCAAATTGTACTTTAAATGTAATTCCCTACCTCCTTTTGTTTTTTGGAAGATGTTACTTTTAAGTCATTTCTCATTAATAATTGATGCATTTTTATTGATTCATCGGCTGCGGAGGGAAAGGGGAGGATTGAAAGAGCTTTTCCGTGCCGGCGTGACTTTCAAAAAACCATGCCGGCCTGAAAAAAACATTTCTCCTGCGGCGTGTACGCCGCAAGAAAACTTAATTTTTCGCGCCGGCAAGGTTTTTCATCTCGTCTGAGCTTATCAACTGTTTATCTCCTCCCACTTAGTGTTGTATATAAGCACACCAGGAGTCTTCCCTGGGGTGTGTGTCTAACTAGTCAATAAAGATGTAACCAATTTATGGTGCATGACGACTTACGAACCGAGGACAATTGTCGGAATGGATGAAGTATAAAGTTAGATTCTGTTTTCTTGTAACAGTGCCTCTCTTTCCAAATTAGGCCTTCAGAATGTTTTTCGCACAGTTTCATCCCTCTTGATCATAACAAAAACGCATAACTCAAGATGTTTCATTTTTCTAACATTTTTTTTTCATTTTATGTTTTTACCAGAGCCGGGCTTGTAATCAGGAAATATGATGTTTAATGCGAATATGCCTTGACGATTCACAAGAAACAAAAAAAACCCGGCGTTATGAAGAGGAAGTGACGTAAACTGTACACATGAAACTGCAAACCTTTACTAATGAGATGTCTAGAAGTCTAGTTACTATGTGATTTTTGTCATCAGTTTTTGAGCGAACAAGTTAATTCATTTTTATCTCCTCACGTGCAGAGTCAAAATTTCCGATTAAGATGCATGCTGAAACTTGTAACTTTTATAAACCAGTCGATTTCCGCCGCCTGTCGGCGGCTACAATCTCCTGGCTTCACTAAAAACGTTTGAATCTCCAAATCGGAGAGAATCAGAAGAGGAAGTTTTAGTTGATTGTGTTGTCAACTTTCATAAACTGGAGTGACAGTCTGCTTATGCGCCTTGGGGCTAAACCTTCTGGCTCCCGCTTACAACAGCCTTAACCGATTGAGTTTGGGCTTGGACAGATAAATCAGAGATGTAGTTCAGAAATGTGTCTTAGTTGATACACGAACTGTTCAAAATTTCCAAATTTTTAGAATTAATAATTTTCCTGAATTCCCGAATATCTTGAAATTTGACAACTTATAATTTTTTCAGAAGTTTCGAAATTCAGGAGTCATGAATTTTCGGAACTGCGATTCTAGAACTCAAAGATTTTTATATTAAAATACTTCATTTCTGAACTCATAATTTCTGAAATTTTGTATTTTCGAGTTTCCGTATTTCCGACTTTCTGAGATTCTACTTCACAAATTCCCAAAATTTTAACACGAATCAGATTTTCAGAATTTTCTCTAAAACACATTTCTGAGTTTTTGATTCACAAAGTTTATGAATTTCCGAATTTTCTAAATTCCGAACTTAAGCTTTCTATTCTGAACTTCTGAACTTCTGACATCTGAACTTTCTGATATTCTGAACTTCTGAGTTTCTGGTTTTTCTGGTTTTTTGCTTTCGAGATTTTGGATTTTCAAAATTTCTAGTGTTCTAACTTTCAAATTTTTTAATTTCCTAATATTCCGAATATCTGAATTTTTATACTTCTGGATTTCCGAAACATTGGACATTTGAATTCTCTGATTTTCAAACTTCAAAATTTCCGAAGTTTCAAATCTCGGTATTTTCGAGTTCCCGTTTTTCCAATTTTCCGAATTTCTGAATTAGAATTTTAGAATTTCAGAGTGAAACGAAAATGTTTGAAGCATAGGAAAAAGGTTAGAAATTTCGCATTTTCGAAAAAAATAATCAAATTTCGTGAATCAGAATCTCCGAAATTCAGTTTTTGAGAAGTTAGGGGATTCAGAAAGTCAGAATTTTAAAGTTTACTGAACTTTTTCTTTCTCTCTTCTTTCAAAACTAAGACTAAATAATTATTTTCACAAAATCATCTTTTCATCAGATAGTGTGGATAAGAAAGAAATAGAGGGGTTGGACGGAAGTGACGTGAAAATAATTTTCTAAAGAGTTGCACTGTAGGAATGAAGTAACGTCTCCAGATGACGTCAGAAACAAAATTTCAAAATGAAAAATAGACGGGAAACATCTCGCTGCTATTTCTGATCATCTGTGAAAATTTGAGAATTTTCGGTCTACTGGGGACTTCGCTAGGGTCGTGGAACCGGGAACAAACGAACACACAGACAGAAGGTCTCTCAATAATTGAGAACCCTCTTATCACCCGAGTACTCAGAACATCGCTTTCAAAAGAGTGTTTTACTGGTTTAGATCTTTATTGATTGCAAAAACAATATTCAAAAATAAATTATACAGGTTAGATTGATAACCACTGATAAGCTGATAAAACATCTGTTTCAATATGGAAATTATGATGCTGAACTTTGAAAGAGTTCAAAGTGTTTATTTTCTCAATGTTGAATGACCAGACAATTGACAGCACCTCGAGAGATGTGACAGTATTTTGTGGAATCAGTTGAGAATTGAAGATTTTTGAACTTCTGAAAATTAATAAAGATATCCAAAGATCTAAAAAACTAGAATACCTCAGCTTGGCAGAAAAGAACATAGTTCTGGAGAGTGTTCACACCAAGATCAAACTGGATTCCCGCTTGGTCTGCATTGGAGATAGCCTACAAGGCAACAAAACGTATTTTCATCGGCACTAGATAAAATTGTAAACTAACCAATTCAACAACTTTTCTCAATTTTCCAGAAGTGCATCTGATTTTTGATTCAGGTTCATCGGAATGTTTCCAGAATTCTACTGCTTCTCGCTTCTTTCTTCCTCCACTTCTTCCACAAAGACATCCACATTCTGGTGGCATTGGACAATCTGTTCCATCTGCTTGTTTCGGAACTGCTCGTCTTGGTTCTGTCGTTGCCCCAATCATATTCATTGCTTGAAATTGTGGAAGTAGATTAGGAATTGGTGGATAACCGAAATTCGCTCCTTGAAACTCTCCATAATAACTGGGAGCTTGAGCAATCGGAAGAGGTTGTTGTTGTTGGCAGAAAACACTAGAAGAAACTAGAAACATGGAGGATACAATAGATATGGATTTCATGGCGAAAGCGGAGACAATAGAATAAAAAAAGGCAGCTTTTGTATTATCCGATCCACTTTATAGGCCTTGTTTCTTATGGAAATCAAAAGTGTGGAGGACTTGAAAAGAAAGCGTCACTTGATATGAAATCATTGAGATATCAAATCGTTGTGACCAAACGCGTAAAATTTGACCGAAGGGCAAATTCTGGACAAAAAGTGCATCGAATCAAGTCAGGCTGAAAAATTAGAAATATTGGAATCCATTGATGACTAACTGGTAGTGTAATTGTTGGACAAACTTCAGGTTGAGTCATGACTTCTGGGATCATCCAAAATCGAGAAAATGTTTAAAAGACAATTTTCTAAAACCGTTACATCAGAATTAACCCCTAACTCCAACAAAGCTCCTGTCTCCATTCCTTTAATGTCAATTTACTGGCTGGACCGTAATTGAACCCAAAAGGGATTGCAAGAATTTCGTTCTGCAGATATCCCATCTTGCCAAAATATGATCAAAATCGGCGAACAAGTATGCAAAACTAGTTCCAATTGTCATCGATTTTTATATCTTCAATTAGCAGAGAAATATTTTACTTGTCTTTTTTTGGTCAAAAACTATTGATTTCGAAAGCTTCCGATGTCCGAAAAATCGCATCATCTTGATATCACTAGTAAAAAATTAATTTCCTGTTCACCGCTTTGAACCCAAAAAATATTTGATTTGCAAGAATTTTTTCCGAGTTTCAGAACTTCCTCCTCCCATCGAAGTCAACTAGTGTACAACCACGAGAAATTGAATCAAAACTCTTGAGAATGGATGCGCGTCTCTTTTGATACAAGTACAATAGAGTGTAAACTCAAGACGCCAAATTGGATATAGATTTCAAGAAGGCCTTCTCGACTTCTTTTTTTTTCTCGGAAATACAATTTCCCGTTCTTTAAAATTTGGTGGTCAACCTTCGTAAAGTTTCCGTCCATTCATACTGGTATTCGCCCACCTAGTAGTACTTTTTGCTTTCTAGGATCCTCCTGCTCCCAAATATTAGATGTTTGCTTGTCAGTTTCCCAAAAAAACCAAGTTAGCGAACATCCCTATCAATAGCGTTTCTTGTCGCCTTCCTGTGCGTCACTTCTGATTTCTCTATCTCTAACTTCTCTCGAAAACTAACTTTGTCTCATATACTGTCTATCACCTAATGAAGTCGATGTTTGTGTATGGAAAGAAAATTAGAGAAAGAAAAAGATAATGAAAAATTTGATGATAAAATTTGAGGCTCGTGATTACTTGTCAAGCATATAAAAGGAAAGCAGATGTCGAGAAATAACGACACAATCTTTTATGTCTTCTTGATCTTCTTGATTTTTTGTACTCATTTTTCGAAAAATTTGGATCGGATTTTCTCAGAACTTCGCAATATTTTTTTAACTCTTCACAATAATTTTTTCTAATTTTTACGATTTTCAGGATGAAGAGTTTCTTCCTCATTTCCTCGATCCTCGTTGTTTCTCTTGCTCTCGTCGGAGCTGAAGATTCAGAAGAACAGAATGTTGATACTCCAAAGAATGACGTGAAGCCATGGAAAAAGCACGACTTCAGAAAGCTTGAGCCAGAATTCTTGAAGGAAATGGCTCAAGATGCGAAGACAGCTTATTTCGGAATCAAGTTCAACCCAGAATTGACCAAGGCTGAAAAGACCCAGCAATTGAAGGATTGGGCTGACAAGTATGATGTTGAGGTAGAAGCTATTTTTTAAATGTAATTTTTAATAGAGAACTCTTTTTAGGATGAAATGCAAAAATTCCTCGACGACAAGAAGTCTGATTGCGATAGAAAGAAAAAGGAGCGTGAGGTGAACTACGAACGTCTCGGAGAACTCATCGAGAAGGCAAACGAGATTCTGGAGGACCAGGATAATACGTGGAACGGAGCCAACGAGAAGCTTGAGACATTGGTCAAGGATGAGAACCGTGAAGTTTTGAAGGCCTTCCAATCTTTCTATCCATTTGTCGGAAGAGACAATGAGGGACCAAGACACGGACATCATGGACACAGATTCCACCATGGAAGAAGATTCGGAAGAAACATTGGACATGGAGCTGCTCCAAAGCATCACGGAGGAGGTATCGGAAGCGGAATCTCTTACAACGAACCACCAAGAATCAACAACGAGAATTACAACGCCTACGGACGAAATGAGCCAAACGAGAGACATCATAAGAAACATCACCATCAATACTAATTATATGCTACTTTTTGTAATTTTAATAATTCAATGATTGTATGTTTGATCTAGATTTGTGCGAAATTGGAATAATAAATTGTATTTATTTTGAGCGGTTTTTGATTTTTTTTTTTCTCATTAACAAAAAAGCAGTGGGTGGAACAAAACGCAATCAACTGTCTTATCAAAATTCATTATCAATGAAGTGATAAACAGCAGAAGTCATGTAATTTCATCAACCAACAGCATATATTGAATGACGTGATTTTTTTAAAAAGATATTCTGACCCAGATGAACTCAAAATGTTTTGAAACTTGGGGGTGTCTTGAAATTGGGAATAAGCCAAAATAACAGGATCGAGATTTATTTCTGATTGAAAATTAATGGATTCGGATTCAAAATCTGTTATAACGAGCGGTGTTGTAATTGTTGGTGTTGATCTTATGAAGTTTTCCGATCAGGTTGAGGACAGCTGGCACGATCTGGAAAAAATCAAGAATCCGAATGCCTTCTCCTTTTCAGAGTTTTCAGAAATTGCAATGACTTTACTTACAAGGAAAATCAGAACATCTTTCCTATCTTTAGAAATTGCAATCCTCAGCTTACCTTTGGATGTTTCTCAGTCAAGAGTTGAATGGCATTGTTTCTCTCCTCGTTGCTGATCGTGTGATTGTTGTAGATGGCCGAGATTTGTCGGGAGACCAATCCAACCTCGTCACTGATCTTCTGAATGTCCAATTGCACGTTTTGACGAATTTGAGCAAGCACTGGATCCTTCTAAGATGTTTTGAAAATTGTTGGAAGACATTAAAATTAGATCTACCTCTTTTGGTTCTGTAAGTGACTCCAATCCATTATAGGTTCTTGGGTATGTCTTCACTCTCAATCCGCGACTATAAAATCGTCCGTTTCCTTGCTCTTCAGATGAAGTTCCTGCACTTGATCCAAATGCAGTGAGATATCCAGGAAGACTTGGCAATCCGCGGAAAGCGTTGGCTGATCCGATAAGGAGAGCCAGGGGAAGAAGATAACGCATCATCTTTTGGGGGGGGGGGCACCAAATCAGAAGGAAACTGAAATCAGACTGACTGAAACGAATGACAACGACGGCTTTTTAGGAAAAATGGGCGGAGCTAAAGTATAATATAGCAAGAAAGTCAACGGAGCTGATAAAAAAATGTCTCATTTTGTTTCAAAAATTGATGTCATCACTTTAGTTCCATTAAGAAACATTGAAACTGACAAACTCTTCTTGCAAAATAGAAATTGCCCTTTGGCGATCAAGCTACAGTAGGGATTGAAATTTCTATAGTTTGTTCATAAAATTTGAAACTAGAATCTATTCGAGCCCATAAAAATAAAAATTATATCTATATAACATTCCAATCTTTGTTTCCTGGAATGACATCATCATCCGTGATGTAACCTACATCAGAGCTACTGAATAATTCAACAAGATAGAGAACTTTTATCTTTATTACTTTCCTTTTCTAGCTATTCTAGGTTATAATAAAACCTGCGCCCCAAAACTATGAATAATGCGATTTATTACCAATTTCCTAGAGCCAGAAAAACAACTACTACATATTGAATGATCTTATTTTCTATGTCTGAAAAGAATCCGTTATATGTATAGAAGAAAACGCTTGGTTTCGGAGAACAAAAAGGAAAAAAGGAAGAAAGAGATTTATGAAAAAAAACTGAAAACAATGGAAATCGAAATGGCACAAATAAAAGGTGCTGACGTACTTAAATCCAGGTTGTGTGGGGGAGGAATTAGAATGAAAATAGTAGGGAATACGTCAGTTTTGATATTTCAGAAAAAGAAGAAGAAAGAGAGGAGTGCTTTTAAAGAGTAGCGAACGGAAAGAAAATTGATATGGAAAAGTAGGGGGAAAAAGGAAATGGATTCAGTGAATTTGAATGGAAATTTTGAGGTTTTGGGATGTGACGCAAATGGAAAATATGATTGATGGGTTTTGAGTTTGGCAAAAAAGAGAAAATATGGGAGCAAAAGTTGGAAGTATTTATGAATAAGGGTGGTCCAGGATGTGATCTTGACAATATGAAAAATGTAGAACAGGAAGTTTTTCAAATGTTTAATTTAGAATATACTTTCTTTTATTCAACCCACAAATGAGAGCTTTTTTATCGTCCAACATTTGGAAGTAATATTTTTTCCTCTAATGATATTTTAGCAGTATTTTAAAAAACCGTACAAACTGTGAAATAACGCCTAATACAACGCCTGTGAGGTGATTCGATCAAAACAATCATGTTTTGCTTGATTTTGAAAAATTCCCACCATTATTTTGCTACCTTGATAATAATACAAAAAAAACCAATTTATTTATTAACTTGCATCACCCCAAAACAACCCTCCAAAAAAAAAAATAAAGTGTCATTGCGTTATATTACGGTGTTTACCGGATATCGCAAAGTGATTCTCTTGAAACTCTTCTAAAGTATGAAATCTGCTCAACTCAACAACAGATTATCCTGACTAAAATCTGGCAAAAAAATCAATGCTAAAAAACTGATTACGGAGGAAAATGCGATTAGTTTAGTTTCGTCACAAAGTCCGAAGTTTTTGATTCTGGGTTATTGAGATTTGTCAGCTCTGAACGTAGTGGACTTTCATTTAAGAATGTAAGATCAGAAATTAATATGTTTTCTTTTTTGTGTAGTAATATTTATGTCAATTTGGGTTTCAACTTTGTTCCTACCCCCATCAGAGCAAAACTTGAGGTTTTAGCTTTATTAGAAAACGCTCAAAAAGGAAAATAATGATTCAGATTATTCAGGGCCTTCCTACAGAAGCAAAGATCTACAGATTTCCAGGTCATGATCCGATTTACAATGATGTTTGTTTCCAGAAATCCGATTTCTGATAGGAAAAACATTTATTCATCAAAAAGCATTTTATGGTTTTTTGGGTGATTTTATGGTTTTTTGGGTGACTCCATGTCTATCCGCAAATCGAGACCTTGATCTTCATTTTCTTCCGTCACGAATTGTAAATCTGAAAACATCACATCACTTTAATTTTCAGAGAGAACTCACTACTAAAGGCACTGTGAGTACTTTCTCCACCTGGAGATTTTACAGATTGCTGGGTTTTGGTATGAGGTTGAGATTCGCTTCTGCTGAAAATTATATTGAAATTAGAAGATCTGAAATATCCATGAACTCACCCCAGTTTCAGCCGACTACTCAATCTACGGAACCTTCTTCGGATCGAAATCGGATCTTTATCAGAAGTAGAACCTACACTTGTTTTACTATCCACATGAACCATTTTTGTCTTTTCTGATTCAGGAATTCTAGAAAAAATATGTTGCAATTTTTAACGTTGGTTTTTAACATACACAACATCTGCAGCTGATCCCTGTAGAACATGAGGATGCTCTAGGAGAATACTTGGATACATCGGTCCAAATTTGGGATCTGAGAATTGATCAATGTTCAGAATTGGGCATTCCGCATGACTCTGATCCACTATTTGCATTCCTGTCTGAAAACTAGGAATGGTATTTCCAAAACTAGAGGATTCCTACAACCTTGATATTTTTATCAATTACCCAGTTGCCTTCAAAATCATCATCATCCTCACCAAATGGATTCAGAAGTGCTTCAGCAACCTGAAATCACCCAGATTAATTTCAGAGGTTCGAAAAAAAAAGTATACCTTCATCCATCCCAAATAAAGGAAAAACGATGTGGCTGGAATCAAGGGAATGCATCTGTACCACTGAAAAACGACTGATAGTGTTTTTCTCAAACTAAACCACCAACCAGAAACTCTTCCGTCTCCGTTGGTATGTATTGTCTTGTGAACAATGTGAAGAAAAAATGAATACGAACGGCAAGAAAAACTATCTGAATATTTATTCCTGATGTTTAGATTATGGCACATTTCTTAATTTTTAGGTCAGGATATGACCCAGATTTCAAAATTAGTTCATGACCTATTTTCAGTTTTAAGATCATGACATTTTTTCAATTTCTAGGTCATGGCCTAAATTCCAATTTTTAGGCCATGACCTAGATTTCAAAATTAGTTCGCAACCTAGATTTCAATTTTTAGGTCATGATCGTTTTAGAATACCTGCGGGTAAGCAATGGGTATTGGAACCCAATCAAATTTACACAAATTTTCCAGTTGAGTTCGAAAATCTCGAATGTTCTGTAAAAAGCGTTGAGAACATTTTTTTAAACCAGCGACCCACATTCAGAACATTGTTGGTGGAAACCGGAGCCTCAATGTATTTTTGCTGAAAACTTTCGATTCATAAACAATCTAAACTTAGAAAGAATTACATCTTGCATTCTCCAAACAATTGAATTACACCAGTTAATTGGCACCCAATACTTATTATATCCAGTCTCAGTTTGTTCCAATTCATGCAGCTCATTCTCAAATATGAATCCCGCTTCCATTAGGCTTTTCATAGTGGGAAACCGTCTTCGAACTCTCATCGAAATATCTCGGTACACCATAGCCTGAGATAATACTAAATATCGAATGATGGATCTTCTGGATAAACGAGCGTTATCATCTGTTCCTCTGATTATTGTGCTCACCGATAGAGCAACTCTGGAATGGAAAATTCCCAGAAGTAATAACTCTGGATAATTCTTACGTCTCAATGAAACTGATATTTTGAAGAATAGTCTTCCAACGATCCACCACAATCGTCACAAAGAATCCAAGCATGAATTTAATATCCAGTATTCCGAGAAGGTTGTCCAAACGAGTAGCTTCTTTGTTAAGCGCTCTAAACCCACCAATTTTTAGGTCATTCTTGATTCAGAACTAACGTTCGATACTCTATCGGAATCACCCAAAAAATAATTGTTGAAATCATAGCATATAAGCAAATCCAAACAAGAAGTTCAGCCCAAACCGCCTTGACAACTGATCCTTTCCATTTTCGAAGTAATCTCAAAAATGCGGAATATCGAGCAGAAGACACTGATAGAGCATAGGAAACTGTCATTTTGGTAGGGACAGTTTTCAGAAAATAGAATTACATTGAATTATATTTAGAAAATTTCAGAATAGAAGCAGTTTTTTTTCAAATATTTCGTCTGTGTTGATTTGAACAATGGGAAATAAATAGAAAATGTTTTCAACTTCTCTCTCGTTCTCGTCATTTGCATACCAGCGTTTTCCACATTTTTTGACATCAAAATAGCATTATTTTGCGAATAGAGAAGAGTTGTGAAATATCATACAAAGATCAGGTTAAGATTGAACATATGAAGGTGGACGGAAATATGTGGACTTCAGAAGATCTTGGAATGATGAGTCAGGTCGTCCTTTCAAACTTCTAGAATGAAACTTGTCGTGTACATATTTCCCAAATTGAAAAGGTGGAGCACAATTACCTGGACTGATAAAAACGGATATATCTTCTGTCATAAGTATCTTGGAAGCACGAAAATTGGTAGAAATATGATTTTCTTTACTCCAAATATGAGCCTAGTACAACGCACTACTCAAATTTTTTGTCATTACAAATTTGAGTCCGGCCGTGATGCGCCGCCTGTAAACAAAACAATTGGGCTCCTTGAGCACACCAGCTGTTCTGAAAATGTTCTGCCTCCATATTCTTTCCTTTAACTCGATCTGGCATATACATATTGTATCTGGAAAGGTAATCCTCGTCGCCGTGCTGAAATGACCTTTTCTCTCTTCCGTCGAGACTCAACCACCAACAATTTTTTTTAGTCATTTCAATTGCTTTCCGGCATTTAGTGCTGTACTCTCCTCGTATTCTCCTTTTTTGGATCTACTCCTAGGCAAAAGACAAAATCCGGCCTGGAAATGGTCGTAGTGTCCACCCGCATCATGATCTATTCACGAGAGAATGGGGCGAGAATAGCCGGAACGATTGAGAGAGAAAAAGGACTGGATGGAATGGAGTGAGGATAGAAAATAAGAGAAGGATTAAATTGCTCTTTTTTGGAATAAGAAGACGAAGAAAAAAGAACAAAGAGGGTCGCCAAGAAGTCTTTGGATGAGGAGACACAAGAGTGGGAGGAGAAGGTCCGTGCCAAAATTGTCACCTTCCGAAAATGTTCCGAGCACTTCATTCGCTTTTTAGTAGTATTTGTTTTCGTAAAAATTGGTGCTATAAGAGGCAGTACTATAAGAGTCAGCACATTTCAATGATTTTACTGATGCGATTTCTCGGATTTTGAAAAAAAAAGAATCTTCATGTAATTCTGCAGATTTGAAGAAACCGATTTCAGATATTTGAAATTTTCTAACCTCTGTTTTGAACTAAAAACTACAACCCCATGTTTCCTAAACCTCTCTCCTTCTCCTCTCAAAACTTCTTCACCTTTACACCGGAAATCACTCTCTCCACCTTCCAAAAACACAATGGAAATGACCACTGACGTTTTGGAGAATGTTTCCCTTCCACCTACCTTTTCTCTATTTTTCATAAAAATAATATTTTTGCTTTTTAGATGAGCTCCAGGAGTAGTGGGAGTCGGAGTACCAGTGGTGCATCTGGGATGGTAAGGAGATTTTTGTAATTGACAAGTTTATGAGTTTTCATTTCAGACGAGAGACTCTCCCGAACGAATCATATCCGCTACACGGGCAAGTAGAGTAAGTTTTTAACGATTTGTTTCCGAAAATCATAAAAATCAAAATATTTATGAGTTTGATAGGCATTCAAATATCTCGAGAAGCTCACTTCATATTCTATAGTATTATGATTTCTCCTATTCTAAAGAAAAGAACGCACTATTGTGAGCGTCCCTGTTGTTACAGATTAATTAGCAATGAGGATGAATTTGGAGCAGATGAGGTAGGAAAAAAGTTACAGTAACACCTGTATTAAAAGGGCCATTTTAATAGGAAGGCCGCTCTGTAATGTTGTTTGAAATTTGAAGTTTCTGTTTACGCTTCCAGTGAAAAATGCTCCGGAAATTCCGCTATTTCACACAAGTTTGTTCAAATACTCTTTTTGGCTCAAAAAATTGCTCGATTTCGGTGAAACTGAAAGTTTCATAAGAACGAGAGGTAACCAAGTTTTCAGATAAAAAAGTTTAGAAAAATGGCCGGAAAAATAGAAGGGTTCCCTCTAATTTGAGGGCCTCAGTAATAGACGATCCCTCAGGAGAAGCCTTGAAACAATAGAGAAGCCGGCTTTTCCAATACAAAATTTCTGTAAGATCAAGCAAGATCAAGCAAGTAAGAACGTTTCCTGAGCTGCAAACAGACGCAAAAAATGACTAGATGCTCTTTTTGATCTATATCTTCGTTGCAATTTTGAACCATGTAGTTGAGACGTCTAGTAAAAAGAAGAAGACGTCAACAATATACATCTAATTGCGGATGGCTCCTCAACAGAGCAACAAAAAGATAGATGGGTCTCTTCTGCCACACCCTCCAATCTCCTCTATCTCTCTTGAAATTTCTGGATCCGTTAGTCTGTGCACTTTATGATTCCAAAGTATACATTGCCACGTCGAAAAGATGCTATTCGACATAAAATTCGAAAGAGTGTCACTTTTGCAGACGTTGAAAGTGATTTGTGTCAGGTAACTATAATTTGGCATGTTCTCGTATTGGTGGTCTGGTCACCTGGATTTGGGGATGTCCATGGCTGATTAGAGTATCAATTTTGATTAATGTATATTCTAAAATGTTGTGTCAGTCACCCAAAATACCTCTTCTAAAAATAAAACCCGCCGAAGAAAACAAATCACCCAAAAGGGAGTTTAGAAAAAGTTAATCGGTGATTCGTGTAAGTCCCCATGTGTCTTTTGCTCTTCTCAAAAATGAAGAAAAAATGAAAGGAAGGAATCGCGGCAAGACCAAAAAAAGAATGAAGAGTAATGCGACATGCAATGATCCCAAGAGAGACAATTGTCCCCCAGTTGCTCCCTCTGGAAAACTATTCTCCTTTCGTTTTGGAAATTGTCGAAGCTTTTGTTTCGTTGTCACATACATTTTGGAGAGAGAAGTTGACACTATTTGGGATCTTTATGAGTAGGTCATTTTGTTTTTGTAAATCCTTTTTGAAACATTTGGAGAAACTCCAGAACCATTTCTCCAAATGTGTAACACCGTAACACCGTATAATAGAAGGATCCCTTAACTTTTACTTTTGAGCCCATCTCATTTCCTGTGAAATATATTCGAAAGTTTTTATCTGATAAATTGTTCAGCATAACATCAAAAGTTATTTACCAGATGACACATTATTGATATCTTGAATAAGAATTGAGATAATTTAGATTTACTCTAGAATTATAAAATGACGATGTCAATCTCTACAAATGCATTTCCTCTTTTCAATAAAGTAGCATATTCTCCGCGCTCAATGTCAAGACTCCTGAATAAGAGCAAAAAGAAGATAAAAGAGGGGGGAGTCGATTTGAACAAAGATTCCCATTTAGATAAGCTCATATGTAGACGACCCCCATGAAGGTCCACCATCGTTTGGTCTTCAAATGTTTTGAAGCTTTTAGTTTTGCTTGCAGCATATTTTTCTGCAAAATAATCCCAACTTTTTGTACCAAAACTCCTTCAGAGACTCGTCCATGAGCCAGATTCAATGGATAGTAGGTCAAGTCCGTATATAAGACCTGCTCCGTATAGTGGAGGTGTCCATCCACATTTCGAAGAAGAAGATGACAGGTCAAGAGTGAGTTTAAAAAGTAAATTCGGTTCTCCTAACCTATATTTTTCTTAGCTTCATGCTTCTGCACTTTATTCTGAACGACGAACATCATCCCGGAAATCGCTGAGGTCTCAGAAAATTGATTATCATGCAACCACAATTAAAACTTTGTGGTTTGATTTCTGTGCTCGGACGTCTTCTCATGGAATTCCATATGTTGCGTAAGTGTTATGAAGAAGTCTGTAATAAGTATCATGTTCCAGAACATCATCATTTTTCGGACGATACGTGTGGGCGGCATTGTTCATGTGCATGTTAATGGCATTCTTACTACAAACCTATTGGACTATGTCAGAATATTTACAGTATCGAACAATCATTGAAATGCAACTTCAATTCGAAGCAGGTAGGGACTTTAATTTGATTGCAGAACGTACAGTGCGGTCAATATCTTTAAGACTCCCTTTGATTTTGGGCGCACAGAAAAAACTAGAGGAGATATCAAAAAACTGTAAACGCCATTCGATTCACAATCATAAATAACCTCTAGTGACAAAGTTTCATAAGTTTAGCACTATCCCTGTCCGTGTACCATCAAAAAAACCCATATGCAAGCGGTCAATATCTTTAACTAGGGAATGACTCACAGAAGAAGTGGAGTTATGGGACGAGACCTATATCATTCGAAAGAGGATGAAATTTCATTTTCAAATATATGCTCAGTTTTTGCGGCGGCCTCCGCTAACTCGAGAAATTTAGGTCAGAAGTTTTCAGTAGATTTTGCACTGAAATGCATACGTGAACGCTTCCACGTCCTCATTTCTTTTATACGCTTTGAAGAACCATTGAAAACAGCAGTGGGATGGTTCAGTGGTAAAGCGGCGGGATGGGGAAATGGTACTCTATGGTTCGACTCCTTCATAGTCGAAACTCTTTTTTTATTTTTTGTTGGTTTTTTATATGACCTGTTTTTGAGCTCAAAAGCTGTTTTCAGCAGTTTTCCATACTCTAAACACCTTTGGCATCTTGTCAAATACAAATTAACCAAGTTTTTGGAAAAAAAAATTTCTGAAGAAAATTCGCATGTTTTCATGATCCATACACCTCTTTTCAAATTTTCAAAAACAATTTTTTTTGAAACACAAAGAAATCTATATTTATTATTATAACGAGTTAAACAGAGGTGCACAGATGCTTATCCTTGATAATAAAATGCTCGAAGCATATGAACTCCTTGCATCTGGAGCACTTGATGAATGCAATTTTTGGCAATTTTGGCAATTTTGGCAATTGGTTGGCAATTTTGGATTCTTTCCTTGATATTTGGGGATTGTTTGGAGGCGGATCCGGATATCTTTGGAGCAAAAGAAACATGAAATGCGTTATATTGAACGACATATCGAACAGAAAGAGAGAAATAAATCAAAATTCTACCCAAAAAAAAAACGAAGAAAACGTGTGCCGCCCGTTCGCCGCCCGTTTCGCCGCCTGACATAATTGTGGAACTTTTTCAACAATTAATCAAACTAATGATCAAACTGATGATTAATTGTTGAAAAAGTTCCACGATTATGTCTCGCTTTTATAGACGGGCGGCGAACGGGCGGCAAGCGGGCGGCTCACCGCCCGCCCGGATGGAAACCCTACTGGAATAATCCCGCCAAGGATAAAAAAATCGGAAAATTTGAAAAGAGGTGTATGGATCATGAAAACATGCGAATTTTCTTCAGAAATTTTTTTTCCAAAAACTTGGTTAATTTGTATTTGACAAGATGCCAAAGGTGTTTAGAGTATGGAAAACTGCTGAAAACAGCTTTTGAGCTCAAAAACAGGTCATATAAAAAACCAACAAAAAATAAAAAAAGAGTTTCGACTATGAAGGAGTCGAACCATAGAGTACCATTTCCCCATCCCGCCGCTTTACCACTGAACCATCACAGGTAGAGGGGGACTGCTGAAAAACTGCTAAATGACAGCTGAAGAGGCGCAAACTGGCGAATGACTGCTAGTTGGCAAAAAAATGATAGAATCTTATTTTCCTAAAATAGGACCACCTCAAAAAATAGGTTGTTGAACGACTGCTGAATGACAGTCGAAGAGGCGCTGACTGGTCAATGACCGGTGGTTGGCGGGCCAAATTTCTGCAGAATGAAAAATTTGGTTGAAAAAAGATTTTTCTCTTAAAACATGATAAAAGTCATAGAGGGATCTGGGAATCTATAAAATGTGTTATTAGAAGCACTTCTACGAAAATTAGAATCTGAGGCGCGATTGGTGAAAAACGGCTAAATGACAGTCGAAGAGGCGCTGACTGGTGGATGGCGGCTGGAAAAAAACGCTGTAAAATGAATTTCTGAATGTTCCTGGGTATCCATCTAAAAGCATGTTTTCGCATTTTCTGTTAAAATATGGTAACTTGAGTTGTCATTTCGTGATAATAATCCTCCGTTTAAGGCACGTGTTTCCGGTCATACTTTTCCCATTTTCTGAAGAGTTCCGACGAAATTTTTTTCTGAAAACGTTGTACAATTTTTGTCTGATAATGCTGTTCTCTTTTTGTTTCTTTTTCTTCAAAAATCTCGACAATTCGTTTTTAATTGCCGTTTTAGCTGACGAGTTTCGGAATTTCGGTTCGCAACGACACTCCGAAATTCCGCCTGCGCCTTGTTTAGCGACACAAGACTCAACGAATTTCTCGTCTAATTTTCACAGTTTTTTTCGTTTTTCGAAGTGTTTTCTCATTGAAATTCAGTATTTTTCGCTCAAATTATCTAAATACTGGCATTAGAAAAGCATCAAAAACATTCGCGCACTTTCTTCCTCGCGTTTTAGTTGAAAATGCGAAAAAATCGGTCAAAACTCGTTTCGCCATAAGTTTCTAAGGTTTCGCAAGTTTTTGCTTCGGAAAGTAACAAATTTAACGTTGCAGAGGTTTTTATGTGGTGAGTTGGTGAGTTTTTGTATGCTCCGAAGCAAAAACTGTCGAAATCTCTTAACTTTCTCATTCTGTTGCCGAAAATTCGCCTCGCCGACACTTCGCAAGTGTGATGTTTTGCAAGTGCTGTGGAAAGTAACAGCTTTGCAAGGTTCGTGCATGAAAAATTATACGAAAATCTGTTGTTTTTTCTGCTTCCGATCGGCTTTAAAATATCACATGCGATATGTCGAACTTTTGAAGTCTCTGCTAAAAATGTCGCTGAGCCTTAAACATGTAAAGGTTTTTTATATGCTAGTTTTTTTGAGTGCTCAATTCATGTTACGAACTCATCAATTTTACTTATTCTGAAAGAAAGTCATATAAAAGCGGAAAATACTGTTCAATGAGAGAAATGCTGAGAACCGAAAGAAATTGGAAACGAGAAACGAAGAAGGAAAAAAGAACGAAAGGAACGAGAAAAAAATCTTCGCATTTTAAAATTTGAATTTTTATAAAGTTGGAAGTTTGCGAAAACACATAGAAAATCGAAGTTCTGTTCCCTATAGAATTTGTAATTTCTTATGTGTTTTCTCTCATTCTAATCATAAAAATTCAACTTTGAAAAATTTGGAGTTATTTTTTCAATACAATACACAATCCACAGAAACTATTAGTTTAATAAAGAATTTCTATTGTTTATTACCTGTTTAATGATGAACTGTCAAGAAAGCGCTATCATTTTTGACGGCCCGTCTTCGAGGCGCAAATCGTTGCAGACGGACCGTCGGCGGCGCGCGATTCGACTGCCGACTGTTCGCTTTTCGGCAGTCCGCGCCCGCCAGACGGGCCGTTTTTCGGCGGTCCCCCTCTACCTGTGATCCCACTGCTGTTTTCAATGGTTCTTCAAAGCGTATAAAAGAAATGAGGACGTGGAAGCGTTCACGTATGCATTTCAGTGCAAAATCTACTGAAAACTTCTGACCTAAATTTCTCGAGTTAGCGGAGGCCGCCGCAAAAACTGAGCATATATTTGAAAATGAAATTTCATCCTCTTTCGAATGATATAGGTCTCGTCCCATAACTCCACATCTTCTGTGAGTCATTCCCTAGTAAGACCCCCCCCCCCCCCGGATTTTTCGATGTTCCAGTGATAATTTTCATGAGAAATTTTTTTGTAAGTATCAAATACTAGTCTAAAAATCGTTCTTAGATAGTTTTAAATCAAATGACAACGGTTTCTGAAAGAGTTTCCTGATCAGAAATTGGGTTCTGAAAATTCATCTCATGATTTTTGCTATTTTTGAGAGAATTTTTGGTTTTATGGAAAAATACAGCGTTCTACTTGATGGAACTCTATGAAAATTTATATTTTTTAAATCCCAAAAAACTACTCAATGTTAGCCCCGGAACTCGTCAAACTGCCCAGCTCCGACTTTAAGAATCTATACCCATCTGAATTCTGCCTGAATCTTTACCAAATGACTAAAACATCAAAAAGGGAATGAGATCTTTCTAAAAATATAAATTTTCATAAAGTTCCATGAAGTAGAACGCTGTATTTTTCCATAAAACCAAAAATTCTCTCAAAAATAGAAAAAATCATGAGATGAATTTTCAGAACCCAATTTCTGATCAGGAAACTCTTTCAGAAACCGTTGTCATTTGATTTGAAACTATCTAAAAACGATTTTTAGACTAGTATTTGATACTTACGAAAAAATTTCTCATGAAAATTATCACTGGAACATCGAAAAATCCGGGGGGTCCTAAAGATATTGACCGCTTGCATATGGATTTTTTTGATGGTACACGGACAGGGATAGTGCTAATCTTATGAAACTTTGTTACTAGAGGTTATTTATGATTGTGAATCGAATGGCGTTTACAGTTTTTTGATATCACCTCTAGTTTTTTCTGTGCGCCCAAAATCAAGGGGGGTCTTAAAGATATTGACCGCACTGTATTGAAAAACTCCCTTTCAGCGGCATTCCCAGCAGCGACAGTATGCAATCTGAACGCTTTCAAGTACAGTGAACTAATTCAATATGATGAGATCAAGGAAGGTGTAAGTAGAGAACGTTCGAAAATGACAAGAGAAATCTATACTCAATCGTTTAGTTCGATTATTGGGAGCGAGTGATCAATGCCAGAATGATGAGCGATAGTATGAAACCGGGAGGAGAGATTCTGGAAGCCATTAGTGTCAGAAAGTGAGTTTCTCAGAAACAGTAAGGTTTCACTTTTGACATTTCCAGAAAGAGAGCAAAAGATAGAAGTGATTTGTTATTTCCAATAGATGACGAAGACTTAGAAGGGGCAGAATATCAGCCAGTGTTTGTTAGGTGTACGTGTATGAATATGGAACAGTGTGTGCCAAACAGAAACCCTTTGGAAGTAAGAATTTGCTTTTTTTTTATGAAAGAAGCAACAAAAATTACAGGTCAATGCTTCCATTTGTATGTGTTTCGAAGATGTAACACGGGGTCTGATATGGCCATGCTATCCAACATCAGTCTGGACTGTAAAGGTACTTTTCGAATCTTGATTTTTTTCTGAAATCTTCAATTTTTAGAAATGTTCCGGTTGCTCTATTTCCAACACTTGTCCAGATCCAGATGGCCCGAACGCTGCAAAAAATATTGCCAAGAATCACAATCCATTGCCTTGTCTATGCCAATCAATTTCTCATCACTGCATGGTTCATCCAAAGGATGAGATTAGATGGTGGAACCCGAACAACTATACAGTTTACTCTGTAACTGACCCACCTACAACAGAAATTACAGAGACTGAAGAGGCGTTTGGATTGAGTGTAATACTATTAATGAGTCATAGAATTATATATTTTTTTTACTTTAAGGACTTGAAAGATGCGGGAGCCATCACCACTCAAACAAAGGAAAACTTGATTTTCTTAGTTGCTGCACTTCCGAGAGAAACTAGACGAAATCTGTCTTACACTCTCAATGAATTTGTGCTCCGGTGCTCCTTTAACTCAAAGGATTGCAGCATGGAACGGTTACTAGCCAGACAAAATCAAAGTCAAAAAATAAAAACCTAATTTTAGAGACTTCAAACTTCATATCGACCCGGAATACGGTAACTGCTACACATTCAATTTCAATGACTCGGTGGAGTTGAAAAACAGCAGAGCTGGTCCTATGTATGGTAAGTTTGAGTTCAAAATGTTATTCTCAGAAGTCGCTTATTTATTTTTAAAGGTCTTCGTTTGCTGTTAAATGTCCATCAAAGTGATTACATGCCAACAACAGAAGCAGCTGGTGTCCGATTGGTTGTCCATGAGCAGGACCAGGAACCATTCCCGGATACCTTTGGATACAGTGCACCTACTGGATTCATTTCTTCTTTTGGACTAAAAACGGTTTTTTTTTAATTTTTTGATTCAGTTCTAACAAAAAAAAACTAATAACTTTAGAAAGAACTCCACCGACTAAGTGCTCCATGGGGCAATTGCAGTGACACATTCCGACCAGTTCCCTACATTTACAATGAACATTATTCTCCGGAAGTTCGTTTCTCTTCTACTAATCAACTAAACTTTTCAATGTTCAGGGGTGTCATCGAAATTGCTTCCAATTAAAAGTTCTCGAAATATGTGGATGTGGAGATCCAAGATTCCCTCTACCATCAGAAGAACATCGACATTGTAACGCAAAGTCTAGAACTGATCGTCAATGTCTCTCAAATCTAACAAGTGACTCTGGAGGATACCATCACCTTCATGAGCAATGCGAATGTCGACAACCTTGTCATGAAAAAGTGTTTGAAACTGCTTATTCAGCATCTGCATGGCCCAGTATTAACTTTAAAATTGGTATGTAAAGCCAAACGTAAACTTCACGAAGAGCATTTTTTTCAGGTACCGACTGTCCAGCAGTGTCAGATATATTTAATGACACCGAAGCGTGTACAGAATACTACCGACAGAACACTGCCTATATTGAAATCTACTACGAACAATTGAATTTCGAGTCTCTGAAAGAAACCGCTGGTTACACTGTTAGTTTTGCTTTTTGAAATTCAACGAAAGGTTTTCAAAGAAACGGTTAATCGGATTATAAAATGATTCCGTTTACCAAAAGTTCAAATTTCATAAAATTAATAACAAAAGATTAAGTCTTGACTTGATTTCTAATTTCAGCTTGTCAATCTGTTCTCAGATTTCGGAGGTAACATCGGATTGTGGATCGGTTTCTCAGTTATCACATTTGCAGAATTTGCGGAATTGTTCTGTGAGGTATGTAAAGTATTTTACAATTCAAAAGGGATCAGAGAACCTGCAAAAGAGAAGAAGTTTAAATGAATTTTTAAAAACCCATAACTTTACTGAACTGATTAACAGTACATACATTTCAATTGAGAAGAGAGGGGAAACCAAAGTTAATTAACAGTAAATCTCGTTTTAAGGTTGCAATAAAATGTTTTGACAATTTTCGGTGGTAGCCAAAATAGCATCAATGATCCGATACAAAAGTTTAAAAACCTCCAACAAAATTTGATTTCAGATATGCAAGCTGATGTATATCAAAGGAGTGATATACGTACAAAAGAAGATTCAGAAGAAAGAATACAAATCATCGTCTTTGATGCAAATTGATTTTCTTCAAAGATCTCCGAAGAAAGGACAACGGGAGCCTGGAGAAGATGAAATGTCCACAAACGAATCGACAAAAGAATTAATGAGTAAATCATTTAATGAACGCAACAACATGTATTCATTCACCATCTCGGGTGCTTCCTCAATTTATTTTAGTTTTTTTTTTTCATTTGTCTTTCTTGTTTGGCCTTTTCTAGTATTGTTTTTTCTTCCTTTTGATATTTTTTTTCTAATTTTTGCTTATTTGCTAAGATCTATTGTTTAGGTGTGACAATAAAAGAAATCAAAGTCCAACGAGCATGTTATGTATTTCAACATTCGAAGTTTTTTTTTTCAGAATTTCAGGTTTATTTATATCCAGAGAGTTGGACTTTTTTGTTTACTCAGAGTTTCAATCATTGCTTTAGAACTGACATTATTTTCAGTCAAGACCATTTCCTTTTTGTTTCAATTGTCTTTCGTCAAAACAATCCAAATTCCTTAGTTAGCCAAAAGAAATGGGCGGTGCCTGAATTCCAGTGTCCGTGCATGTTGAAAACTGAAACAAGGCTAGTGAAGGAATCGGCAAGGATTATTCAAATTTTATTCAAATTTTCAGTTGCCTATCCTCTTCCAGATGTATTTATACACTGTCAGTGGCAACGACAACTACCAGTTAAACCACTTATTCCCGAATTATTCTTTGTTGTTTTACTGTGTGTTTCATTTCAGTTGATGTATTACAAATTCTACTAACGGTTACTCGAGTATTGAAATCTTAAAATAATAAATGCTGGTAAAGCTAGAAGGTTCCTCTATGTCCAGTTGTTTCTGTCCATTGCTATTCATACATAGAAAATGAGCTTTCATTAACCAGATCTTCATATTTTTAACACACTCTTCTTTTTCTTCTCTTCCTTGTTTCTCTGTTTTTCGTTTTTTTTTCTCTACTCAGCACATCCATTACATACTTGACACATTCGTTTCAAAATATTTGTTCATGTTTATTTTCATCGCTTTCAGAGGCATCTCAAATTTGAAAGTCTTCATGGGGGACGACAGTTCACAGGATAACACGGGATCTCCACCAGCAACTGGAGCAGCAGCACCCGCTGTGGCCCAGGCAGCTGGAAATGCACAACAACAACAGCCAGCTAGTGCAATCAGAAACAAAGTGGATGTTCCGCCTGGGTAAATACATATGCTACCAGTTACCTTTATTTTTACTTGAGAAGAAAAACATTATTCGGATATAGCAAACAGAAAAATTAGAGATATTAATGATAGTGAGCGGGGTTCGGTAACACTACTTTGAAGGGTGGCGCCCAGTTACCCGGACTGATAAAAATGGATATATCTTCAGACATCAGAATCTTGGGAGCACGAAAATTGGTGGAAATGTAATTTTACGTTTGATTCAAAGCTACTGAAATTTTCAAGTCAATTCCTCAAGTATAGGTTTTGTAATGATTGTCCAAAGATGAAATCTTGCACGCCGTTTTGATTTCCATAAGATGAAGCAACTTTGACAAGCAATAACTCAGCTCAAAAATTATCAATCAATTCGAAATGTTGCCAGTTTACTGATGAATTATTTGAAGTTTTGCATTTCAAATTTGAGCTCTGTACAACGCTTTAAACAAATTGTATGCTGGTGCAAACTTGATTCCGGGTAATTATGCGCCATCCCTGCGAATAGAACGTTCGAGAACTTCGAAGATAGGTAAACGGGAAATAATACTTTCACACAAGTCTGGAAGTATCTTTGAATTCCTATGAAATCTCATAACATTTCAGTTCTGCCTACCATATTTTGAATAACTTTAATAGATTCCAGTACAAAAAGAAATTCTTGGAAATTAGTTTTGATTTCAGAAAGTTATTCAGGCGGTATGTAATATTTCATAAAACCCCTGAATCAAGAACAAACCTGAAATTCTTCCCAGCATCTTTTAAGTTTATCAGAACTTTGATAAAATGTAAGAAATCATCAATCACTTTCCACAGTACATATCTTTTTCTGTAATTAAGAAGAACAAAATGTATCCATTTTCCCATGACCACAAACAGGTTTATCTCTCCTTATTTTAACCTTTTTCTGATCAAAAAAAGATGAAAATGAAACAAAAAGAAGATACACTTATCAAGAAAGAACAGGGAAGTAATTGAGAAAAGAAGGAAATTTCTGACATCAGTTACAAAATCTTCAAAAATCAACAATTTTTTTAAGATTCGGAAGACGTGTGAGTTCAGTGGAAGTGGTGAAAAACGCGATGCCACCAACCAAAAAGGCATCTGTCGTGATATTCGAGACTCCTGATACTCCGAAAGCTGAGAGGTTAGTTCTGGAAGTTTCTGGAAGTGTCTGATAACTTCTGTTGTGTAACAGAATCAGATTTTCTAATTTTGAGAAAATTAGTTTATCAAACATTCCATTTTCTGGAACCATTGTTCACCTGGAACTCATGTTTTCATAATGAAAATCAGAATTCAAAAACCCAATGAATCAGAGCCGAAAAACCTAATTTCTCATTGATTCCTCTTTCGATTTATCATCGGTGCCCCCTCTCAATTGTCTGATGACGTCATCGTCATCTCATTGTATTTTCAGTTTCAAATTGAAAAAAAAGAAGAGGCTTGAGCACTGTATAGTATGATGAATAAGCATAAGAAGAAGAACATGTTTCTTTCGATGTCTGCGTTTCTCTCGCTCTTGTCTGGTTTACTATTTATTTATCTGAAAAGAAAAAATAGATTGATGTTTGTAAGAAGTTGAAGTTATTGTCATTTCAAATAGTCCGTCTCATGCTCAATGATTATTTCTACTAGAACGAGTCATAAAATTCATATATTCCTACTACAAGTTTTTCAGTTAGGATTATTGAGGTGAGCATCTTTCTAGGTCACTTAGACCCTCTAGGATAATTAGACACGCTGATGTTTTTCCGGGACGCTTTTCAAATAGTTGTTTCTCATCATTTACACAATACATATCCCGAAAAAATCGCCGTGATAAGACAATCATGCATAAGTCAATAATTGTTTGATCTCCTACAATACCCTAAAAAAGTAGAGTCAATGTTCGAGGATACTGTAAGTGCTCTAATTGAGGCCCACCCTATCGTGCACTTCGAGTTCCATTATCTCGGTTCCTATAAGAGATGTCAAAATTTTTTCAGCTGATAAAATATTGGCGATATTGTGATAAGTAATTTATTAGTTGACAACTTTTTGAGAGCTCTCACAGAAATCAAGATAATTGAGCTCAAAGATGACGGTTCGCGTGGGCTTCGAATAGAGAATTTTCGGTATACGGGGTACTTTCTTTTAACTACCACTAATAATATTTTTCAAACTGATCACCTTATTTTCGAAACTCCTCCCAGAGACATTTTGTTTAAATCACAAAAGGTGGAATGGACACGGAAACGAGCAGCGGGTGATCTGTGTTCGTTACTCAAAAATAAACAAAAAACCGAGAGAAAATGATAAAAATGATAGAGGTCAGATTGATATCAGATATCTCAAGAGACTCTGTCTTGTCCTTCTTGAGTACCTTGACTTGGTTTTTTGACCAGTGTCCAGTCATTTTTCTCCCTCAATTTCATCACAAAATTCATCTGCTTTATATTTTCAAAAAGGGCATTTGTACCTGTATTTGAACAACTGTATTTTTGCATGTTCTTAAAGTTAGTCAGGTGACACTTTCTTTCAAAATTTCAGATTCAAGTTTTCTGACTAACTGATCGCTAGAACACCCACTGATCAGAGGGTTATGCAAATTGAAATTTTCGGAAAATTTAGGATTATTGTAAAACACCATGGATTATGTTAAAAAAGGAAAATTCGGGAGAAAAAAAAGTGAAAAACAAACCATGATCTCGTAATTCATCTCAATTTCACATGCGTAAATTGAACAGACACATTAGGTAAATTTCGGAAATCGGATCGTCGAGAAATTGATAAAAGATGAAGAGATAGATTGATAGAAGAGAAAGGAAGAAGAAGATAAAGATTTGCCGAATATCTTTCTGTGTCTCTGTATTCATTGTTTCTTTTGGCGGGTAATAGAAGGCGTATCACCTTCTGAACGAACTGATCAGGATAATTATTTCTGCGTCTCATATGTTGATTATATATTCTCCAAGTTGGGAATGAGTACTTCCGTTCTAATTGAGTCTACATTATTACGAGATAAGATTCCTAACATAGCTTCCGAGCTTTCTCGCAATATTAATTTCGAGTTGAAATCTGATCTTTTGAAATTATTCGATTTTCCAATTACCGTAACTTTCAGTTTTCAGGTCCCTTAGACGAACTTTCTTATGATTTTGAAAAGTAAAGTTATGTAAATCTAGAAGTACACTTTTTCGATTTTTTCCAACTTCTGAATCCGATTTCCGCTCATTCTAAAAATAGTAATCTATTGATCCTTTTTAGCGAAACTGTTTTCTGTGATTGATAAGAAATCAAAAGAGTAATAAACTTTAGAAAACAATTGAGTAAGATGATACCCTTCACTTCTCAATTTCTCCAAAGTTCTCATCCATATTTGTGTCCATATGAGAAAACTAGTTATCACACATGATTATGAATGATAACAAGGACCTTTTCCCTATTTTAAAAAATTGCCATTGATGACGCGAATCATCAGTAATCGATAGAAGATCATAAGGATTGGAGAGAGTAGCATCAATGATCAAGTCAGAACACACATATGCTTTGATTTATCAAGAATCTAGTCATCAGTTTGAAATTCTAAACATCTTCAATTTCCAGAAGAGCGTCGTCGTGGTGGCGCAATCTAGTGATGGACGACGACAAAACCGCGGCAGCGCAGCAGCCGGAAATAGTTTTGACTCCGGATAATGCGTAAGTATGAATTATTGAATCAAATAAATCTTATTCTATTTTTTAGTGGCAATGGACTTGAAGATCGTCATCGCAACATCTCAACTGCAAGTGTAGGAGACAGTGAGTTTTGTTTAAATGCAAAAGAAAAATCGAACTTAGTTCATTGAAGCCCATAAGAATTTTGATACTCAACACCTTAACGTCATTAAATGTCCTAAAAAGAGCACAAAAGAGCACATAAAAACACAGGCGGAACACAACCAACTGATAGAGTCAGACGATGATTCACTTCGGTCGTATTTGCATGTCCTTAATTTTTTTCGTTCCGCTCTTTCTACTTTTAATTCAAACTATCCAAGTATTCATATATTCATCTAATTTTGTTTTGCTTCATTTCATCTGTTCCTCTTTGAGAACATCGCACTCTCATCCTCTTATTCAGCGACCTTGAGATGGAAAGGACAGCTGGCGCCATGGAAGAGAGCCGTCTGTACAAAGATTTGAATGTAACCGTGTCAAATATCACACTTTTCGCTTTCCAGAACAATTTTTCGCAACCAAAATTTGCTTTTGACCGAAATTTTGGGGAAAAGTTTATTTACGACGTTTTTTTGTTTTTTTTTTAATCAGGGTTACTGTTAACAAGCTGCATTTTATTTTACGCGCAAAATGTGTGAACACCGAGAAAAATTTGAACGTGTAAATTTCAATCAATTTCAATTTTCTACCTGCTTCTTCGATTTTCGACCTAGTTACTGTTTTTTATTCATGTATTTTAGTAAAATATGAACAATTGGGATATCCTTTCATTGAAAATACACCAAAATTTGATATTTTCTTTAAAATATCAATGTTTCCTTTGGAAATTAATTTATTTTTTGGTCTTCATAATTTTCTGTTTGAAAATTTCTTAAATTACCAAATTTTGAACATTTTCGTCTTTGAAAATTATTACATGGAGAGAATATATCATCTCTTGAACTTTTTCGTTGCGATTTTTCTGATTTTCACTGATAATGATAAAACATCAAAAAACGCACACAGAACACAAGAAGATAATAGTTTCTAGTCTATTCGTGTTCATTCACAATAGACCCAAGTGCATCATCGAGAATCAGCTCGAATACTTCATAGTTTTCTATAGGACGAGGGATAGATTTCCAAATCTCAGTGGAACGACTCAACCGTTCTGACAGTGTTTTTTTTCTGCACAAATCGTTTCTTTATTTGCCAATGTTTTTCAAATGGTTCTATCTCTGCTCTCTTCACCCAATTATTTGTCTTGTGAGTGATGATACTAGCAAAACGAAAGCAACAAAAAATTCTCAGTTTAGAAGTAGGAATGCCCCTCATCCACACACACTCTAAACTTTTGCTCTTCATAAATCACATGAGGGAGCAATATTTTCGCATCGACAGCGGAAACACTATCAATTTTGCAAATTTTTGATTTTATCATTGGTAATTGCCAACCAACCATACTAAATTCCTTGATGATAATAATAAGTCGCCGGTGCGTCTTTCGTCAGACGGCTATCTAGTATTGCTTACAAGAGTTATTTTCCGATCTCCATAATGTTCAAACAGAAAAAAAGCAAAAAGTACACTAATTTCGCTAGGAATTTGTTTTTCTTCTTCTATTCTGCTTTGATCCTATTTTGAAAGCTTTCCTTATAGTATTCTTCTTCATTTCAATTCGCAATAACCTTCAGCTTGTCACCAATTCAATCATCAACAACGTCAACAACTCAACAACAGAGAACTCAAATATAAACAATATTTATCTGCTTCTCACCCTAACCATAGTTAAATGACCATCACCAACGGTACCGGTCCACCCGCGCCGCCATCGTTCAAATTCGTGATCGGCGGCGATGATCATCATCAAGATGGGGGTTCTCACGAGCACTCGAGTCTTTTGGCCACTCACCACCAGGTGGGACCAACGGCTCCAAACACGTCCGGAATAGTCAGGCACCCAACGAAAGTCTCTTCTAGATTCTTGCTCTCTGTCGAGACTGATGCACCACCGCCAATGACTAGAGACGACAGTCATAGTAGGTTTCTTGCCCTCGGTTCTGCTAGTGCAAATTTTAACCAGCTATTTTTCTTCTCTTTTAGTGGAACGGCAAAAAAGGGCCCATGTCTAGTGGAGTAAACTAAAATTAAAATCTTGATGTCGGCTTTGATGAACAATGTAATTTCAGGAGAACTCTACGCATGGGGATCCAACAAAGATGCTGGTGGCAATCACAATCTCGCTCTTTTTGAAGAGCCATCCATGCCATTCTTCTCGAGTTATTTGAAGGCCCATATCACCCCAGGACCTCTTGAACGAGCTCAAAGCTCATCTCACGGAGGCCATGGAGGAAAAGCTGATCTTGGTGTACTTCTAGGAGTTTATCTGCCGACCATACAGCATATTCTCGGAGTTACCATGTTCATTCGTCTCTTCTGGCTTGTCGGAATCGCTGGTCTCGGACAGACATTCCTTCTTCTCTTCCTTTGCTGCTTCTGTGTATGTTTTTAATGGTTTCGGTTGAGCGAAATGTTTTTCCTAACTTTCAGACCTTCCTAACATGTATCTCGATCTCGGCTGTTGCAACAAATGGTGTCGTGGAATCTGGTGGTGCTTACTTTATGATTTCTCGTAATTTGGGTCCCGAGTTTGGATCAGCTGTCGGAATCCTGTTCTACCTTGCTAACACTGTTGCTACTTCCATGTACTTGGTCGGAGGAGTTGAAATTTTGTTGCTGTACATCTTCCCAGGACTCACTTTCGGCGGATCCGACGGACAACACGATACTTGTTAGTTTCCATTACCTACAAACTGGCCTCATTGCTAAAATTTCAGCTCTTTTCGGTACTATGACCAACTCTCTCCGATTCTACTCCACGATACTGCTCTTGATCGAATTCGCAATTGTTGCCATGGGTGTCAAGTTTGTGCAAATGCTCGCACCTGTATGATATTTCCCTTTTTTATGCTTTCTTTAAATTTTTTGTATTCAGGTTTCGCTCATTTGTGTGATCTTGTCGATTCTAGCTTGTTATGCTGGTGGAGCTACGAAAACCATGTACCCAGATTCAGGACAATAGTGAGGATTATTAATACAAGTAATTGAAAATAAAACAATTTTTCCAGTGTTTGCATGTTCAATGAACGCCTCCTCCAATCGAGCGCATTACACAATGAAACAGTGGCCCTCGACGATATTTGTGGTTACTGCAACAATAAGTGAGTTTATTTGAAATCCTCGCCGAAAAATATCCGTGTTTCAGCAACACTTATCTCTTGGATAAAGTTTGCGGACCAGAAGGATGCAATGATACAATGCTCGCACGAGGCGGATTCAGTTGCATCAATGGTTTCCCAGGGTTCCAGGGCGGAAAAACACTTCTCAACAACCTTGGACCTAACTATCTTGCCAAGAACCAAGCCGCAGTTGGAATCCCAGCAGACCTGAAGGTTGATGTTTATCAAGACGTTCGCACCACATTCTTCGTCCTATTGGCTATCTATTTCCCAGCAGTAACAGGAATTTTCACCGGAGCAAACATGAGTGGAGATTTGAAAAATCCGCAAGCTTCGATTCCTGCTGGAACCATCGCTGCTAACCTGACAACATCATTCATCTACTTCTCATTGGCTTTCATTTTTGGCGGAGCCATCGACGGTGCAGTCTTGAGAGACAAGTAAGGGCTTCTTTTTCTCTTATATTTCACACATTCCACATAAATATCAAATAATTTTAGGAATGGACAATCTGTAGGCGGGCAAATGGTTGTCGCCCTTCTTTCCTGGCCATCTCCATGGGTTCTTCTCATTGGATCGTTTTTATCGACTTTCGGTGCTGCTCTTCAATGTCTCTGCTCTGCTCCACGTCTTCTTCAAGCTATAGCTAAAGACGAAGTCATCCCGATTCTGTCACCATTCAAGAAGGTCACTGCCAACAATGAACCATTCCTTGGATTAATATTGACCACTGTTATTGCTGAAATCGCTATTCTCATGGGAAGCATGGACACAATCGCTGCTGTTGTGGATTTCTTCTTCTTGATGTGCTATGCTTTCGTCAATATCATCTGCACTCTCCATTCACTTCTTGGAGCACCAAACTGGAGACCAAGATTCAAGTACTACCATTGGTATGTTTATTACCACTCTAATTTCTCATCGGATTGCATACTTTTACAGGTTCCTTTCGCTTCTTGGAGCTGTTCTCTGCTTCTTCATCATGTTCTCCACCCATTGGGATTACGCCATAGTCGCTTGTCTTCTTTGCCTTGTCATCTACAAATACGTCGAATGGAAAGGAGCTAAAAAGGAGTGGGGAGATGGAATTCGTGGACTTGCACTGACTACCGCACAGTACTCTTTGATGAAGATTGAAGATAAGGAGCCACATCCGAAGAACTGGAGACCACAGCTTCTGCTTCTTCTCTCCATGCAATGGTCAAAGGAAATCATCGATGTTCGTTATTTGAACCTTCTCAACTTGGCATCTCAACTCAAGGCTGGAAAGGGTTTGACTGTTGTTACGGCTTTCTTGAAGGTTTGTCAAAGTTACTCATAAAAAACTAATTGATAGTCACTCTAGGGAGATCCAACCAGTCCTGATGACAAGAAGAAGGGAGAGCAAGTGAAGGCACGCATGGACTTCGACATGAACCAAGTTCGTCTTCGTGGTTTCGCCAAGACTCTCGTTCACTCGGAAGATCAAGTAAGAGGATCGATGTCCACTCTTGTTCAATCTGTCGGCCTCGGAGGACTCAAACCGAACACAATGCTCATTTCGTGGCCAGTACATGAACGTGAGGAGGACATGACCGAATACAACACATTCATAGAGAAAGTACACGCCGCTTCGATCAATGACATGGCTATTGTAGTCGCCAAGGGTATAATTGACTTCCCATCGGCTGTCTTCAGAATGAGTGGAATGATCGATGTTTACTGGATTGTCCATGATGGAGGTCTCTGCTTACTCATGGGGTATCTTCTCAAACAACACAAAGTCTGGCGCGGATGCAAGCTTCGTGTTATTGGTATTGCCCAAGAGTCGGATAACAACGTGAAGATGCAAGAAGACCTACAAAAGTACGTATACCAACTTCGTATCGACGCCAAAATCATGATTGTCGAGTTGGCAGATCCAGAAATCTCGAAGAATGCCTTCGAACGAACATTGCTTATGGAAGAACGAACTATGATGATGAGAGATCTGCAAAAGGTGTCTGGTGGAGGTACAAATATTAAAAAATCCGCAAATTTTTTCTGATTTCTACTGTTCTTACAGGAATGACACTATCGCTGCCACCAAATGCTCCACGAGCAGTATCACCGCTTGTCACATCCGAGAAGCGCGAGAATTCGAAGGATTCGGATGAGGGAACGACGACAGGAAGCGAAGAGACGCTGGACAAGAAGTCGCCGACAACGGACAACGAGCAGGCAAACCAAGAAACGAAAACGAAGAAGGAAAGGATGAAGGCACTTGACAGGTCGAAAGTATCCAAGATGCATACAGCTGTTCGACTAAACGAACTGCTGCTACAACATTCAGCCAACTCTCAACTGATTCTCCTCAACTTACCTAAGCCTCCAGTACACAAAGACCGTTAGTTTTTTTTCTTAAAAAACAGTTTCATAAACATTATTTTCAGAACAAGCGCTGGATGACTATGTTCACTACTTGGAAGTCATGACTGACAAGTTGAACCGAGTAATTTTTGTGCGAGGAACAGGAAAAGAAGTTATCACCGAAAGCTCATAACAGTCCAGGTGCTGTGCTTCATTTTGTCATGAAACTATATATTATGTTTCCGTCCTGTTATTTAGTAATCAATGCTGAATGTTTTGCAATCTCTTGCCCCCTCTCCCTCCTTTCCCAAGTAAATCACTCCTCTCTTCTCACATTCTCCTTCAAACCTGTAGAACAATTCCTTATATTGTTTCCTTCTGAGACGTTGTTGTCAAGCTCTCATTCATGCTTGACCTCCTGTAGTCTTCTGATTTATCGCACATCTTCATACGTATACAGCATAATTCACTTCGCGCTCATCTAATCATTCTTGTTTCTCTGAATTTCGGTTTCATACAAAGACACTTCTGCTCGTCTTACTCTCTCCCCAAACACACTCTTGTAACATTGCTATTGCCTCTATGGTCTTTGTGGTTACGTTAAGTCGCTGTGTTAGTTGCGGCGTCTTCCGTACTTTCGTCGGAATATGATGAACGGCATTTTATATAAAAAATATATACATATACATATTTCTAGGTCTTCCATGGTTTTTTTTTCTTTTCTTGAATTATTAAGGTATAACCCACTTCCTCTTTTCTGTTTCTTCCAACTTTGTAGACTTTTCCCCCACTAAACATTGCCGATGTTAGTACCGTAACCTTACGTAAACCATTATTCTCTCTTCTCTGTCCCCGCTCCCTTCTCCCCTTCTTTTTTATCTTTCACAGTTTTTTGTGCTAACGGAGACTGACTGGCTTTTTTATCATCATCATTCACCCCCTCCAATAGCATATTTATATTCGAGCTATTTTTCCAGAAGACTTCTTTGTTTTGTTTCCATTTATATATGTAGCATGCTATAAATGGTTAGATTTGTTCTCTCGATAGTTCTTTTGTTCAGGTTTATTAAATATTACAGAGTTGATCACAAAATATCACAAAAAGGCTTGGAACTTTCATAACATGAGGAACAGATGATGATCGTTTCGGTTTATTGAGATTTTTCGCTCAGCCGTGAGCTTCGCAAAGTCGAAACCGTCTAGTAGTTTTTGACCGAGATATCTGAAAAGGTTCGATTAACTTTGAACTTGAGCAATGCATTCCAACCTCATCAATTCAATCCACGATTCAGCACATTTTGGTGTTGCTTCAGTTTCGCAAAGAAAATCGAAAACCGTGCAGACGATTTGAGCACAGAAGATGCGGACGTTTTCTTCTGTCATATGTGGAGTCTAAAGTATACAGTACTATAGCTTAAATGGCTTTTCGCGTATCAAAACTCACAATATCCGGTCTGTAGTGTCTCTCTCCATACTTGAATACAGTCGGTGCAACCTGAGCTTCCAATTCATCCACATTTTTCACCGAGATATGAAGAATATTGGTGAAAAGACGGGCGTGACGGCGAACTGGATGGTTCTCGGGCAATTTGAAGATGTCGTCAGACTCCGAAAGACTGAATAGCGGACACAGTATTGGGATCCTCTGTAGGACACGTCTAAGAACGAAGAGACCGAAGCAAGCAGTTGGGAATGTGGAAGAAGCACGGGACTCGACGATTCTCCACGAGTCGCCGATGATTTCGCAACACTGAAAAATGAAAAGTGAACTTCAGATAATGACAGATAAGCTGGCTTGATAATGGATTACCTCCTTATCAATCAGATTCTCCTCGCTGGGAATCGACCGAAAGGAATATGTCCTCATTTGTTTCAATGGAGAATGCGACTTTGTTCGAATCATCGAACTCATTTTTGCCGTCATCGAATCATCGAGACTTCTAGCCATGCCCTCCTGGTTCGTAGAAGACGTCAAAAAGATTTTTCGGCGCTCCGAAGCGCTGTTCTTCTGGCTTTTGTTTTGGTAAACGATTGGAGACGTGGAACGGAGAGATGAGAAGTCCTAAGAAACAAGAAATCAGGATTATCGAATCGGAGATACAACTTACAGTGCTTGCACTTTTAGCTCTCAATTGTCCATGCTCGAACTCATCGAAACTTTCTTTTCCATTGATTTGAATAGTTGGTGGAGTAGTACAAGACTGCGAGTTTCCAGAAGATCCAGGAGCCAAATGGGAATTCTTAAACAGACGTTTTAGCATTGCTCACAATAATAAGAGTGAAAAGAGGTGTGGTTTCTCTCATACCTTGACGTTCTGGCTCTGACTCGGATCCGACAATCTTCTTTGACGTCCCAGCTTTCCCTTGAAAGATTTTGACGGTGTTGATGCGGCACCCGGATGTGTATTTCCCATTTTAATCTGAACGTGTTTTTGCTGAAAAAAAGAAAGGGGAACATGAAAGAAAAAGATTTGAAGAAATTGAAAATGCATGAGCGAGAAAAATGAATCATAAGAGGGCCTTCGGGTATGAGTAATAATAAAATGGGATAAGAGTTTTCTGAAAAAACGAGAAACAGGTTTTCTGAAAAATAAAAATGAGATAAAAGGATTCATTTGTCTAGAAGTTCCTATGAAGTACTCAGAGGACTGGATTCAGTTCAAGGCTTCTTGACAAAAACATAACCGCTCTATTAGGAGGGAGGCCATTCTATACTTGCATTTTGAGCTCAATTATCTCAATTTCTATAAGAGATAATAAAAATTTGTCACCTGACAAAATGTTTTTTAATGAAATCAGCTACACTTTTGCTCTTTTGCAGTTGACAAATTTTTGATATCACTTACTGGAGCTATGATAATTGAGCTCAAAGTGCAAGTGTCAGGCTCCGACGTCGTACTTTAAAGTTTTCGAAAATTCAAAAAACTGAGGAATTCTAGAATTTTGGAAAAACTGAATTTGTCAAGTTTCAAGAATTTCAAGAGTTTCGGTGAATTCAGTCGAGTAAATTATTTCTAAATTTTTTTTAAATCTAAAAATTCCAAAATATCGAAAGTTTAGATTACAAGCTCTTTTCCGGTTTTCAGTGGACGGCTTGGGGTGAGAATACGGTATTAGAAGGGAATGAGCAAAACAAAAAAAAACAAGATCACGATGGTTCGAAATCTAATGGAAAGCAAGAAATTCGGGATTCATCCAAGTCATCTATTAGATAAAAAATACGAGAAGACATATGAAGAGCCATGTATATTCTCTGTTTCCAAGCAATTGAACATAATGAATCATGGAAAGAGGGGACGCTCTATTTATTTCCAAATAAGTGGAGCATCTAGTTTGATGTCTTCTCCAAAAAATCACGGAGTCAAAAGAAGAGAGACAGGAGAATGTGCCAATTAGTTTATGTTTTCTGTTGTCTCGTGTCAGCTGTACGAATGAGTCCCCTGGGGGTTCTCAGTACCTGATGACGTTGAAACAGAAAAGAAAGTGGATGTTGAAATATTGGAAGTTTTTTTCAGAAATATATACCTGCAGATTCGTGTGGGGGCGAGAAAAAAAGAACATTTAAATATGGAAATTCGATGGGGAAAAAAGAGATGCCCCCACCTGGTTGGCTTTATTGTTTCTGTTTATAAATCGTTCATACATTTTCTCTTGATAAAATGATTTTACTCTTCCTTCTTACTCTCGTTTTGATGATTCTCATCATTTGGGTGGATCTTACTGAACAGTGAGTTCTAGAATCAAAGAAGACAGAAACGTTCTGCTTTCTGAAAATCTTTATGACTTCCTGAAGGGTTTCTTATCTCTAACAAAGGTTCAAAACAAAGACAATTTTCGATTCACACATAATAATAATCTTTTCCAGAGATGCTCCATTCGCACGCGCCCCGAAACCAAAAGGACTCATGATGGTAACAAAAAAGAGAATAACAGATTTTCGAAAAATGATTCATCTATTATTTTCAGGGACTTGGAATTCATATCTAACCTGGATTACATCTAACGATAAAAGAGTTCATAGTTTGATCTATGAACATTGCGACGATTTCGATCTTATTTTATTTTTTTGTTTCAGAGAAATAAAATGTGTTAAATTTAAGATCGAATTTGGAATTTCGTAAATAAAGGAACATATAATTCCTGTGTGTGAGGATAAGAATTCTCTAGAAAACAAATATAGTAAACAAGTAAAATGTTACTTTTTGAATACAGATTTTAGTCAGTAAGATTATCAATTTAAGCATACCAATCCGGACAAGATTACTTCGAATTTCAAAAAATGCGGAATGTTACATATATTCAGATTATCATATTTGTAAGGTAACTATCAAACTAATTTTGCACTTTGTCTTCTAAACTAGGTTCACATTGAATTTTCGAGTTTTCGGAAAATTCAAAAATCTAAAGAATCATTCAGGTTCCGTTTCGATTTTCAGATCAAATTCTGGATTTCCACAAGTTTTTGAATTTTCGAATTTCCGAATTTCCAAGTTTAACATTTTTTAGTTTTTAAACTTTGTATTTCGAATGCTCACAGATTCTACGTGCTATAATAAGATATAGTTTCTGGATCACTAGCTTTTTGCAAAACTGATATCTGAAAATTCGATTAAATTTGAAGAAAAATGGTACATCTGTGTGTGGGGGTATTATACTTCTGGTTGGTTGAGCAAAAATACCCGAGACAAAGAAAAACGGAAAAATGGAGAAGAAGAAGAAGGAGATGAAGAAAAAAAAAGAAGGAGGAGACGAAGAATTTGGTTTAATTAAGCAAATGGTAACATTTCACCACGAATTCTTTCATTCAACAGATCCCCTTTTCTTGTCTCGCGACGTTTTCTTTTTTGAGCTTGAATTTTTGAGCATTATTTTATTTTAGGTGGATTAGATCCAAAAGTTAATATTTTTAAAGAAAGAAAGATAATAAAAAACAAAGGATTACTGATGGCTTCTTCTTTTTCTTTTCAATTCTTCATTTCGAAAAGAAGCCAAAAATGAGGAAGAATAGGAGAAAGAAGATGAGATGGATAAGGATAGAAGTTTTCTTTTTTTTCTCGATCGGTGAATGGCCCCAGGGCTATAAATTGGATTCAGAAGAGTATTGAAAGGGGCGGGGATGGAGAAGAGGAGGGGACAATAAAATCTTGGTTTGAGAGAGGAATAGAAGAAATATATGGAAATGTAGTTTCAGATGGATGAAATTGGAGTTTCTAGAAAAATTTTTATTCAAGGGATTTTTGTGAATTGAAGTCAGAATAAAAGAAATCGGTTTTTTATAGTCGTCTGGTTGAGAAGACCTTTAGAATTTCAGATATCAGAGGTATGCCAGAATTGTAAGACTTCAATTTAAAAATTGAAAAGTTGATGTCAAGAAAGTACAAAAAGCTGGAAGAATCAAGAATTATCATTCTAGCAACAGAAATTCAAACAATTATTTACAAGCGTTTTTTTCGCTTTTTTTTTCAAAAGAAAATATTATAGTGATGAGACCAACAAATTTTCAGTTGTTCTGTCTTTTTATAGGAAAAATGGTTCGGACCTGAAAATTTGAGATTTGTGGGTGATTTTCTGAAAATTCCCAAAAATTAAAAAAAAATAGATTTCGGATTTTTGGAATGTTTTTTAAATGGGTTCCAATAAAAGTTCAATTTTTCGAAATTTCAAAAATTCGAACTGAAAATTTCCAAAAAAAAAAGAATTTTCACCAAAATCAAAAGTGGTCCTGAAATTTTAAGATTTTTCTTTAAACTTCCATGAATTTTCAAAAAGTTGGTTTTGAAATTTTGGAAAATCGTTGTTTAGAACGGTCCAGAAAGTCCAAGAATTAGAATTTATATTTTTTCCACATTTCAAACTTTCAACCAATCTACAAAAAATGATACGGACCAAGATTTAACGTTTTTTGGGAATTTTGAAGTTCGAAACAATTCGAAAACATTTTTGTTGGATTTTGAAAGAACACCCAAAAGTGTCCCAGTTTTCGAAAATTCTTGTACCTTGTACCTTAGAATCCACACAAGATCCGGTCACGCCTTCTCTTATTTTAGTAGGTTTTGAATTACAAGACCTTGTGGTCAAGGGACTGGAAAAAGTACCAAGCAAAGAATCTGCACATATTGTGAAAACTACTAAAACTGGAAATTTTGAAAGCACCTGATTTTTGGGAAATCAAAAACCTGTGAGGAAATACATAATACATATTTATTTTGACATTCAAAGACTTTCTTATCCCATTCATCCGGATATACAAGTCGAAAGGAAATGTCTTTGGTGTACGCTTCCTTTCTGTGTGCAAAAGAAGAAAAAAGTGCGAGTGGGTAGAAGAGAAATCTCAACTACGTCAACTCTTCTTTTCGACTTTTGAAAAACACTTGAAACATGCAGCAGCCTACTCATTTTTCAGGAATTTTTTAGGCCGCAAGAAGGACTACGTAGTGACGTGGCAGCAGTAAAATAGAAGATCCAAAACCAATTCCCAGAAGAGAAAAAGAAGAAGTTACTTCCCAAATTCATGAAGATCTTCTTCTTTTGTGTTCTTGACTTCAGAATACATGATTCAAAAAGTCATTGTTGAGCACAAGTAATGTGATACTGGAAATAGAGAAACAGAATTTTGGAAGACGACAAAAGGAGAAGAAAAATACACGGCGTATATTGGTAACAGAAGACGTAATTAGGTCATCTGGGATTATATGTGTGCACGATGAAAAAGTAGAAGTAATTCTCGTTTTTTTCTTGGTACCTAGAAGACGGCGGATCATGTCTCATTAGAATTGAATTCGTTTTATGAAATGAGAAGAATTTCCTGGGAACTTGCTATTAGTATAAATAATTTTTAATGAAAGGAAGAAGAATTCGAAAAAATTCGAAAAAATTCGAAAAAAAATGAATCTCGAGAAACAGATTTGGTTTTAAACTGAACTTTTAGAGAAAGTCAGAAGAGAGCCGATTTATAAAACTTTTAGATTTTCACATGATGAATTTTCTCAAATTTCTAGGCAAATCTATTATTCTGGAACAAAAAAAATTGGAACTGAAGAAGAGAGAAGCTTGTGGGCGCGGCCAAAATTTCCGTAGCGGAAGCTACCGTAACCTAAAATGTTAAGACCTTTTATCTATTGCCTTTCAAAAATTTGAAAAACATCTAACATGTCGGAAAATAAAGTGTTTTTTTTTAAATTTAAAAATAGGGAAACAAACGAAAGTTGAGGAACAATATTAAAGAAAAAATAAATACCGTAACATCTGTAATATAAGCGCCTCCACATTTCCAAGTTTGAGCACAATTATCTCTGCTCCAATAAGAGATATCAAAAATGTGTAAGCTGATAAAATGTTTATGACATTATGATAAATAACTCATTTGTTGACAACTTTTCTATATCTTGGACAGAAACCGAGATAAGCTGGCTCAAAGTTGAATGTTAGAGGGCATTTCTATTACAGGTTTTTCCGTAACTGCTATTTATGGTAGTGGCAACCAGATTTCCTCTTCCACACCTCCAATTTTTTCGTACCAGAATAATACAAGCGGAAGCAAAAAAAAATACTTTGACTACTGAAACAACTTGTAAATATGTGTACTGTCTATTCAGTAAAACGTGGTCGCGCCGCAGGTTGCAAAGTGACACGCCCCTTTATGAAACGCGTTCATTTTTTTTCTTCTCTCACACGTTTCACAAAGGGGCGTGTCACTTTGCAACCTGCGGCGCGCACACGTTTTATTGAATAGACAGTAATCTCCTTCGCTGAAAATGCGTGCAGCTCTTCCTCCTTTTTCACACACGCAACACTTGACAACTCAAGAAAAAATGGAAGTAGTGCTCATTGAGTTGTGACACAAAAATTGGAAATGGGCCAGTGAAGACAAGAAATATATTTGGAATAACAAGATTCGAGTAAAATGATATTTTTTAAAAACCTTCTTTTTTGAAATGATTGGGACGAGTGGTCTGGGATCCGGACGACATGTGTTTTGATTTTTTTAATCGATGGATTACTCATCCGAAATGGGAAATCAATCATATTTCGAAGAGATCGAACACTAAAATGTTGCGATTCGCAGGGATCAGAAATTATTTTAAAAAAGTTGAGCTGAACTTTAAGAACCGAAGAAAAATAGAAAAACCTAGAAGAGTATATTTTTAGAATTTAGAAAAAAACAAATTCGTCTTTCCGCCAAAGTGCTTTGAACCACGATGAAATTACATAAAATACATATTTGGAGACTTTATGTATTTACCTCCATGCCAACTTTGCATCTTATAAATTCACGATACTCGTCCCTTCCACATCCTCCTTGAGATCAGAAGACGTCAGGAGAAGATAAATGTAGCGTACTTTACTATTCAAATGAGACACGGAAATAGAATTGCACCTCCAAATAGAAGAGTTTTCCTGACTGGAAAGAACAGAACCAATTGTATTCTTTTTCAGGAAAAGAAGCACGGGGAGAATGAGACCCCCCCCCCCCCCCCCCCCAATTGATTCGATTAGTCAGGAATCATCAGGAGAAGTCACAGAGAGAAAGGGAGGATTGTTTTTGAGCTTCAATTAAGAAAAAAAGATGACTAATATATCCGTTTGCACACAGTGAGGGTGGTTGATAATTTGATTCTGAAATTAGCTTTCTTTTTCTACAATGTTCGAGGGACAGAGCAATTAATCAATTTATTATTATCACTTTTTGAAACATTCGACATGCAAAACTTTAGAATCCACATATACATTAAGAGTTCTATCAGAACCTATTGGAATATTGGCTTTGTTTTCTGTCCATAACGATAAATCACGAACGTTCTGGACGAGTTGATGTATTGGGAAACGGCCTGGGGGAGCGACGTAATAGTAGACGAATCGAGATCCACGTGGCACTGACTGCGTTGTCCATCTCTGGAAAACAATGTGATTGGAATTCAGAAATGTCTTTAGAACGCTACCTGGATAAGTGTATTAATTCCATTGGCAGTGATTTCAGCTTGCTCCAGTTCAATGTCTAATGCTTTCAGTGACAATAGAACATCGTCATTAATAGAACTTTTTTGAAGAACATGGAGAGTCTCCAAGGAAGAAAGACCATTTTCGAATCCGACAAACGAAAAGTCTTCGTCAGATTTGTAAACAGTAATATTGCGAAGATTGTTGGGTTTCAAGTGTCGCAGCCATCCATGAATGGATCCAGCGTTTTGAGGCTTTCCCGATTTCAAAACTCGAAACTTTTTGGTTTTAATAATTTCTGAGTTTTCCAAAAAGTTTGGTGTGTAACGATAGTTGGTTTCGAAGTTATCGCACGATACGTTGGTTGGGAGAATCAGCTTTCGGAGATATTTTCTGGCGAGGTCACGGATTCCTTCATTTTCGACAGTTTCTGTTCTGTGTCTACGACGAGCATTCTGAAGATAAACATCCATTAATGTGTCTCTGGATTTATATCCTGGCGAATTGAAGTTCATCTCGAATTCATCAGTACGGAGAACTATCGAAACGCCCTGATTAGCTTCATCGAACTCGTCGAAATACTCCATGAAATGGACATTTCCAAGAGCAAGAGGTGCTACCGTAGCTGCGACATTCAAAGCTTTTGAGCATAGTTTCACCGGAAGTCTGTCAAGTTAACAATCTTTAAAAAACACCATAAAAATTGAACGAACCTTTCTCGATGTGATAAATAACTGAAGATTTCATGCAAAATCTCGGGAGCGAGCTGATCGAGATGCATTTGAAATTTCTGTCCAATTTTCTTTGATAAAGTCTATAAGTTCAATGTCTTGATGTTGAATTTTGCCTTTGAATAAACGAGAAGCTTTTTTGGAGCTGGTGACAATCCTATTAAAGCTTGAAAAAAAGTACACATTCAAATAACGCAATAAATACATTCATTTGACCCATTTTGAGGGATAAAACTGAAAACTACACGACGGAAAAATGGAGATGGGAAAGCGACAGAAGAAAGTAAAGCAAAAGAAGTGTATTATGACAACATGGAATTGCAAATTTGTATTTAAAATCAAAGTGAATAAAAATTATTATTATTAGGCGTTCTCATGGCATCGGAGTCGAAAATTCAAGGGTTTAACGGAAGACAAGTCTCGATGGCGTCTGAAAAAAAATACCATAAAAAATTCTGCGGTTGAAAATTTCTGATATGAATTCACAAATAAATTATACAACACAACATTTCTGAAACTTACACTTATTTATTTATTAGATTTCCACATTGATCTGTACATCAAAATTCTGATTAAACCCCCGTACTATAAAAACAGTCTTACCGTAGCTTCCGAATCATCGAAGAACTGACGCTCCCAATCAAGACGATCGGCAGTTGGGTGGTCGAGTGGTGAGTTGAGGGGTTGACGTTGATTGTTCAATGAACGGTTGTTTCCGCCACGTCCCATCTGGAGATAGGTGGCGGATCCCCCGTTTCCACCACTTGACGCTGATGAAGCGCTTTGGCGTGACGCGGATATTCTCCATCTGGCTGATCCGATCAGTTCAGCTCTCCTAAAACAAAATATATTAACACTCGCTCAAATTCTTCACTATTAACTTTTTTCTGTGACTTATCACAATTTTTGCGATGAGAGCACATGCAACTCCAAACACTACAAGTGAAATGAATGCAATTGATGTGGCAGTGCTGTGATCAGATGCAGTTACGAACGCTGAAAATTTAAAGATGAATTGAGAGGAAAGAAGTGAAACAACATACTTGTAAGCGATAACTCCTCTGATGTCGTTGTAGTCGTCTCTGCGATAGTACTGGTAGAAACCGTGCTTGTGGACAACGCCAAATCAGATGAGTTATCCGAAGAGGTACCGTTTAGAACTTCGGTGAGGTTTTGCATCTGGAATTGCAAGATTTACAAGAAGGTTTCAAGATTACGATAAAAGTTGATAGTCTGGAATTGAATAAAGAAAGATAGTTCGAAGATAACAACTTCTGTTAACCGATTCCAAAATCAATAGGGTAAGCAAACAAACTATTTCATCGAATATCATAAAAATAAGAATATATAATTAGATACATACATGGTACAGAACATCGACGAAGGTGGAAAAGCGGAGCGCAGAAGAAGGTATTATGTTGTAAAGCACGTCTAAAGTCCGGCCGAAACTTGGAGAAAAGTTTTAAGAACAATGTAATAAAATGGGATTTTTGGTTTTCGAAAAAAAGAAATCAGGTGAGAGTTAAAGACCAGCAGGCGGAAATTGAAGCAAAGCGAATTGAAAAATTATCTCCTATTTACTTCATCTCCTGGCCGATTCGGTAGGTCTGAGCCTTATTCCAATCCATCTTGGCACGAGTAACTGGCAACTGACGGCGGAGTGCCTTGAAAGTTGTGTCCGACATGTTGGCGTAGTTCTCCTGAACAGCGTTTTGATATTTCGTCTCTTCTTCTGTGATAGCGTGGATAATGTCCTTGGCAGTCTTCTCAAAGTCAGCCTGGGAAGAAAGTGATAGGTTTCAACAGAATAATGGACAAAACTTACCGAAACTTGGACCTTCAGCACTGGTTCTTTCTCCGAAAACAGTTGCACATTTCCATCCTCGTAATAGTGAACTTGCGACAAAACCTTTCCCTTCATTTCTTGTGATCCCGATTTTCCATCACCAACCGGCACATTCCACTCCGAACGCCATCTTCCATTACAGAAATTCTTTGGCTGGAACTGGTGGGATTCGATACATATAGTGAATGTACCATTGCGAGCAAACACAACTCCCGTTCCACTCTTAGCGTAATGTTCGTCAATGTAAGTGTCGAGTTGAGTCTGGAGAGCCTGGCGCCATTGTTCAGTGATTCCCGACTCGGCTGGATGTGGTTGAAGGTCACTAGCCTCTTTGCGGACATGATCGTACTTGAAGCTTTTCTTCGAAACTTCGTCGTAGAAACGTCCGTTTCCCAAGTCATTGTATGGAGTGATCAAAGTCTGAAATTGGAAGAATTCAAACTGGGATAAAACGATGAAGTAAAAAAGATTTTCCTATGAACATTTTAACAGTCTAAAAATTCAGCTAACTACACACCTGCTTGGCGACTCCATCCAATTTGACTGGCACAAACTGTCCTACGTTGTACTGTGCGATGGCTGGCACGCATTTGTCTTTCAACAATTCATCATTCTTTAAAAGCATTCTCACCGAGTTGAACACCTGTAATTAGCAAATTGAACGATGTTGCGAAATAATTAACACTGAATGACAGCTTCAACTTTTCGGTTTCATTCTTCATCCAAATACTTTGAGAAACTGAATTTACCTCATTGAACTCGCCGGGTGGTGCATGACTGATGAAATCCGAAGCGATACGAACTCTCTCGGCATCAGTAATCTCCGACATCCTGCAAAATGATATTTGAACGTTCCGCGTGAATCGAGGTTGAGTGAGACAAACGATATATCTTTTAAGCATCGGTAAAGACCAGAAACAAATAAGAAACATGGTGATTCAGAGCTATCGGAACGAAAGAGAGCGAGACACAAGCAGCACAACGAGCGCATCGATTTTAACCGCGGGGCGCACTTTCTGTTGTCTTTTCAAAGAATTCCGAGGCGTTGCAATGAAATCTAACACTGGCAAAGAATCATTGCAGTTTTTATCCCATGAAAAATATGAAAAACAAAACAGATGAGTCAAGCATTAGAGTCGGTTGGAAAATAACAAAACGATTTTTAAATATATTGAATTTTAGCTGGGTCAGAAAGTATGATTTGAAAGTTTTATAAGGGAAAGGAACGAGAAGATGGTCGAAAAAATCGAAAAAAAAACCCTTCAATAATAAATTCTCGACGATGGTCATAGGTACTGTCAATCGCTGCGAGATAAAGTTATTTTTAACGGAACGCTCCTTTATACTACAGTATGCTTCTTAGGGGAAAATGAAAAAAACAGACGCCTTCAAAACTTAAAGTTAAGAGAAGAAGCAGAATTGATTGAAAATATTGCAGCAGGGGAACAAAAATTAATTGAAAAAAGACCACGACCACAGAATAGCTCACAGCTTCAAAAAAAACCGTAGCTTTACAAAGCTTCCTGCTTCTTCACACAGCCGTTACAAATTTAATCATAATTTCCGGAGTGTACAGAGTTTAAACTCTTCAAGATGACTCACAAAGTATCCCTATGATGTTTAAATTACTATCCTTCCACTCTATAGAAATGTTTTTCATAAAGCAAACAATTCCACTCTTTTTTCGGAAAGTGTTCGTTTCCTCTCTTCGCCAAGAATAGCCTCCCAACGGATTCGATACATTCTAGTTGTTCTTCATATAATAACTGGGTCAAGATGATCACGATCAACTGAAATTAGTATAAAAGGGATTTTGATAGATGATTTAGAATATCCCACCAAACAATGCTTCTCCGATTCCTAGTTCTTTTAACAGTTTCAAGTTTGGCAACATGCCGAAAAATTCATATTCAAGTCAGAGAAAATGTGACACAGAGTTGTCCAAATGGTTGGTTTCTAAATAAAAACTTTTAAGAAGAACTTCAAAATTTTTCCAGTGGATTCTGATGTTATTGATGAGAGCTCATTGAAAATCACAATGAAGATGTTGAAAAATGAAAATCCAGAAGAAGAAGATGATGAGAAAGATGAGGTCACCATCACAGATATCAATGGAGAGACTAGGAAGATTGACTTCCCAGGATGTTACAGAGTGAAAGTTAGCTTCAAAATGCTCAGACCTATTGAGAATCCGTTAGTAATGATTTCTTATGAAGATTGAAATGTTCCATTTTTAGATACATTGAAGCCTTCATGCAACTTGGACAGAATGTTCCATGTAAATCTGAGGATGCTATTCAAAATCTTCGTGGAGTTGACAGTATCTGTGCCAATGTAACAAGACCAGCTCAATGGTGTCCAGAGAGTTATAATTCTCAGCTGAGGGATATGCTCGGAGGAAAGACAACTTGGTAGGTTATGGTTTATTAAGAACTCTGTAAAATACATTTTCAGCAAGTTCTGCTCCCTCTGTGAGAACGTTAAAGAAAATTTAAAAGATAATGAGAGCAAACTGAACAAGTTAAAAAAGTTCCTGAGCAATGAAGGAAAAGAAGAGTGCTCAACGACTGATAACATCCATAGATACACTTTCAAGGTGAACAAAAAAGTCACTGATTCGTCTTTTAAAAATTTATTTTAGATGTGCACGCCAACACAAGACGATTTGAATAACGAAGGGTCAGATACCAAAGATAAGGTGGAGGAGTACTGGCAGTACCTCAAACAGGTTAAAATGGATGTTCGTCCTGTGATGTAGAGTTTCCCAATTGTGTATCATTCTCCAATTAATCGTCCTGTTTTGTTCCTAATTGACTCAAAATAACATCCCCCATCAAAATAAGTTTCAGGGAATCATGACTACAGTAATCCACGTCATGGACCGTAATCCAATCAAATCTGGCCGTGCTGATCAGTGCCAGAAGATGTGCGAAGTGTATGGAGATTCTGGAAAGATGGCAAACTCCAATTACAAGGAAACACTGACAAAGTCGATTGAAAAGTTGTGTGCGCCAGTGGACACTTATGCTGCCTGTTTGTATCATACTGTCAAGTTTGATGTGAATTCGGATATGTAATTGAAGTACTTGATGATACTTATAGCTGTAATTGAAATTTGTCTTTGTACATATTAAATAATAATAAATATTGTAATTGGCGAGAATCTCAAAACAATCCACTCAACTTGAAAGGGTATTCCAAAACAGCATACTTGTAAAATTCCGGGCCTGAGGAAATTTTCAAGGCCCGGGCCCGGCCCGGAAGGCCCGGTAGCAAAAAATTTGTCATTTTGAGTCAAATTTTGAGCTCACAATAAAATTTTCTCCATTATTTTTTGTGTTTTTTGATTGTTTGTCTGTTTGATAAAAAAATATCAACAAAACTCGAAAAAAATTTTTTGATCGAAAAAAATCACATAAGGGTCCCCCCTTATGTGTTTTTTGAAATTTTCAAAACTTGTGGAATGACAAGCCCGCCGGGCCGGGCCTCCGAAATTCGGGAAAAAGCCCGGCCCGTTACAAGTATGCAAAACAGAGGTCTAATAGGAAACTTCAAAATTCAGGAGCCAATTTCTGTTCTGAATCAAATATTGTTATTTCTGGTTGAAAAAAATCGGAGCTGTGGATAAGAAACGCTGGTTACTGTGGCCGAAGGTCCCAACTACCGTAAGCTAAAATGCTTTTATTTTCAGGATTCATTTTATGGTTTTCCTCTACTTTTCGTCACGTTTTCTGTTATTTTAGGTAAACAATAACGTGAAAGGGAAAGCATTAACTGGAATACATGAAAACCGAGTAAATAAATCCGCAATAAAATATCTTCAGGTTACGGTAGTTGTCGTTTTCAGACCTTTGGCTACGGCTGCCATCTTTTCTCTTCCACAGCTCCGATTTTTGCATTTAAGCAATGGGAAATTTAAAAACGCAGGAAACCAACTTCTGCTCTTTATCAAATACTGGTATTTTGTGTCTTAATATTAAGCCTAACCTCCTATACCAAAAAAGCCATCCCTGACCACAAAATCTATATGTGATCGGTATTTCAATTACATAATCATCTCCATGTATCTTGTCTGTTGTCTTTTTTTATAATTCGAGGGCATTCTTCACTTTCTCTCTATATCCACGATCTACGTAATCGTATCCATCCTCTTCTCCTCCACATATCACCCCATTTGTCTGCCTACCGATCAAACCACATGGACTATGAAAAGATCCGGCTTTTTCCTCATCTCTCTCGTCTCTCCGCAATAACCTGTTGCCCTTTTTTTTGCCCACCTTTTCATCCAATTCCTCTTCTGATCCTTCTCCACGCCCCATCAAGAATGCCATCATCATCGTCATCGCAAGAGATTCGAAAACATATTGCCGGCCCGGCGAATCTCCAAACACTTCTTTTTTCAATCCGTTTCTCTTTTTCTTTTCGTTCGTCAAGAGATAGCACAAAAAAGTAGAAGAAGAAAAGGGATGAAAGAATGAAAAATATACGAAGAGAACTATAAATCATTCGGTTTCCAGGACGAATACTACTTTTATTTGCATGATGTCTGTGTTTCGATTGGCAGATCTCTTCTTTTATTCATTGCCAATCTGAAATTGAACTCTGGTAAACCAAATAGGATTGTTTTCTTTTGCAGGAGGAAATTAACAGTAATCCAAATTTCAAGTTTTTCTGTTCCGTTGTACGGATCATTTTCATGATCTTCTGTACAGATTTCCATCTTGACAACAGTCTCCCCGACAATCTTTCCTTTCCATACATCACTTCTGCCATATTTTGAACAGATTCCTATCTTCGACGCAAAGTCTAACTTATGCAGAATTCATCGAATTCAGATGTCTAGAACAATTCGTTTTCCTAAACATCTGACTAATAAAACTTTCGTAATGGTTGTTTTAGGACTAACCAATCTTGATGTCATAAAATAGACCAAAGAGTCTTTGGGGTGACTGTTTCAAAGTAAACCTATCAAAGTTTAAGAAAGGTGTCAAAAGATCAGGAGAGACACTCATTTTGACCTTTTGAATTGAGCGAGTTTTAGATGAGGCATTTTATCAGTTGAAGGTACCACTACAAATATTATTATCATAATCTAAATACCTCTAAACTACAACGACTACAAAATGTTGTATTCCGACTACAGTATTCTTTTTTCGATTCATAAATGCGAACTCTTAAATTTCGATTGCATATTCAAAAGTCTTTTTCCTCTAGTTCATATATATTCAAATCCATTATTTTCCTTTCTCCATAATATCCATTCACTTCCGTCGTCTCCCGGGGGAATCAGGCCATTTTCTATTTGCAAGCAGCGTTTGGGTTCAAAAGCTGGAGCTGATGTCTACACGAAAATCTTGCCGCCTCTTTCCATCCTCACTTTCATTTCTTTTTCTCTTCCGATTCCCATCTCTCTGTTCTCTGTATCTGTTTCTGCTCGCTACTGCTGGTCCAGCCGTAGCGGCTGCCCCCTTCTTTCCACCAAACATACGGACTTTGCCCTTTTCTCTGAATCCTCTCACTTCTTCACCTACTCTCGTACTTTCTCGTTCGGCTAGCCAAGAGAAGACGGCTGCTGTGTCGCGCAACGTCTATTGCGCAGTCCGCAACTCGACACCACTCGATAAAAAAGAAACGTATGCATCAATTTTGTTGGTCCTAACCTTTTTATCAGTGATATCAGTCAGCACAATGCAGACATAGAACATGGTTTGATAACGCCACTTGCCGCCCTTCTCTGACTCATACATAGGTCTTACTCGATGTGCACATTCTCTGTTTGATTTAATGGTCAAATATGTATGGTTTGCACTCCTTTAGTGTTTGCCTTTTTCAAATCTTTTTTGGGTCAAATGTTTCATCTTTTTCAGCTTAGTGCCTTAGATTGTGCATTATCCCGTCGTCGTGTTTGCACTTTCTACTGTTGCTATTTAGAAGTTCGAGAGGGAAAACTTAGGATTTTCATTTTCTTATGATTTCCAGTATTTAGGCCAATAATACGAGTCTCTCACATCTCACTTTTAATTCAAGTGAAGTCTTGAACGAATTTTTGTCATGACTGTTTCAAAAATATTTCCAGAAATATCCTTCTTAACTTCCTTTTATAGACAATTGTTTTTAGAAGTTATTTAGAATTCCAATTTAAAATTTCAGATTTTGTACACCCCGGCGTCACTGTGTTTGCAGATAACTGCTGTAGTTTCAGCGGGAACTCCTAAATTTTAAATTTAATTTTCGTGAATTTCTATTTTTAAGAATCCCTTTGTCTATCAGTTTATCAAAACAGTGATTGCGTAACGTTAGCAGCAATCATCAAATTATCTAATGTTATCTTCCAAAAACGATTTTCGGATTTTTCTCTTTTCCTTGACTAGCGTAATAGCAAAAAATCGGCGAATGGCTGCGGACGGCGCGCACGCAATCCTCGGCACAAACGTGATCTTGCGCAAAATCTGGTTATATAACACACCGTGTTTCATTTTTATCAATTGCCGGGAAGAGAATAAGAAGGAGGAGACGCTAAAAACCCCGTAAAACACGAACGAGATCTTTCTTTCGTCCCTTCGTTTCTTGCCGCTGTATATCGCCCCTATTTTGTAGTCATCAGTTTTTTGTTTTCTTATTCCTCAGGTGTCTTGGGTTTCAAAAATTATCCGATCTAACAGTCTCAACCACAAAGCCTTTTTCTTTGAGATGTTCTTACAATTCCGAATATGTATTCCACACAAAGTTCTAATACTCTAACAAGTTTCTCATGAGGTTCCAATTGCCTACACCTATATACACCGTCACACCACCAAGTCGTTTCGTTCGTTTTTTTTATTGTTTAGCCTTTCTTTTTCTTTTCCTCCCATTCTCCTCCTCCTTGTCCAGAGATGAATGTGAATTCTTGTTCGCATAAATACAAATTCTCTTGTCTTCAAAAAGACTACTCTTTTAGAAAAAGAAGATGCAAAATATGAAGAATACACAATAATTACAAAGAACAAAATCTAGGTTTCCCTTAATTGTAAGACGCCCATATATTTAGTTCAATGATCTCGCTTTGATTTTCGATTCTGGAATTTTCCTCTTCGCTCTTCAAGTATTTAATGGCACGCTCTCGATTCGAAAGTTCAGCTCTGACATATTCGTTGTCATGGAAATTGGCCAAAACGAATTCCATCTGTCCTTCATTTCTCTCGGTTTCTCCGACTCTGTTTGCTCCTCCCCTTCCTTTTTGCTTCTTCTCTTATCACCAGTTTCTCAACTTTATATCATATAGTTTTGGCGCACATTTTTCGCCGACATAGTCATTGTTAAGCCCGATGTGTCACCGTCTCTTTCCCTTCTAAAATCGTATTTTCAATTTTCCAATTTTTCAGAAATATGGCAAAATACGACTACAATCCGAAGTATGGGTTAGAAAATTACAGTGTCGTAAGTTTTTGAATCACAAAGGCTCCCTTTATAACGTTAAATTTTCAGATCCTGCCGTTTGAAACGACGTTCGATGCCTACCGCTCAACGACGTGGATGCAGAACCATTGGTATCAATCAGTAACAGCGTCTGCCGTTTATGTAGCAGTAATTTTCACTGGAAAGAAGGTTTGTGTACCACATTTTTATCAGTGATGTTGCAGAATTTTGTTATAGTTAGACTGATAAGAGAGAGAAATCGGGAAAGAGGGGCTAGAAAAATGAAATGATAATGATTAGGAATTAATTGACAAAGAACATTGAAATTGAAAAAAAATCGCACCATATGCTGAAATCACCGTTTCCTAGATGAAAAATTATGTTTTCCGTCACTTCTATCGTCAAAAAACATCTGTACGACAGTCAAAAAAAAAAAAACTAAAGCCATGTGAAGCAGGTGAAATGCAAATTAATTAATTTCAGAGAAAAATCGTAGTCAGCATGTCTAAATTAACGTTTTTATATCGCCAAAAACTAACAAGCTAATTTTCAGATCATGGAGAAGTACAAGCCATTTCAATTGGATACTCCACTTTTTATCTGGAACTCATTTCTTGCCATTTTCTCAATCCTCGGGTTCCTCCGAATGACACCTGAGTTCATTTGGAGTTGGTCAGCTGCGGGTAACTCGTTCAAATACTCCATTTGCCATTCGTCATACGCTCAAGGAGTCACCGGTTTCTGGACTGAACAATTCGCGATGAGCAAGCTTTTCGAGCTCATTGACACTGTCTTCATTGTTCTCCGTAAACGTCCGCTCATCTTCCTCCACTGGTATCATCACGTCACCGTTATGATCTACACATGGCACGCTTACAAGGACCACACCGCTTCCGGACGTTGGTTCATCTGGATGAATTACGGAGTGCACGCTCTCATGTACTCTTACTATGCTCTTCGTTCGCTCAAATTCCGTCTTCCAAAACAAATGGCAATGGTTGTTACTACTCTTCAACTTGCTCAAATGGTCATGGGAGTCATCATCGGAGTCACCGTGTACCGCATCAAATCATCGGGAGAATATTGCCAACAAACTTGGGATAACTTGGGACTGTGCTTCGGAGTTTACTTCACCTATTTCCTTCTTTTCGCCAACTTCTTCTACCACGCCTACGTCAAGAAAAACAACAGATACACCGAAGTCAAAAAGGAGAAGAAGCAAGAAGAGGTAAGAATAAAAGTTCTTCATTCGTTGATAAAATATATAAATCTGCAGGTTGCCCCAATCGAAATCATGGAACTGAAAGAGGATATCAATGCTAACATCGCAGAGCCATCTATCACCACGAGGTCCGTTGCCGCCCGACGAAAAGTTCACAAAGCTGATTAGGTTCTGAGAAAAGGAACAACAATTTGTTAATTTTTGCTTCGCTATTCAAGTTTCTCGAAAATTTTCATACTTTTCTTTCTTTCTACTTCCTTACCTTATTTATACATCCGCGTAGACAAAACAGGCCACGCACAACTAACATATATATTCAGATCTCTCTCTCTCTCTCTCTTTTCCCATCCTCCCAATCCATTTTTTTTGTTAGAATTTTAATTTTACCTTCTTTTTCTTTTCTGTATTTTCCGCTTCACTTTGAAACTCGTGTGACACAGTTTAGTAGTCGTTCTTTTTCCCTTTCCCGCTTATTTCTCCCTCGTTATAACCGTATTTCTCTTGCCAAAACAAAAGAAATAATATAAAAATTCATTACTTCACAGAATTGTATGTCGTTAAACTTCTAGAAAACGTTAAAACTATGTCAGAAGGTGTTTATTATTAGGCGTTCTGCTTCTTCTCTCTCATTGGTCCTTTGAACGGCTCGTCAAGGAAATCGGCGACTTGTGGGAGACGGTCGGATCCGAATACAGTTTGGAGAACTTTTCCGTGATTGTCGGTGATATGCATCCATGGAGCTCCGAAGCACTGAAAAATGAAGAATGTTTTGAAAGATCTTTTTCGCGCCGCATAACAAAACTCACCCCATTTCCGATTGCTTCGTCTGTATTCTCTCTCAAAATATTCTTGACCTCCGCTGAATCGCTCATCATCAGCAACTCATCAGAATTCTTCACATGCAAATCTCGAAGCACTTCTGCTACTTGGCTCTTTGTGAAAATTGGCTTTCCGTAGGCATAGAAACGATGCCAGAGTGCACGGGCGACGTCTTCCATTAAGGCGTTGTCACGTAGTTGAGCAGCAACAAGGATGCGTTGAGGGACGATGGAGCTAGTGTTGAGCATCACATTCGTGTAGTCCTTTGGGAGACGGAATGGGATACCCCAGTATTGAGCACTGAATAGAAGATCTTTGTGCATGTATTTCTCTTTGATAGGGACACGAAGAGGAAGACCAGGGTTCTCTGGAAAAGAAGAGATAAAAATTGTTGTGTGGGCTTTTTGATATAAATTTTTTAATCAAAGACAATGCACACCTGTGTGTCTGACAACTCCTGCGAAGAAGAATGGTTTCATCTGAATTGGAGTCTTCCATACTGTACGATGGCGAGTGATTCCTTCGAAACCAAAGTAACTGTATGGAGAGATGACATCGAAGAAGAACTTGACCTGTTTTCGGTTTGGCATTTTTGAGATTCGGAGTCTATAAAGTAAAGTTAACAGTAGAAAAATAGGAGTTTCAAGAGGAAAGGAAACGAGAACGAATCACATTGATGGTCAGCTAATAATGATAGTGAAGACGAAGAAGAAAAAGAAAAGATATTTGTGTAAACACCAGGGGAGGTACCTCGATAGCAGCACGTGGTAGAGCAATTGGGGCATAGGCTGGCATCGAGCAAATGACAGAAAAAAAACAGTTGGTCTGCTCTTCGGCACAAATGACCCTGATCCTAAAAATATTTAGAGATGTTTCCAACTCGTCTCAGTAAAAACAAAAACGGGAACTTTATTTTCTTTGAAAACTTCACTGCATGACAAACTGATTTTCAAGATGTGGGCGAAAAAATTATAGTTTTGGGAATAGAAAATTATCAGTCAATATCTCTTGTGATCTAGAAAAAATTAGATGCAGCGAGTCTGTTATTATCGCTGTCTGCAAAAATGAAGGTTAGAGAGTATTTTTTGCAGTCTGAATACGGTAGCGATTTCGGAGCGACGAGCCTAAATAGCACATATTAATTAGAGACGCAGACTTTTTTCACTGCGTCTCAACCTTCATTTTTTCAGACAGCGATAATATGCTTTGTTTTACAACAACATTTGGAGCTGAAGTCCCACAACGACCACAACCGTAACCTAGAATTATTTTCATTTTCAGAATTTTTTCTCGATTCCCGTACTTTTCAGTCAATATTTTTGCAATTTTGATGTCCTGACTTTTTTGGGGGAAAACAATAGGAAACTCCACGAAGGCAGTGGAAAAGAAAGTACCGTATTTCCTCTAATTGAAGCCCATGGGCTTCTATTTTTCAACCTCCTTCTCAGGGAATTATCAAAAACTGAAATCACCGGAATATTTTTAAAAAAGAAAGACAAGCCTGCAATAATCTAATAGACGAACTACACTGTACGAACTGCACTAACTGAACTGCATGAACTTCTTTTTGAGGTTCCGCTTTTATGAATTTAAGCACGTCGGAGGGTGGGCTTCTATTAGAGGTGGGCTTCAAATAGAGGTGGGCTTCTATTAGAGGAAATACGGTATATACGAAAAGTAAGATACTTTTTAGGTTACGGTAGTTGTTGCTGTGGGACCTTCGGCTACGGCCACCGGCGTTTCTCTTCCACAGCTCCGGCTTTTTGTACCAAAATAATATATTTTCTCGGAAGATTTCACCGCATGATTTTTGAAATGTGGGTGAAAAATTATAGTTTCGGGAATATAAAATTATAGAGTTTCAGTGATCATGGTCAGTCAGCAGCTCGTGTGACCAAAGTTTAAAAAAAATGGATGTAGCGATTCTAGGAACAATACTACAAAAGAGTCGCAACACGTGCTGGGTTTTATTGCCGCTCCATGGAAGTAAAAAGAGGTCAAAACAAAGTTTGATATTTTTGAAAATAATAGTTCGTAGAAGGGCACCACATGACTAGGTAGATAAAGAAAAAGAGATAGAAAAGTGCAAGTGAACGGATAGTTAAACTGTCACAGAGCATTGGGAAAAAAGAAAAAAAAATAGAGGTGTTATTCAGATGAATTCCTGTAGTGTGTCAAGATGATGTGGTAGAAGGAAGTCATCACCCACGTTTTTTTGATCCTCCGATTCACGTTGAAATTGAAGTTCATTATATCTGGGTTCAATGAGATTCCAATTTAAATTGAGAAAGTACAATTCCAAAAATAATTCTTGACACATACAGAAATGAAGTTCATAAACCACAGAACCAATAAATAGAAACAAATGACTCCAGAGAAAAGCAAAATTTAAGAACCCGTGGTTGAGCTAGGTATTGCACAAATATTTACAAGAACTATAGGGGAAACTTTGAGTGCAAACTGTTCTATAAACCTCGTGGTTTTTAGATGAACATAAAAGTTAAGTCAGTGTATAAAAACATTACTGCTATCAATTTGGAAAAGGTGTCTTATCAACATCAACAATCAGTACAATTGTATCAATAAAGAGAAGAAAAGGCGGGAAGATATTGATCTAAAAAACCCGAAGAAGCGGTCGCTGTCAATGACATCCTTCCCACACCGCATCTTTCTTGCTAGCTATTTCATCGTGTTATCGAATTCCAAAAGTGAAGAGTTTTATAAAATGGATGAAATGACGCGCTTGTTTTCACCATCCTGTTGGGTTCCTGGAAAAAGTCGAGATGAAGTGATGAATGAGTTTTTTGCTGGAATCATGGAAGCTTATGATAGTTTGATGAGCAATAATACTATCCAGAAAGATCTTGATATTCCTTATGGACCAGGTATGTAATTTCTTTCTTCAGAGTGTGACATTGAAACTTGTGATGCAGATGAGAATCAAAAAGTTGATGTCTATGGAGATGTTCAAGATAATCTTCTAATATTTTTTCACGGTGGATATTGGGTGGTTTGTTTTGTCTTTTCCGGCTCCACTGATTATATTTGGTTTCAGGAAGGTGACCGAAAGTATTGTCTAACTCCAGTTCCTGCTACACTTGACGGTGGATTTGCTTTTGCATCGTTGGGTTATGGTCTTGCAACGAATGGTCGAACTTTGAGTGATTGCGTTAGCGATGCGGTAAAGGGAGTGGAGTTCTTGCTACAAAAATATCCAAATGCATCCAATATTCACATTGGTGGGCACTCTGCCGGAGCCCATTTGGCATTCCAAGGTTCGAGCTTTTTTATCGTTTCACAATTCATTTTGTTTTCAGCTGCTGTCAAGGTTCACAGTCCAAGTATCAAGGGATTATTACTATTTGCTGGAGTGTATTTTTTGGAAGAATTGGTTGGAACTGAAATCGGAAATGCTATCAAGTAGAATTCAAATAAGTTTTTTTTTCTGAAAAATTCCGTTTTCAGCTTGACCATTGACCAAGCAAAGCTGAACAGTTGCGATCCGACTCTTTTGGATGGAATGTTTCTCAGAAAATCGGTGTTTGTGGGAGGCCTCGAGGCTCCAAAGCTGATTGTACAGAACGTGGAATTTGTGAAGGGGAGAAGAGGTATTTTGAAGGTTTGTTTTGATAAATTCGGAGCTTCTGTGATCTTCAGTTTCTATTTCAGCAATTCCCGCTACTCAGTCATTATACACTCATGACGCAGATGTGGAACGACTATTCAATGATAAAATTTGGGTTGGGAGTTGAATAAAATTTATTATTAACAAAATGAAAAACAATTTGAAGTTTAGCGTCTTGTTCCATCCTCGAAGAAAACTCCTCCATCGATAGCACAATACTTTGGACAGATTCCTTTTTCTCCGGCACCTCCAGCAGATCCTGGTGGTCCCTTTGGTCCTGTTTCTCCATCTGCTCCTGGTGGCCCATCCGGTCCGTTTGCTCCCTTTGCTCCTGCCATTCCTGGCAAACCATCTGGTCCAGCCAATCCTGGTGGTCCTGGTGGTCCTGGGATTCCAGAATCTCCTGGCGGTCCTGGATCTCCTGGAATTGGTGATCCTTCTTGTGGTGCTGGTTTTCCTGGCTCTCCTGGCATTCCTGGTTGTCCTTCGGCTCCTGGGGATCCTGGTGGACCCTTTGGTCCTGGTTCTCCGTTTGGCCCATCAGGTCCATTACGTCCTGGTTGTCCAGCTGGTCCTTTGTCTCCTGATGGTCCAGTAGTTCCTTGCTCTCCGGGTGGTCCAATTGGGCAGACTCTGCATGGTGGTGGAGAAGCAGCCTCGCATGGGGCTTGAACTGTGCTTTTTCCGGGGACTCCTGGCATTCCTGGAGCTCCTGGCTTTCCAGGACGGCCTGGTTTTCCTGGCTTTCCGTTTGGTCCCGGTCCTCCTGGACAGCAACCCTGGAATATTTATGATTCGATTTCAGCATAATAAGATTCAACTTACTCCACAAGATCCACCACCAGCAACATCTGCGACTGGAGGACTCTCATTGTACTTTTCTCCTCCTCCGCCACCAGCAGCTTCTGGAGCCTTGTCTTTGTAAGTTTGTCTCGGGAATCGAGAAGTTCTGTTGGCGAATGGAAGATTCTTCATGATCTCCACCTCCTTCCAAATCTCTCTAGCGTGTTCCTGAAACAACGAGTTCTAGACGAGTTTTTAAGTTTCATCCTACCTCACAAGAGATAACTTCCGTATTAATGAGCTGCTTGACATGGAACATGTACATATAAATCGCCGGCATTGAAACACACACAGTGAACACCGAAACGATAGCAAAGCACATGGCGATGTTGGCCACCCATTGATAGGCACGAACACGACGACACGAATCGTCTTCCATCTTTTTTTTCCCGAAGAATGAAAGAAAGAATGGAATGAGGAATTCGAGAATTACGAATGCATTTTATACTTGTGAGGATGTCTCTGAATTTACTATTCAGATGAATATCAGCAACTAGATTTTCCGGAAAACTAAGTTGAAAGTAAAACCGAGATAGGAATTGCGATATTGGATTCAGATCTATTGTGTGATATAGAAAACAAGAATGAATAGTTGTATTAAATGGTACTCAAAATAAATACATTGGAAAGTATGAATACATGTATGAGTTCTTTGTGAACGGATTCCTTGGAATTCGTTCTGATCAGTTCACAGTTGGTTTGGGAAATTGAGCGTGTAGCCCAAGAACCAAGCTGGTGCCTCCATCAGCGATGATATTCTGACCAATGATGTACTCTGACGAATCTCGATCAGCCAAGAAGGCGATGTCCTTTGCGATATGAGTTGGACGACCTGAGAATCCAACTGGAATGGCATGCCTGTTAGATCCCATGTCGTCATAGAACTGAAAATTTCTTTGTTCAAGAATTCTGAAAAGTGATTATACCTTCTGTGATACATCAGAAGACGTTCCAGTAGCGCTCTCGTGGAATCCAGTCTGAACGATTCCTGGGTTGACAGTGTTCACACGGATTCCTTCGGAAATGAGATCAATAGCAGCACTTCTTGTATACTGATCCAAAGCTGCCTTTGCTAATGAGTAGTAAGGAGTTCTGGCCCACTAAAAATAGAAATTAGACTATAGTTTTTTGGAATTGTAAACTCACTCCAAATTTCAATGCGACAACACTCGATGCGTTAACAATTTCACCTTTAGATTTGGCCAGGTGTGGTCGAACTTTCTGTGTCATCTCTATCACACTTTGGAAAATACATTGGACATTGAGTTTCATTACTTTTTTGTATGTGTCAACGCCTTGATCAATGCCAAACTTCTTCTGAGCATCTGGAAGCGAAGCTCCAGCATTGTTGACAAGAATGTTGATCTTTCCGAACTTATTCAAAGTTTCAGCAATGAGAGAATCTTGTTCATCAGACGTAGTGATATCAGCAGGAACAATCACGAAATGGGATTCCGGCATTCCAGCATCAATCAAGGCTTTCTTGGTTCCTTGAAGTCGTTCTTCATTCCGTCCAGTCACCGTCACTTTGGCACCTTCTTTGGAAATAATAGAGCAGTCTCTCTACCGATTCCAAATGAAGATCCAGTGATAATAGCAACTTTTTCAGAAAAGCGTTTAGGCATTTCAAAGCAAATTGAAAAAAAAATCGAAGACGAGCAAAAACTCTTTGGAGAAAATTCACCTTACTTTTATATACGTACTCTGCCAGACGGTGGCAATTCGTGTTTTCGATCATGCAGTGTACTTATAGATGAAAGATGGAGAAATAGACGGTTAGAGAAAAACATCTCTTCCATATAAAGCTGCTGGTCACACTAATCATATAAATTTGGTGCCAGTTATTATGAACGATGACAAAATCTTTTCCTCGAGTCGCAAAATATTGTGTGCCAAGAAAACAATAATGAGAAGTCAGATTATTTTGTGAGTACTTGGTAGTCGGCTTGTAACTTCCGGACAGAAGTTGAGGGGTTTCTGGTTTTGTACAGAAGTATGATTTCAGCGGTCCCTAGAGAAAATAACGGTCCGCAGTGAAAAAAGCGGTCCGCAGTGAAAAAAGCGGTCCGCAATGAAAAAAGCGGTCCGCAGTGAAAATAGCGGTCCGCAGGGAAAATGATGGTCCAAAAAGAAAATAACGGTCCGGAGCGAAGTTTGCGTTTGGGAATTCAGGAAAACCCCATAAATCCTGTTTTTATTGAATTTTCAATTAACAATCGAATTTTTATGTTGTTTTGTTAGTTTTTTTACGCCCATGTGTTCCGTACTATCATTAAGAGAACACAATGTTTTATTATAACGGACATAACATATCAAAATGCAAGAGAACACCAAGATGAAGATGAACAGATGTATGAACAAAATGAAGGCATTGAGAATGAAACAAACGAAAATTATTACTAAGCTGTTCACTTTTTCTCTAAATACTGCACCGTTATAATAAACATTGTGTTGTCTTAATGATAGTACGAAATTTGGCTCTAGTTGGTTATTTTGGATTTTAAAGAAATTTTTGGATTTTAATAAAAAAATTTGGATTTAAAAAAAAATTTTGGATATTTAAAAAATTTTGGATTTTAAAGAAAATTTTGGATTCTGAAGAAAATATTGGATTTTAAAGACCTTGAAAAACTTTAAAATCCAAAAATTTCGTGCGTTGAAATTTTCATCATAAATTGTGGCCAGTGTTCTCCTTGGCTGTACTTCGCTGTAATCAGCATTTGAACAACTGATTTACCGTCGTTTCCAGACATTTTATAGTTTTCAAATTATTTTGGATTTTGTAGATTGTGGGAAAATTTTGAGACTAGAGACAAGCTTGATAGGGTTCCGAAGGTTTTAACTTTTAAAATATTTATAGCTCAAATCTTGTCGGGAACCCAGGATCGAAGGGTACATTTAAAAAAAAAGCTACGCTGAGGGTACTCTGAGTTCTTAGGGTACATAGATTCAGAGGGCAAACGGGATCTTAGGTGAACGTCGTTATAGCTTAAGCCTATGATTTGGAGCGAAAGCTAAACAGTCAGTAGGGAAAATTTTTTCCGCCCTCCCGCATGTACCACAAAATCCCATGTATGCTAGGAATCAATGTACTCTAAGAACTAGAGGTACCCTTTCCCGATGTACCCTTGGAGACTGGGTCGTTGAAAACATGTCCAACACAGCCAAATGTTTTAAAGTTAATGCCAAATGCAAGTGTTCCAGTGGAAGGAAAACAAGACATTTCAGCCTAAGCCTTTAAATTGAACAAAAAACAGAACAGTTTGGAAAAAATTCAGTGAGAAAAGGGGGTTTTCATTGATTTGATTTTCAGTACTTCATTAACTAGAAATAATTCAGAATACTTTTTGTTTGAAATTATAGGCTTAGACTGAAAAGACATCTCTGTACTGAGAAATTTGAAAATGACACCAAATTTAAAATATTTGGATTCTAAAAAAAACTATACCTCACTCAGCACCCAAATCAAATTTATTCTCAAGCAAACAAACAACAATCACGCCAAAATAGAGTAGTTGAGAAGCAGAAGGTTTTTTTTAAAGGTGGTGTACGGTGAAATTTTTTATTGCATCAAAATGTGCAGAAATGCATGTAGATTGATATAAAAATAAAGAAAACATTCAAAAAAAATTCCTTCATCGAGAAAAACGCATCGAAAAATACGCTGAAAGCCCTTAGGGACGAGGTTTTTTCTAGGCCGCCCGGTGAGTAAAAGCGCGCGAATTCAAACTTTTAAAATTTTTCCGCTCGTTTTCACTGTTTTTTCAAATTTTCCGATGTATCTGGAAGAAAAATTGACAAAAACCTTGAAAAATCTTGAAAAAACCAAAAAAAAGTGAAAACGAGCGAAAAAATTTTAAAAGTTTGAATTCGCGCGCTTTTACTCACCGGGCGGCCTAGAAAAAACCTCGTCCCTAAGGGCTTTCAGCGTATTTTTCGATGCGTTTTTCTCGATGAAGGAATTTTTTTTTGAATTTTTTCTTTATTTTTTAGTCAATCTACATGCATTTCTGCACATTTTGAAGCAATAAAAAATTTCACCGTACACCACCTTTAATGAATCTTTTCTGAATTCTTTAAAATCCAAAATTTTTTTCAAAATCCAAAAATTTCTTTAAAATCCAAAAATTTCTTTAAAGGTGGGGCGACATGAAAAAAAAATGTTCTCGAAATTCCGTTCAAAGATGCCCCTCGAGGAGTTGAACTTGTGGGGGTGAGAATTGAGGGTGCGACGCCGCTACCGACTGAGCCACACGGGCAAAGAGAAGGGCACGCCCGATTGCATACATAAAGGCGAGGACGACAGCTGTACGCAGAGTGACATTAAGCGTTGTACACCGTGACGGTAGAATGCACACTCTAGCTACAAAAAAACTACGAAAAATCTCCTGTCCCCCCACCTTTAAAATCCAAAATAACCAACTAGAGCCCGAAATTTCACATGGGCGTAAAAAAACCAACAAAACAACATAAAAATTCGATTGGTAATTGAAAATTCAATAAAAACAGGATTTATGGGGTTTTCCTGAATTCCCAAACGCAAACTTCGCTCCGGAGGGACCGCTGAAATCATATAGAGCCGAAGTTGTTCAAAAACGGCTGTATAGCAGGCCATGGTCACACTTTGGTTGGAAGCTGAAATCTGAAATACTAATCAAAACCAAAGTTTCAGAACAATTTCACAATCGCATAGATATTTTTCTGAATTTTCAAAAACTGATAAAAAACCTGACTTCACACCACTACGAATCTAATTGCCTTTTTCTCAATGCCACTACAGAAACTTACAAAATATACCAATTTGAACTTTGGTTTGCATTCTGTTTCTCTCCTATTTTTCTACAACAACAAATTGAAAGTCACAAAATTTTATGTCTATTTCTCTCGTTTTCTGACTAGTGGCCAACCAATATAAAGAGTGAAACTAAGTTATTTGCGAACGAATTTTTCATTGTATACTTCTATTTCAACCTACCTAAATATTATTAAAAATGGCTCGTTTTACAGACAAAGTTGCTATTGTAACTGGTAAGTTTTTCATGGTAGTATAAAAATATTTAGTTATGATTTTTTAGGATCTTCAAATGGAATCGGACGAGCTACTGCTGTTTTGTTGGCTTCCGAAGGTGCTAAAGTTACAATTACTGGAAGAGATTCTGAAAGACTCGAGGGAACAAGACAAGCGATTTTGAAGGCAGGAGTTGAGGAATCGCATCTGATCTCAGTCGTAGCAGATATCACTTCCGCACATGGACAAGATCTTTTGATTTCTTCCACACTTGAAAAATTCGGAAAGATTGATATTCTTGTGAGTTACTGCTTCCAATTACAGCTGAAAATTTCATAGTTTTAGATCAACAATGCTGGGGCAAACATACCAGATGCGAATGGAAAAACTAGAACGGAAGGTGGAATCGACACATTCTTGAAGATGTTTCAATTGAATTTGCAAAGTGTTGTAGAAATGACACAAAAAGTTAGACCACATTTGGCAAAAACTAGAGGAGAGATTGTAAATGTGTCAAGCATTGCTGCAGGTCCCGCTGCTGTAAGTGGAAAATTAACAAACGTTTCAAATTATCTTTGAAAAATTGCAGCAACCTCAAGGACCATATTACTCTAGTGCAAAAGCGGCACTTGACCAATATTCTAGAAGTGCCGCCATTGATTTGATTTCTGAAGGAATCCGTATCAATGTTGTTCAGCCTGGATTCGTTGAGACTGGTTTCTCTACAGTGGCTCGTGGATTGAATGCCGAAGAGTCAGCAAGCTTTTACAATTCGATGGGAGCTCAACCACATTGCATTCCAGCTGGATTTTGTGCTAAACCAGAACATATCGCATCTGTAATTGCCTTTTTGGCAGACAGAAAAGCATCAGAGTACATCGTGGGACAAACAATCACTGCTGACGGAGGATCGACTCTGGTTCTTGGATTCCATGCTCACTTTGCTCAGAAAGCACCGAAAAACTAATCAGCCTAATTTTTTAAAATTCTAATAAATATTTTCAACATTCGTGAACAATTCAAAAAGCAACCAAAAATGAAAAAATGAGAGATATCAAAAACTTGTTAACTGATAAAATATGGGTGATATATAATTTATCAGTTGAAATTGTTTTGATATTTTCTGCAATAATATAGATAATTGAACTCAAAGTTGATGATTTGGGTGGGATTCTATTTGAAGAAATACGGTAGATTGTTAAATGTGGGGGGACAGGAGATTTTTTGGAGTTTTTTTGGAGTTTGGAGTACGCATTCTACCGTGACGGTGTACAACGCTTAATGTCACTCTGCGTACAGCTGTCGTCGTCGTCTTCATGTATGCAATTGGGAGGCCGCTTTCTCTTTGCCCGCGTGGCTCAGTCGGTAGCGGCGTCGCACCCTCAATTCTCACCCCCACAAGTTCAACTCCTCGAGGGGCATATTTAAGCGGAATTTCGAGAACATTCTTTTTTTCATGTCTCCCCACCTTTAAGATTCCATGAGAAAAGCGATCTGAAAAATGACTCTTGGTCTTTTTTTCTTCAAAGTTGTCCACCTTTGACGTAGAGTCTCGCAATAGTTAATATTGCAGTACTTAATGATGTTAAGATCATCATCTGATCTTTCTGAAACTATTTTATTGTACTTACGAGTTTTGGTATTTAAATCATGAGAGAAAATTTTTTATTTAGTTACAATTCACAGAATTTTCAAAATAAATGAGATTCGTTAGGATGAAGAGAGTTGGTGAAAAAAGATTTGAATTAGTTTAATTATTTCTTGACACCGAAGACGGAGTGCATTCCAAGCACTAACGAAGTTCCACCATCAGCGATGATAGTTTGTCCAACAATGTATTCAGATGCTTTCCGATCTGCCAGGAAGGCGATAACCGAAGCGAGATGCTCCGGTTGTCCACAGTATCCGGCTGGAATACAATGTGGTATTTCTCCCATTGAATTGTAGAATTTCAAGGAGTCCTCCGCACTGAGTCCGCGAGCCGCTGTTGAAAATCCAGTAGACACAAGCCCCGGCTGAACGACGTTGATGCGAATACCTTCGGAAATCAAGTCGATTGCAGTACAACGAGAGTACTGATCCAGAGCGGCCTTGGCAGTGGAGTAGTAAACACTTTGTGGTTGCTGAAATAAAATAAAAAACCAAATTAAAAGTTCAATACTTCAGTTCCTACCGCTGAGGGACCTGCTCCGATGCTCGAAATGTTAACAATCTCTCCACGAGTTTTTGCCAGATGTGGACGAGTTTTTTGGGTCATCTCAACGACACTTTGAAGATTCAATTGAAGCATCTTTTGAAGATTCTCGATGGCACAGTTACTTCTGGTATTTCCGGATGCATCTGGAAGATTGGCACCTGCGTTGTTGATCTGAAATTTGATAGTTGAAACGGGAAAACTGCCTTCTAAAACGCACGAGAATGTTGATTTGGCCGAACTTCTTCAATGTTGAAGAGATTATGAGATCTTGACCTTTGGAAGTTGTGATATCTGCAACCACAGCATTGACGTTCGCTTCTTGGACTCCTGCCTTCAAAACTGCTTGTCTTGTTTCCTCGAGTCTTTCAGAATCTCTTCCAGTGATTGTCACCTTGGCACCTTCAGATGCTAGAAGGATAGCAGTAGCACGTCCGATTCCATTGGAAGATCCTGAATAATTCAACTTTTATTTAGAAAAAAGAAAGGAAGAATAAGAACCAACCTGTAACAATAGCGACTTTTCCTGAGAAACGAGCCATTTTGAGAAAGATTGATGCGAATGAACTCCGAGGGTTCAAATACTTTTGATTTTATCCAGCTGAAAACCTTTGTCTTTTATACTCTTTCCAAACAGAGAGAGAGAGTGCGATACGCAGGCATCGCAGTCACAATATTTATGTGACAAGGTGAGAGATGGAAGAGATGTTTAGTCATAGAAGAAGATGAAAAAGAATCAGAAGAAAAATGAGCAGAATGAAGAAACGACTGAAAATAAATGAGCACAGACACATTTGTCATATTTCATGAGAATCCATGTACCTAATCATGCCTAGCACGAAATTTTGATAAGATGATAAGATCAGTGAGACCATCAAAGTTGCTATTATCACAAGATCCAGTGATAATAGCAACTTTTTCAGCAAAACTTCCAGGTATTTCGAAGCGAAATTTGAAAAACAGAAGAAGAGCAAAAACTCGTTCGTAACTTTGGATAAACTCAAACTTCGTTTTATACTGTTTCAGGCGATGACAATTAGTTTTTTTTATTCAATGATGCAGTGTAAATTTGTACTTATAAATGAAAGAAGGAGAAATAGACGGTTAGAGAAAAACATCACTTCCATCTACACAGCTGATGGTCTCACTGATCTTATCATCTTATCAAAATTTCGTGCTAGGCATGATTAGGTACATGGATTCTCATGAAAATATGACAAATGTGTCTGTGCTCATTTATTTTCAGCCGTTTCTTCATTCTGCTCATTTTTCTTCTGATTCTTTTTCATCTTCTTCTATGACTAAACATCTCTTCCATCTCTCACCTTGTCACATAAATATTGTGACTGCGATGCCTGCGTATCGCACTCTCTCTCTCTGTTTGGAAAGAGTATAAAAGACAAAGGTTTTCAGCTGGATAAAATCAAAAGTATTTGAACCCTCGGAGTTCATTCGCACAATCTTTCTCAAAATGGCTCGTTTCTCAGGAAAAGTCGCTATTGTTACAGGTTGGTTCTTATTCTTCCTTTCTTTTTTCTAAATAAAAGTTGAATTATTCAGGATCTTCCAATGGAATCGGACGTGCTACTGCTATCCTTCTAGCATCTGAAGGTGCCAAGGTGACAATCACTGGAAGAGATTCTGAAAGACTCGAGGAAACAAGACAAGCAGTTTTGAAGGCAGGAGTCCAAGAAGCGAACGTCAATGCTGTGGTTGCAGATATCACAACTTCCAAAGGTCAAGATCTCATAATCTCTTCAACATTGAAGAAGTTCGGCCAAATCAACATTCTCGTGCGTTTTAGAAGGCAGTTTTCCCGTTTCAACTATCAAATTTCAGATCAACAACGGGGGTGAGAATTGAGGGTGCGACGCCGCTACCGACTGAGCCACGCGGGCAAAGAGAAAGCGGCCTCCCAATTGCATACATGAAGACGAGGCGACACTCCCGGCGACCACAAAAAAATATGCAAAATATCTCTGCACTTGATAATTCCTCCATGAGCTGTTGATCGGCTGGTGGCTGGTTGTTGTTTCGTTCGCTCGAACGGTGACTCGCGGCTTGGCTTGACTGGTAACTCCTGGTGGCTCGTTGGATCGACTGATGCTGACTTCGCTTGGTGATTTGAATGTTAGATTGGTGACTAGTGCGCTTGGTGACGTCCTCCTGATTCTGCTTGACTGGGTCTTACAATATTAGGATACCTTAATGGATAAATTAAACAATTTGATAACAATATAAAGGTTAGTATGCTCAATCACACAATTCTATACTTTCTCACGAATGGGTCAAATACAACTTTTCTGAAATGAAGGTGGGATCCTACTATTTATAAGGGGTTCTTACGAAAAATTAGAAACTACTGGGACTTTTTTGAATGGAAAAAAGTTTAAAACTACTGGGATCTACAAATTCTTAAAAAATACTAATTAGTTCCAGTACGCTATGTGGCCCTCCGGCCTACAAAAAAAAATCAGTAATACTTCCTATTGCTCAATCATCATAACTGGGTTTTGTGTGGGGTGGGGCCGTGGGTGTTAATAACAATCACAAAACACATATGCCATACACTTGTATAAACTTTTTTTGAATAGCCTGAATTTTTCATTTGTTCTCCTCATTCCGTTACCATGCGCGTCCTTCAAAAACTCCTTGAACCTACCCTCTGAAATTTGTGTTAGTACCAGTTTTTTAAAGGATTTCTATTCTACTTTGATTTAGTTGTAAGCGAACTTATCCCGGTTGATGTAACTTCTTCCCACAGCAAACGGCTGCCCCCGTTTTCAGTAAGAACCTGTAAATAATGTAACTGACCTCCTCTCCTCCTATTCCTTATTTTGGTCGATGCACCACTAAAGCATCCAATAAGCATCGGTGGTTCAGTGGTAGAATGCTCGCCTGCCACGCGGGCGGCCCGGGTTCGATTCCCGGTCGATGCACCACTAAAGTATCCAATAAAGTAAGACCAATAACTAGAAATAGAATTCCTTGGGGTTCAGTAGATTTATTAGTTCAAGAGTTTGTATTTCACAGTTGCTATAGTGCAACAAGAAGATGAAGAAGAAAGATCAGATATATCAAAACAACTGCTATTTATACTCGTTCCTCTTTCCGCTCCTCCTTGCAACAGATTTGTCCTTATCCAATTCCTCCACTCTTTCCATGATCCTATCCTTCCTATGTATCTGCTTTCCACTTGCTCTCCTAACATTCTTCACACCTTAGCTCTGCTCCTCTTCATGCCATGTATCCTCCTGACGTACTTTACACCTTAGCTCGGCTCCTTATTATAACGCCCTCGGATTGACCTCGACAGTTGCTCGTCGGTCACGACAAACTACTTAATTATTCTTTTCTTTTTATATTTCCATTTATACGGCAAAATGGGAGCCAATCCATCTGTGGTTCCAGTCGGATTCTCTGGCCGTCCGGATCATATCGCGAAGGCCATCGCTTTTCTGGCTGATCGGGATTCTTCAGAATACATCATTGGTCAGAATATCATTGCTGATGGAGGCACTAGCTTGGTTCTTGGACTGCACGCTCAATTCCCGCGCCAACCAGCGAGCAAGTAATTTCTACAGTATCTTTTTTTGTTGCATTCTGGTTCATAAATTTTTTCGAACATTTATCATTGATCCATTGAAGTTTGTACACAGAAAAATAAATAGAAAGGACTAGAAGCATAGGAAAAAAAGAAAAAAAGACGGAACAGTTGATATGAGATCAACATTCATGGAAGATTGGTAGATGGAAAACCCGCTATATCTGACGTATCAGATGCTATGGTTGCTGCTTGACGAGCATGGAGAAGCACACTCTGTTTTTGGTTGATTGTGAGAGTCCGAGTTGAGAGCTTCCTGAAAAATCAGGTCATCCAGAACGAAATAAACAAAGAGTTGGACTTACAGAGAGAAAGCCTTTTTTCATGTTCTGAATGATGAACTGGACGAATTTGAACCAGGCATGTGTGATGTGTTTCTCGACGGTCTGTACCTTCTTGATACCTCCACAAATGAGGTAGGTTCCTGAAAATTTTAAAATATAGTTGAAACTATATAGATAGTTGAAACTTGTTTAGTATTCACCTTTTGTGTCCTTCAGCAGAGCCGAGACGACGGAATCCAGAAGACAATTCTTGACGCAGAGCCAATTTTCAGCTTGAAACCACACTTTCATCCGGAAGTGCATTGCTCCGAGTTGGAGGGAGAGATCTTGGATCTCTTCGATGTAATTATGGTCCATTAGTTTTGAGATTACCTGGAAACATAATAATTAAACAATCAACTTGATCGTTCACAGACCGTAAAATCTGTAATCGCCTTTGAACTTTGAGCCAGTTCTAGGTTCCTATGAAAGATATAAATAGTTTTTCAACTGATAAATTATTTATCATCTTATCAGAATGGTTTGGTCAGTTGACACATTTCTGATATCTTGCATAGAAGTTAAGAAAAAGCAGCTCAAACTAAAAAATGTGGAGCCCTTTCATTACAGTTTTTACGATAAGTAGTAGAAGGAATAAATGGTTCCATAAAAATTTATTGTCTGTCTTACTTTGTTAAAGAAACAGTTGACTCCATCAGCCACTGATCTGGCTCTGCTCATTCCGTTAACATCCTCTGTGGTGTAGTTTCCGCTTCCCAAAAAACTTCCTGATTTGCATTCTGGAAATTGAAAACATTCGAAAATAAACTTCTCTGGAAGTTAGTCACCTAGAAGCGCACGAAACCGAGTTCTGTTATCGTTGAGAAGTCTGGCGACAAGTTCACATCCGATGTCTGATTGGGTGGAGGCTCTGAAAAATGGAAATGTGTTTTGGGACTCAAAAAATTAGCATACTTTTCCCAGCTGGCGCAAATGACCTGTCTCTCTGCGATGCTCAGATTGATTGATCGTGGTCCGACAGACGGTGAATCTGGTGATGGAGACGTTTGTCGTGCCTCACGGAATGGGAGATCCATTTCTGAAAATGAGGATGATACCGGAACTGAATTTAGGTACATAAGAGGAAGTGGAACGGGGGCGGTGTCTAGAAAACCTAATTTTATTATGTTTTGAACGGCCGTAAAAGAAAAAAAAAAACAAAAACAATAGAATAAACTGAGTTCCTGGCTGTGTTATGGTATTTCAGAAAAAAGGACCATTACTAATTTTTCTTGAAAACAAAGAAAAGTAGAAGAAGAAGAAACTGAATATTTTTGATGGATCAGAGATTATGTTTTGGGTAGTTGTGGACTCTGCAAAAACATATAAATATACGACACCAGCTGAAAATGAAAAAGAAAACAAATCATCTGGATATGGACAAGAATAGAGTCTAAAATTAGATATTATCCCAATCACCGAAGAAAAAAAAGAAAAAGAACACTGGATAAAAAATCTGACAAATAAAGGATCTCCGGATCTAAGTCTACCGAATTCCTTCACGCTTCAAGAACACTCCGATTGTGTCTAAAAATGAGTAATTCAGAAGACTCCACGTCACATACACACTCTTCTGGCGGATTCAGAAGAGACAAATAAAAAAAAGAAGAACAAGAACAGTTGAAAATGGACACTCTCTGGTTGAGACGGGAGTTTTGATGAAGATTCTTAGAACGAATTAAGGAAGTTTGTTGTTTCAGAGAGTTTCCGACGACTTCAGGGACTGTAGGCGGTAAAGACGAAGATGATGGGTAAGGCAGAGATCAACCAAAAAAAACCGATATGGATTTCTCAAAAATATGTGACGGGCGGGATGGAGGGGGATTTGGTCATTTGGGATACAGCAACAAACTATGAGGACATCTCGGTACATCGTATAGAAACACAGAATAACGCATTTCTGTTTATTTTGTAAAATGGCTTACAAGGTCAAGACTCAGGCTGGATTTTTGGCACATAATTCAGAGGGCACAACGATTTGGGGGTACAAGGGGGTACAAAGTGATTTAGAGGTACAAGGTACAAAATTTTTTCCAGGCATTTTGTACCCTCGAATTGCTTTGCACCCCAGTGATCCCATAATTTTTGTACCCTCCGAATTATTTGACCGGTTTTTAGAAAGAATTTTCCAAATTCTGACAATTTTTGATTTTTAAAACCTACCAGAGTGGCGTCTTCTAGAAACGCAATCTGGAATCCGGACCAAAAAAATTTACAGAATCTGGAATACGGAATAACGAGTTTTCTCCAAAGCCTGGAAAAACTTCGATTTAAAATTTCGAAAAATGATCGTCCTCGGCTTTCTCTATTTATAATAAAAATTCGCGGCTGTCCGTGACTGCGACCGGTCACTTTTTTTTGCACAGCCTTGTAATAGGTCAAAGCCTCATTAAATTTACTACTTCAGAATTTTAAGAGTGAGTGAGGCCTCAGCGAAACAGAGATATATCAAAAGTATTTCCTTGTCTTTCTAAACTAATTGAGCTAGATCCAAAAAATGTTCCTAATCACTTTTCCACATCTCAATTTCCGGTCCAGATCCGGGGAAACCCCAGTCATGTTTGTCTAGATCCGAGATAAAAATATATTTTCTTTTTTCTTTCTTCTTTCGTTCTTGCTCGCCGATTCTGTCAAGAACAGAAATGAGGAGAAGAATGCTAATTCGTGATTAGTTAATAACATTTTTTTCCCAAAAATTGAGACAAAAGTAGATTGAAACGAGAAAAAGGAACATGAATTATAGGGAGAAGGGGTGTGAGTCAAAGCTAGAAAGCAGACTGAAAATTCAGATGAATCTTCGAGTTCGGATATCCGGAGAGAAGTAAAAAGAGGAAGCGAAGATTGAGAGGAGGGGGTTCTCGGAAGTCAAGTGGAAAAAAAAGAGGAAACACGAAAAAAATTGCAGACAGGTTGGTGGGAACACTGAAAATAGGAAAAACTAAATTCGGATTTGGAAAGTCAACAAGAACTTTTTTCGGGAACGTTGTTTCGCACTTCTTGTTGCTAGTCCTGACGTCGAGACGTGAGAACTCCCGAATTCGGAGGATATCGTAAGAAATAGATGACGTTGAATATTTTCGGTATTCAGAAGCACAATGTCCTTCAGACATTGTAGTTTTGCTAGATGGAGTTTTTTTTCTATTTTGAGGCAGATAGAAAATGAAATATATTTTTTTCTCGAATCAATGCGAATCTGGTAATGAATTTGTCTATTTTTATCTGACTCTTCCTGGTAGCCCCTGAGTAAAAGGGGGACATGTTTCAAAAGTTAACTAAATATGAACTGAACAATTTGGCAATTGCATGATTACACTTTACCATTGCTTTACCATTGAAAAGATCACTTTCTCAAAATGTTGCCAGATCAATCTAGCAAGCATAATTTCTAGGCAATTAAAAATAATTTCTTTGTACAGAAAATTCATAAGCCTCATAAAATAGAAAATTACATGGCACAGAAAACCATAGTTTGGATTCCTTAATTAACTTTTCTAGTTATTTGTTCTCCTTGCTTATCGACCATTTCAATTTAAAAATGGTGTGCGGTGAAAAATTTTATTGCTCTATTTTGTGCAGAAATCCATGTAGATTTCCATAAAAACAAAGAAAAAATTCAAAAAAATTCCTTCATTGAGAAAAACGGCATCGAAAAGTCAAAGTGGGATCCGGTGGCCTAGCGGCCAGGTGTGAGTTTTCTAGGGCAACTGCCGGTAAAAGCGCGCAGAAATTCGAATTTTAATTGATTTTCAGTGTTTTCTCTTATGTTTTTCAAAGATTTCAAAATGTTTTTATTAATTTCCTCCCAGGTGTATGAAAAAAACCTGACAAAAATCAGAGAAAACACTAAAAATCAATAAAAATTCGAATTTCGCGCGCTTTTACCGACAGTTGGCCTAGAAAACTCACACCTTGCAGCTAGGCCACCGGATCCCACTTTGAATTTTCGATGCCGTTTTTCTCAATGAAGGAATTTTTTGAATTTTTTCTTTGTTTTTATGGGAATCTACATGGATTTCTGCACAAAATAAAGCAATAAAATTTTTCACCGCACACTACCTTTAATTAGTTTCTTTGAAAAGTTCAAAATTAGGTTCAGAATGAAGTGGAATATTCTAGGATCTCTGAATTTGCATGTTTTCGTTCACTTAATACATCAGAAACTTCATATCTGCCCACCACAATGCCCGATCTACACATATCGACCTATAAATATTTACACTTCACAATGAGCAAAACAGCTCCAAAATCCTAACGAAAGAAGGGAAGATATTCGAAAAGGAAAGAAAAGTTCAGTGAACATTCAGTTTGGGTCAGTGAGCAACGGGAAACAAAGAAGGAAAATGAAGAACCACGGGAAAAATGAAAAAAGAAGAAGAAGCAGATTTTTAAAAAGCAGGATGAGAAGCGGGAGAAATGAGCAACAAGTGGTCGGCTCAGAATTTGGAAAGAGAACATTTTCGAAACTGGGCCATATTTCAAATTTCATTGTTTTTTTCTTTCGTAGACGAAAATTATCTACAATCTTAGTCTAATGACAAAGAACATGTGGACACTGTTCTTGTTTTTTTTTCAAAATTCAATTTTCCAAGTGTATTTTCGAAAACAGAACAATATAAAAGCAGTCTGAGAATGGAATGACTAGCGTCATGTCTTAAAAGTTTCCACTTCTCTTATTATTCATTTCTTTTGTTTTTTGAAAGGGACCAATAGAAAATATTTGAATTTTAGATGGCACTTTAGGAGGAGAATGATGTGGCTGGAAAAATTCTGATGGACTCGAAATTTTGAAAATAATGCAAACTTACTTCATCAAGGGGGGGGGGGGGTGGAGGTTCAAGAAACAAGGATCTTTGTTGCAGTACTATTTCAAAAGCTATTGGGAGTTTTACGAAACAAGTTGAACTTTTGGGTCCATTCTAAGATCAGCATGTATGTCTGGAATGTCTAAAAAGGGAAATTCTATACAAAATGAAGGGAAGAAGAACACAAAATAGCCAAAAAGTTAGAATTTGAGGAGTTTGTGGTGAGAAATTTAAGAGTCTTAATTATTTTCGAATTTTGCTTCAAAAACCAAAAATAAGTTATACCGAAAACACTCTAATAAAAGGCCACCCTATACTCCCCCGTTGAGCTCAATCATCTTCACTTCTATAGGAGGAACAAAAATCTGTCAACTGATAAAATTGTTATCATAGTTTCACAGACATTTTATCAGTTGACACATTTTAGATATCTCTTGCAGGAATCGAGATAATTGAGCTCAAAGAGCAAGTATAATGTTGGCTTCTATTAGGTTGTTGACGGTAGTCTCCAGTATTGTTGCTGCATTTTCAAATGTGAACATCCAGAAAAAAATACTTTGAAAACTAGACTCTGATTCTTGAGACAAAGAATGTCAGGAGAAAAAAAAGGAATGAGGCTGTTCTTTAATTGCAGGGTCATTTAGGCAAAGAGTTTAGTCGTCAGACGAGAGAAATCACATTGAAAAGTAGCCACACAGGAAGTGAAAAGAAAGTTCTTGGAACAGGACAAAACGACACAATAGGATACAAAAACGATGCATTTTCATTGAAACTACATATTTTTGTATTGCAAATCCACATTAATAACAATATATTGTACTAGACGATTTCTCATGAAAACATGTGCGATTTTCGAACAGTTGATCTTCACAAAATATATTAAAAGGAAGTTTTTTTTCACAAAAAAAAAATGAAAATATGAATAATATCTGGATTATCTTGAAGTAATCCGCTCATAACCCATGATCAAAGAATGTATTGTCTCTGTTAAAAAATAAGATATAAGGTGATATGAAGAAAAAAGGATAACGAATTTTCTGATTTGTTACATTGTCATTAGGGGGGGGGGCGAAATTGTTAGATATAAAAGACTCATAGTCAGCGGGATTAAGAATTTTGCTGTTGATGATTCAGGGTATTCGTGGACAAATTTGAACTTAAACAGAAATACTAAAAACTGGAAAACGAGGAAGGCTAATTTCCCCAGATAGGCTAACAAAAGGAAATCAAGCATCCGTGGAGCCTATGGGCTCCTATATGCGTTTCCATGCTGCGCTAGAGCTGAAATACACAGAACTATATTTCAGTTTAAATTTAGACCTGTCTCAATGCAACTAGCCGTTACTCATCAAAATATTAGATCATTAATCTCGCGGGAAATAAAAGACAGGGATATGAAAAAATTACTGTCTCGAATTTATGCACATATAATCCTCTCGAGGAGCTGAACTTGTGGGACTAGTATTGAAGGTGCAGCGCCGCAACTGAGCCACGAGGCGAAGCTCCAGCGGCAGCCCGATTGCATATATATTGCATATGTCACCTATTTTTCATCAGTGGACAACTTTTTGAAATCTTTGATAAAAATCGAGATAATTGAGCTCACTCATGTAGAGAATAAAAGTAAACTCTGGCGAAAGTTGGCGAACCCTGGCGGAATTAGGAAGTCGGTTGTGTAGGAGAAGGTCGGACGCAGCTTTGGCGAACTTTGGCGAACTCTGGGCGAGTTTTGAATGAGTTGCGTTCAAGCGACGCGTGCGTTTCGAATTTTGCATCACCTATTTTTTCCTATTTTCAGCGTTTTATCTGAATTCCTGCTCAAACTTCTAAATACTTTTATCCAAAAATGATTGAATTTTTGAAACCGGAAACGACGAAGAATAAATACCGTAAGTGGAATAGAAAGTTCCAATTAAATCCTTTTTTAATTCAGAGTTGAACTGAAAACATCATTTTGCCGATTTCTATCTCGTCGTACGCCTCATTCGAGCACATCTACAGGAGTTTTCCGCTGATAACATGTTAGGTAAGCAACAAGTATGCTATTCAGTTATTAATAACGCTTTTTAGACTCAAGATTCGGAAATCAGTGAATGCCGAAAATTCGGAAATCAGTGAATGCCCTTCACCGCTTCCGCTTGGCAGGGACAAGTCAGAGAAGGTAGAAGACACTTAAAAAGGTTGGTATATTTTGGGGTTTTAGCTTTCGAAAACAATCAAAAATATTGAAAAAGTGCGTTCAAAATGTTTGGAATGTTGCGACGATGTTTTCCCAAGTATATCGGCAATGAAAAACAAAATCTGCTAAGTGTCAAACTTAGAAAATTTTCGGTGGGAAAAATATAATGATAAAATTTTCTGAAAATCCATAATTTTTTTCAGAGATAACAAAATACAGCCAACTTCCCGATTAGCGAATTCCTATACTCACATTTCCAAATTGAATCGATTTGGATACGGAAAGCGAATCGATTTGGATACGGAAAAGGACAAAGTGAAGATGGGGGGAGGATCAAGCCAGGAGGCGAACATTTTTAAAAGTTTCTTTTTTTGTATTTTCCTTTTTTCACCGTTGTTGTATTAGTTTTAATGATTTTTCGAATAAATAGAATTTTCTCATTAAACTCGTCTTCCAAGAAAGAAAAAAAAACAAATTCTAGGCGAACCCAAGGCGAAGGTGGAAAATTTTAGGCGAAAGTGGGCGAAGTTTTGCCAGCTTTTGAGCGGCGTTTGGGCACCTTCTGGGAACATCTTAAGCGTAATCTGGCCAAAAAGCTCCCAAAATTTTGGAACAAATGGAACATATGGAACAAAGCTTTCTACGGAAACTAAATAGTAAGGGGTTCAAACAAAAGTTTTTTTCTATTTCATTTTCACTAGACAAGTGGGAAATGTAGAAACAAATGTAACACACTAAAATTCGTCTATCCAAAAGATGAAACTTGAAATTATTTCAGAGGGTTCTTTCTTTATATTTGCATTATTTGCTTACTAACTAAGTTCTCATCATCAATGTTTTCCTAAAAACTTGAAATTCACTAGAAGTGTCTGTAACTCGAAACTGAAGGCGTAAACGAATTAGAATACGCTCCGCCCACAGATTCCCTGCAGACAAAATTTAACTAAAAAACTCAACTCGGTTTTTTGTTGTCGATAAAAGCTAATGAAAATATGTTATGATTACTTAAGACTGAAGAAATCCAGATGATAAAAAGAGAGAATAGAGAAGAGTGACTCATTAGACGGAAGAATTCTTGATGAATTAAAAAAACAAAAGTCAGACAGAGAAATAACACAAAAACGGGCAATTTGGAAATGTGAGTATAGGAAGTGACATGATACAAATCACATTAGACACAGGAGACAGTTGTTTGTGTGAAAAATTTTAGTACTTCTGGAAATATGAGATAGTGTAGGAGGAGGCCGAAAAAAGAGTTTCACTGTGAAAAAACTAAAATCTTACTTGAAAATTCAGGACCCGGGTATTCCACATTCGAAAAGATCGAAATTTCAGACATTTTTCTGTGAGAAAAAAGAAATTTTTCGACATGAAATTTACTTATTTTTCTTGTTTTTCCAAAATTGTTGAAATGATAGGAACAAAAATTAAGGAAAAGCTGGATCGGGGCGGGCCTTGTAAATTATGAAAAAACCCGGCCCGGCCCGTTGCATGAATGATAAAAATGTCACAGGTTAAAGTATAATGCTTCAGATGATGCTCAGAGCCTATATATGGGTGAACACAAATCAATTTTCACTATACTGATTCGTTACATCAGTGACTATGATATGACGAATACTTCGAGAAATTTCGATACGAGTAGACAACATGAAGATTAGGTTCAACTTGATCTCCTCCCTCCGCAAAAAGCAAACTTTATACAAAATTCCACATAATAACATTTCCAAAACTCTCCACCACACCTCCACGCCTTCATCTATGATCGGATCAACTTAAATAAGTTATTCCCAAGACGTTTGATCCTTTCGAATTTCGAAATGTGTTGTATATACAACATTTCAAAACGAATGAATTATGATGATGGACGTCACAAGTTTATGGTCCTTCTTTAGCTATTTTGGATATTGGACTTTTCCCTAACATAATGAGAAATATGTGGGTAGAAAGAAGAGGGTTGGGACCAGAGTGCGTACGAACGTACTCGCTTATGGAGTCGGGATGCGAAATCTGAAGCAGAATGTACTGAGATTTCAAAAATAGAAAGTTTAGTTTGGTACCAGAAAGGAAGTTGTCTATAATAACCGGACAACTTTTTAAAGTGTCAAAGTCGAATAGTAAGTGCCAGGAGTTAGCAAAAAAGGAAAATACGGAAACTAAGTGGAACGAACCAATGAACACAAATTACATGTATATGCATACGAACTTCTAGGTGTAGTTTGGCTCTATCTCTCTTCTGGTGAGCAACACTTGTGGATCATTCATTCATCTTCTGCACGCATTCATGCAAAATGAATTTCAGAATCCTTGGGACGATGATGATGTCCTAAGGTGTTGTCAGAAAAATCTGAAGAAGGGGTTTCAGTTGCAAAAGACTAAGAACTACAAATTCTTGAAATTCTCCAGATGACGTGTCTCTTCTTCTCCTTCTTTTTTTGTCCTCTTTTCTTTACCCCACTCAATGTTTATTTACTGGAATATTGAAGAAAATTGAGAAGAAAAAGCTGAAGATGCTCTTCTCCTTTTCCTTATTGGAGTTTCTATCTAGTCTACTCTTCTTTTCTAGTCTCAAATATTTTTTGATCGAATTCACCGAAAAGAGAGAGAAAGTATTTGATTAAATGTTTCTTTCCGGTTCTTCGGTTTTAAGAAAAGTAGATCGAGTCAAAAAAAAGAAGGAAAAAATGCAACAAAATGAGCACTTAGATGAGAAGAGCAAATGACAATTTAGTTGATGTGGGTGGGCTGAGAATGAAATGTTTCTTCCTCTTCCTTTCTACTTTTAATTCAAACGGACTCTTTTAGGGGAGAGGAGAAGTAGTAGATATGGAAATTGGGTCGTCATTAGAATTCATGCATTCAGCCTAAGAGTGTTCAGTGAGCGATATAATATTGGAATAAACTCTTGAGTAAGGTTCGGAAAGGAGGGAGAAATGAGGGAAAAGCATGCTTGCTAAATGTCGGTCCAGCAGAAATTCGACTGATAATAGCCCCCAAATATTTTATTAGTATAAGAATATTTGCACCAAAACATAATGCTGTAAAACTACCCCCATTCTAGTACTAAAAAAACCGTGAAAATGAGACTTTTCCGGGAGGAATACTCGAAAAAGTCTAACTAACGTGAAACCAATTTTTCTTTTAAAAAATCGGGGAATTCTTGTTCCAAATTGATGTGAAATCGATGAATTTCACAAACAATGAGCAAGATTTTGAGCGAAACGAGTGTTTCAACAAATAACTGTGAAATTTTAAGATTTTCCTTACTGAAAACGTACGGAACGTTTTAACTTCAAATAACATCTTGATGAAAGGATCTTCTATTGAAGGGGTTGTTCCAATACAGGTTTCAATGTGATTGCTCAAGAACCAAACCTTCTGAAGTTTTGGTTTTTTTTAAACTAGGCAGAGGCGGAAGAAAATTCAAAATCAGCCCGAAATAGAAATAAAGTGTTTCCCGTTATTTCAAAATAACCTAAAAGTAGAGAAAAGGTTGTCGAAATTTAGAGGAGTTTAGTGATGTGATTGATAAAACAAAACTTAATAAAGTACCCCCAATTTTCAAAGCTCAAAATGAGGTTACAAAATGATGCTTCCACCCTTCGCTTGTACCGAAACACCTATTTAGGTCAATTTAGGTGTATTAGTACAATCCAAGTTATGAAACATCAGGTTCCAAAAACAATTTTAATCCTGATTATGTTTCTTTCTGATCTAAATCTCAAGTACTTTCATAATTGTATTGAAGCGGAATTGAACTTATTCAAATGATGTGATACTCTAGAAACACAACGAATTCTTCAGAATTCAACTGACATTTGCAGACTGAAAAGGATACGTATAAGTGGTGGTTTCGAGATCTTTCGGTCTGTCATTTAGATCAGTTTTTGTGTTTTCTAGTTTTGTTTTGAGCAAATTAAGGCAATTTGGAAATTTCTCAGGAAAACTTCAAGTGAGAATATTTGGTATTCTGGTAGACAAAAAACAGAACACTGAATTAGACGATTGGGGTCACAGACCATCTAATGGAGACGTGTTTTTTCGAACGGATGATGGGAAAATAAGGAAATTGGAAAGATAAATGAGTCTGTGGAATTTGTTAAAAGTGTGAGACAGGACAAACGAAATTCAAAGATCCTAGGTTCCGAATGCAGCTTACATATAACTTCCAAACGCGAATTTTAGATCCTTACACATTTCGAAAGATCACATGAAAAAGATGACTTGGCATTCATCGAAAATCTAGAAACCATTGAACCAGACTACTAGTCTGGGTCAACTTTTGATTAAAACAAAAAAGTGTACTTTTCTCTACTTAAGATAGGGAAAAAGCGAACAAGTCACGTCTTCTGAATCGTCGTACTCTCGGTTTCTCATCTCCGGTTCGTCATTCTAAACGCCCTCCCGAAATTTCGTCATTTTTGGTCACCCCCGTCCCGTTAAATGAATTTGGTCGAGCCGCCTGTGCTCAAAGCTCGGGGCTCCATATTTCTATCTTTTTTCCATCGAATTCAGATGGGAAGTTCCCGAAATGACACCAATACACGCAAGAGAACAAATTTCTCGAAATTTGGGGGAAAAATGAGAATGACAAAATACAAACGAGGAACAGATTTGTGTTGGAGAGTGAGGAACTTTTGGGGCCCGTTTTCCAGGTCCCATATCAAATTCCCCGGAGTAGAAAAATGAAAGATTGGTGGAAGCATGGAAAGAAGAGAACTACAATTTGTCAGATGAGATTATATAGAAAAAGTGAGAAAAAAACTTCTTTTGTTTCCAGGGAGAATTGATGACGTGACTGTCAGATGTTGTTATGATAGATGAGGAAGAAGGTTTCATAGATCTACATGTCTGATGGACTATTTTAGTTGTGGGTTTTCGAATATAAGTTTTACGATAGTTTTTTCAGTTATCTGGAAACACTGAACTGAAAACAGAAACCTTGAATACAGTAATACTTTTTTATACAGACATCATATGTTTTCCAGTTCAATAAATTGGATCTATTGGATCATTAGGAAATGTTTTTAGTGTAAAAAATCAAAAGGAAAACTTATGATCTGAAAAAAAAAACAGTTTCGAAAAATAGTATAGTTGTAACTCAACAAACTACATATAAAAAAGAGAACAAAAGTTACTAAAAATAAAGTGGAAAGGTGCGAACGGACAAAATCTCAAGTGTCTAATCCAAGCCGGTCGTTCTTTAAAATAAAATAAAAAGATTTTGATTTATTGACAAAAGGATTTGGTTTCGTTGAATTGCAACTGACACAAACTGCAAAATGAGGAAGAATAAAAAAACAGAGATCCGACAGTGAGTATGCTCGTTGTAGTGGAATCTTTTTTTTAATGAAATCTGAATTAATTAGTCTGGCAGACAAAAAATGATCTTCCGTTGCGGGGAATCGAACCCCGGCCTTATGGGTGAGAGCCATAAATCCTAACCACTAGACCACAACGGATGATTGGAGACTGACGCTAGGTTTATATTGACAAAGGGGTCAGTAACAGCTGTCTGATTAATCAGTGATAAGCTTTCGGGAGAAATGTCAATTGAAAACAGGGAATGTAATAGTTGTACACATGACTGGAGAACGTTAATAGTTGAATAGTAGAATAGTGACTAGAAATGAAAAAAAAAGTTTTCTTGCTTTTTGAAATTTATTTGAAGGAGGGGAACAGGAAAGTGTTTCCGTTTTTTCGGGCAAACAGTATGAATTTTTGTGTGCTCTTTCAGATTTTCGTGTGGTTTTCGTACCTATTTCATTCGCGAAATCAGTCCATAGCTCAAGCGGTTGCTTCGCGGCGCTTTCGATATTTTTTTCCAGCAAGGTCTACTCCTCCTGTTCTCTTCTTTTCACAGAATCTTTTCGAAAAATGGATCTCCCATTTCAATTTCTTCGTTGTTACTTTACATTATGAAATCACCTAGAAAGTATATAATTTTATATCTTCTCCGAATTTTCTACATTTTTTCTTCAAAAATATTTCGTCACCCTCTACAATTGTAATTCGCAACCCCCAGGGGACTTCGTGTGGACCCTCGTTAGCGAAGACGTTTCGATACAAAAACTAAAAACGCATGACAAGTAACTCAATTTGGCAGATTTCAATCCCCAGGTTGTCATTTTCTTCTGCCATTCTTCTTTTCATTTTGTACAAAGTCTTTGCGACATTGCGCTTTTCCTTCCGCTCGCCGTGTGAATGAGGTTCGCTGCAGCGATATTATCACCGCTTTCTTGACATAACCGATACATCGGTTCCATGGTGTAGCGGTTAGCACTCAGGACTTTGAATCCTGCGACCCGAGTTCAAATCTCGGTGGAACCTATCGTTTTGTTTCATTTTGAAAAATCCCAGAAGCACGCTCTCCCTAGTGAAAAATATGAGCTGCAAGCCTTTTTCTCAGCGGAGCGCGGTTGCGCGCGGTGAAAATTTTTATTATTATTTTGTACTGAAAAACCGGTTTTTAGCAAAATTTTCTTATTTTTCACCAATTTTTTCAATTTTTCGTCTATAGGAATTGTTAAACCGGCTAAAACACACATTTTAAGTATAAAAGCAGCAAGTTCCGACAAAAAATGAAAGAGGAGATAGATTTTTAAGCAATTTTCTAAAAATCGCAATATCTTTTTTGACCGGTAGAGCTTTCGGCGGATAATAGTTCGAAACACTCAAAAATGAATTCTTTACAATAGTTTAACAAAAGAAATTCTTAAAACACCGAACTATTCGAGAAATTTCCGTTTTAAGAACATTGCTTAAAAATCTATCTCCTCTTTCATTTTTTGTCGGAACTTGCTGCTTTTGTACTTAAAATGTGTGTTTTAGCCGGTTTAACAATTCCTATGGACAAAAAATTGAAAAAATTGGCGAAAAATAAGAAAATTTTGCAGAAAACCGGTTTTTCAGTACAAAATTTAAAAAATAAAAATTTTCGCCGCGCGCAACCGCGCTCCGCTGAGAAAAAGGCTTGCAGTTCATATTGGGAGCTAGGGAGATTGTGAGAAGCTTGATTTTTGGATTTTTTTTTGTATTTTGTCTTCGAAAACTTGCAAAGATAATGAAACATTTCACTGAAAACTGAGGATGTAGCAAGATTTCAATTTTATTTCAAATTTTGTGGTAAATTTTTAAGAGTTATTTCAGGAAGTAATAAAAAACTGGGTTAATTAAGATTTTCGAAATTATCTAATTTTTTGTCTCATTTCGACCACCGAACGACCTTCTGTGATCATTTGATGCGTCAACCAGTTAATAAAACTCATTAAAAGAATGGGTTCCCATACACAAATCACTGAACCACATCGTAAAATAAAATTGAAGATGGTGAAAAAACAATGATAGCCTATAATAAATTGTCTCAGTCAGGCGGTCAGCTCCTCTGAATCTCGATATATAAGTGTCACTTGCAGAATAGATTCCCTAGTTCTTCCACATTTTTCAGTTCCAAGACCATCGGCCACCCTCTCGTCTTTTTTTGCGAGAATTGAGAAATTCAAACCCGACACTTTTCCACACGAATATCAGGTTTCACGAACGAAGAGCCACATCTCTTTTGCCATTGACCGGTCTTGGGAAATCCTTTTCATTTTTCATCAAATTCAATATGACCTGTAATAGAAGGGCTCCCTACTGTCAAGTTTGATCCAAATTATCTCGATTCCTATGCAAGATATCAAAAACGTGTCAACAGATAAAACACCTCTGATAGTATGATAAACAATTTAATCGTTGATAAAGACTTTATATCTTTGGCAGGAGCTGAGACAAATTGGCTCAACGTTAAAAATTAGGCTGTCCTTCTATTACAGGTTTTACGATATCTTTGTGTTATTTTGTTTCCAAATGATTCGGATCCGGAACCAAGTACATCGAAAGCTGTCACAAAGCCGTCTCATTCGACATTCATACCCATAACATGTAATGGGTTCCTTCCCTTTTTTGGCCCGTTTTTATGTTATGATGAAGAGATGTTGATGATGTTGGCGACGTCTCCAGAAGCCAGAAGCTGTTTGATAGAAAATTCTAAATCTAGAAGGTTCTGGAACCCCAAACACATTGTTAGATGTTCGAACAATTGTCAGCTCCCGCTGTTTTCCTCATTCCCAACCTCTTCAAACAGGAAGTTGCACACTTGAACGGCGAGTGAATGAAGTGTATTATGATGGTATGGTATTGGGTGGAAGTAAAAGTATGCACTTCTCTCATTCCCCGATTCACTTACCTATTCCACCTTCGAAGATTTTTATTGTGTTTTCCGGTCAAGATTGATTCATGTTTACATATATAAAAATATCATGAATACCAATGCAATACGTTTGAGGTATAACTGTCGTTCTCCACCGTTCCAAATCCAATTTGTCCTTGATATGTTATGTTCCTCTTTTTTAAGAGAGAAATACAATCTGCTGTTTCAGTTTGAACCAGAAGAAACCAGTTGTCAGAATGAGATATCCCAGTGTGAGATCTCATCTGTGTCTATTTCGTTTCCCATTACTTGGCTTCTTGGAAAGTAAAACCAAAAGTTTTTCGCACTTTCGCTCCCTTATTGACTTCCTTATTTCTTATTCTTTTTTCTTATTCTCCGACCATCAACATTTTTCCCTTATTACATATTCACATGTATGTCAAATTTGGTTTCTTTTTTCTTCTTCAAAAAGTTTTCTGCCATTCTGGTCATCGAAAAAAGGGAAACCCTCGGATTGAGTTTCCAGACTTTTTTTGCGGTTTGCAAAAAATTGGCTGGACACTTTGGACTTTGATGGGAAATTGCCATACATCAAAACGTTTCATCCCGTAAAACCTTTAATAGAAGGGCTCCCTAACTTTTAACTTTGAGCTGATTTATCTCATTTCCTGTGAAAGATATCAAAAAATGGTGCTCCTATTACAGGTTTTACAGACTTTTCATTTCAAAATTCAAGGTTCGTCTTCTTTTTCTTTCTATTTAGTAACACTGTTTATTTACATTTTAACGTTCTTCTTTCTCTCTACTTTGCCATCTGCTCACCGATTTGTTTGGATTTCGGATTAAACGAGAAAATGTTGTTTCTGTAGTAAGGATTTGCTAACTGACTCTTGTGTGAACCCTAAAACCAGAAGGTTTAGGGAAAATCAACGTTCCTCTTTCAAGCTTCCAGTTCCTTCTGAAGAATACTGTAGTTTGTTCGTTGTTCCCACTCACTTTCTCCAGTATCGTTAACCCGATCTTCAGCTCTTACGATCTTTCTTCACTTTCTTCTTCTGGTAATTGAATCTATACATATGGGTGTGTAATTCGATAACCCGTCACTTTTCATTCATACATACAAATACCGAATATATATCTCAGTGGTCAAACAGTTTTCTCTTTTGTTTGTTGTCTTTTGAGCCTCCTCCTGTCATCTACACGTCAAATTGGGTGAGCTTAAGCTGATGCTGCTGATCTTTTGTGTGGAAAAAGTGACCCTTTGAGCACATATTATACAGATTCTTAAAGTGTTAACAGCATTCCTCAAAAATATACTTAACGAATAGAACTTCTATTTTTCAACCGCAATTGAAAACTCAGGACCCGACCTTTCCGGGCTGGAGATTTTCAGGACCCGGGTTTTCCACATTTGAAAAAAATGTTGGAATTTCTGAAATTTTTTCAAATTCCCTTCTGAAAAAATATTTAATGCCACTCCGTTCTTGGCAAGATTATTTGGCAGAAAATTTGTTATGTCCTTTTTTATTGACATCGAATTTTTTTTGAAAGACAAGAAAAAATTACAGAACCCCAGGGCAAAATCCGGTCGGGTCGGACCTTGAAAGTATTGAAAAAAAGTCCGGTCAGGTTTGTTGAAAGTATGTTTTCAATTTTTTTCAATTCTGCCAGTTCTGCCCAGTATGGGATTCCATTTCTATGAAGTTGCATTTTCCATGCATGTATAAAACTTACCCCGCAATTCGTAGTTGAATACCTTTTGACAATTAATATGATACGCGGGTCAAATGAGTTTACACTCCGACGTTGCCCTTTCATCGGAATCTCTTCTTTCTGCTTTGGTTACCTTTACAACGGGGTTCTAACAACACTGGGGAAGGGTCAACTCCTCCCGCATTTCTCTTCCATTCCAATTTGCCCTCTACTCCCCAGTCAACCCCCACTGTCCGGCGCCAATTATCGCTTGAGTTGCAACCAACCGGGTGTCATTTTCTGGTAATGACTGACACATAATGACTCAAGTAGTGAAAATCCCTTTCAACCACTTTGTGACCTTTTCGACGAAACGGAAATGTTCCAATTCACAATTCGATTCGTTTCAAAATGTTGTCTCTAGATTCAAACGGAAAGCTTCTTCTAACTTCAAAACACTTCATTTCCATTTTTTCTCATTGGATTAGGATTAGAAGGAAAAGATTAGACTACCAGTTGAGTCTAATTTCAAACGTTGGCAGGAAGTCCTTCCCAACTTCTTCATCTTCTTCTTGGGGTGTCATCGTCTTCTAGATGTCCCAACCTGCCAAATCCTTTTCTGCCCACCCGCTTCCCCTTCCTGCCTCTTTTACCGTATAAATAATAACACGTTCTTCATGATGATCATCCTTTTTTTCCACCTCTACCCACCTATTACTGTGGGGCGGCCATCCTTATTCTACTACAAGCCATCCCTCTTCTCTCATCGTGTCCGCTAAAAGTTTTGGTCGGTTTTTCGTTTTAAATTGGCGGGCTTGGCTTTTCTCCCACCAACCATCGCTCCCGTTTTTACTACAAATCCGGATGAGACAAGGGATATCCACGTTGAAAACAGTAATGAGAGGATTTTGTTTTTCAACCGATTCCCATTTGTCTCTCCAGTACAGTCTCCTTTCTCACAACTTCTTCTTTTCTTTTTAATACTTGAATGCCACAGAGAGACCACAAGCTTTGTTTGCTCGAATGTTGATCTTATACTCTTGTTATAGAGGAGAGTCACATTCGGAAAACGGTGCCCGATAAAAAAACGAGATTTGTCAAGTGATTTTTGATGTAGTGCCATGTCTTCACTATCGATGTAAATAATGCTTACTCTTTGATGGTTTAGCGGATCATTTCACTTTTTTACAAACAATGTCAGCGGAGTTCTTGAAGATTCTTGGGAGTGTTTTATCAGAACGCGAGGCTCGCTTCTTTTTTATACTTCAGACGTTTTCTCTTGGTTAACGTTAGAGCAGCATTTGACAACTAGCGTTTTGTAGTTAATTAGAGATGATGGCACGTATATGCAATTATATTTTTCAGGCCATAGATTAATTGGAAACTCTTGAAAATAGCCAATTTGAAGTTCTCTTTTTCTGCTAACATTAGTTTTTTAAATAATATTAGAGAAACAATTTTTATATTGATATTACTCTCATCTAATTAATTTCAAGGCTGAAAATTCGAGGGTGTGCGGAGCTTAGGTCCGGAAGCGAAAATTTTAAAAGAGTATGTATTTTTCTTGAATATTTGCTGACCTATTTTTTTCGATTTTCCAATGAATTGTCGTGATTTTTATAAGATTTTTACCCTCTAATTTCCGGCCTCAACTCGCATTTAAATTAGACCAGAGTAATACACAAAAACTTTTCATATCATTAAACTGTCTTGCGATTCTGGAAAAATGAATTTTTCATTTTTTTTTTCAAAACTGACCCAGCAAGGTTTGAACAAGGCTTTGCTGAAGTCTTATTGACTTTCAACCTAATTGAAATCTCCACAACTGAAAAACTTTCTTGTAAACAAGAACCATTGAAACAAAGCTTTTCTTCCTCATTCAAAACACACGCATTACAATCGGCATCAGCAGCCCAGAATCTCTTTTTCTGTTACTATAAATATTTCGAAATTCCGGAGAGGCAGGTAGACCACCCGCTTACTAGTTATTCTGTTACTTTTCAACTCTTCCACCATCAATTATTTATATTTTCGACTCTTCTTCTTCTCCTTCCCCTCGAAATTTTGTCTTCTCACGACAAGTCAACATTCTAGAAGCACGCCTTCAAATTTTTCGTTTTTCCAGCACAGAATGACATCTTCGAGTATTGTGATTCTTCTTTTCACAATTACTGTTTTGTCAATCAGTTCAGCTACTTCAGAAGTCACAGAGTCGTCTGGTAAGTCGAAACGTTCTCCTTTTCCTAGTCGATAGCCAAAAAAGAGAAAGTATTTCGGTTTCATTGGAAAAACCGACGTTTCAATTGAGGGAAAAGAAACGAGTGAAAGGGATAATTGAACCTCTAATTGAACCTTTTTTTTATGATCCTTGAGTTTAGCGCATAATTGAAAACCGTTAGCCAATAATACAACTTTCTTTTCTTTCCAGACATAAAACAGTCATCAGCACAAGCCGCAGCTCCGACTCCATTCCAAGTTGCCACGTCACCCCACCCATTTTCTCGTCAAATCGCCGCTCCATCCAGAATTCAACGCAGATCAATCACACCAGTCCCGATTCGTGCACATCGTGTCTACCATCGCTGAATCCTAAGACCCTAATCCTAAGACTTCTGTTGTGTTCTCTCTACTGTTCCAGGATTTTGTTTTCGTTCCACTTTATGCATTCCTCGGGTTATTCTACTTTACTGTCTCGTTCGATTTCAATACATTTATGTATTTACTATTGATGCATTTTAAAGTGAATCATTTTTTATTTACAGGTTTTCCAGGTCGAAAAAAATATCATTATCTCTCTGATATGAATCGATCTCATCCCATAAAAATTGCCGGAGAGATTTTCGAGGTCTTAATTGACACAAAGGCACGTAGGATAAAAAATCTCTGATTTTGTTGACAGATTCCTTGACGTTATCAATGTTGTCATCAGTCAGGTCTTGATTCTGAAAACTTATGCAATGAAGTGAGAGAAATCAGTTCCGAATTTAAACAAAAACATACTTCCAATGTATTGAATGGAACATTTTTCATAGAGTTTAAAACTAGTATGAAAATAGATCGACTCAATTCATTGTATCCTAGTTCCACGAAATCCAAAAACTCGTCAATCCTTTTCAGTACGCCGTCTATCTTTTCTGAATTCGATTGGTGCAATCTCAAGATTGTTTGAACTTTGCCCTGCAGAAATATCTTTAGAATAATATTTTTAGAACTCAAAAAAAAAAGCTCACAAATATTCGTTGCTTTATTTTGTCCAAAATCTTAACTACTAGAGGGTCTGTTTCTTCTGAACAGGTATCTTCGACCACATTCTGAGCTTCTCGCTGAAATTTCAAAATCGAACAATTAAACACACATTGAAACAACGAACCATTCCGAGAATTTGGCTGAAAATAAAACCAATATCCGTCCAATTTTGAATGATTTCGAAAATCTCATCGGTAATTTTTCGACACTCTTTTTCCTGCATTGTAAGTTCTATCAGCTTTCCTTTTTCTTCAATTATTTCTTCTAGAAATTCGCAAAGCTTGTTCTGTAATTCCACCGTTTCCTCCTCAATCCTTAATTTTGTTTCCTCATAAATTTGTTCATATTCTTGTGCTTCTTTTTCAATTTTTTCCTGATAAGATAGCACGGTTTCTATATGTATTCTTTCGAATCTAAAAGATGTTTCAAATTGAAAACTAGGAATTGAAAGATATTGAAAACTCTTACTCTTCCATCATCAATTCTCGGGTTTTGTGAATTTCCTCCAAAACGTCGCCAGACTGTTCCAAAAGTATTTGTTTCTTTACAGCGAGACTGCAAAAGTTTTAAGTTTCGACATAGAAATTATGAAATCAGAAATCTTACGTTTCAATCTCCTCGTTTTCTTCTTCTAATTCCACAATAGTGACCATTTCATAGCATACTGAAACTCATAAAAAACTTTCGAAACGAAAAAAGCAATCGCTTTGCTATTAAGAATGAGTCACAACTTGTTGATGATACGAAAATATAACAAACGAAGGAAAAACCTTTAAGTGATAACAGATTAAAATAATGTTAGAGAAGAAAAAGGGTTTATTGATTCATTTTTCACAAAAAAAGAAAAAGGAATAAATGAACGAATTAAGAAAGATACCATAAACCTGACATAGAAGGGCCGCATACTGTCAAGTTTGAGCTTAATTATCCGAATCCCTATGCATTATATCATAAATATGTCAACTGGAGAAATGTTTGTGATATTATGATAAAAATTTTATCAGTTGTCCACTTTTTGATATCTTTGACAGGAGCCGAGAAAAACTGGCTCAAAGATAAAAGTTATGGGTCTTTTCTATTACAGGCTTTACGATAGTAATTAGTTTCCAAGCATTTCTTGGAAACTTGTTTTCATCAACATCGGGTTTATAGTGAGATTTTTCACTGTAGCATCACTTGAACTAATGATTGAGTTGATTTCTGGTAATAGAGCTCCTTCGATTGGATTATTTAATTTCTGCAAGACAATGTAAATATTTTTCTGGAAAAAAAACATTTTTAAACACACAATTGTTTTCCTCAAGTTCAAAATGGCCTTCTCGAAGTTTTTCATTGCAGTTTGCAGTTTTTCCAATTCTCTCTGGAAATGGGATTTGATTTTATATGAATTTGCAGAGAGTAATTACCTTAACGTCTTCATAACATTTCTCATCAGCAATTGATTTCCACTTTCCCAAACCTTTATTAACTAGACATAAATGTTTTTCGAGACTCAGTTTCTTGGCCAACAAACTTTCGATGTCTTGCTGAAAATTGGACTTGATCTAATAATTCATGAAGGCTTTACCAGTAGATATTCCTTATCTTCAGGTTCGAGTTTCTCGCCGGTTAAAAAGTAAACTTCCTCAGTCAATTCATAAGACTTTTTGACATCAGACCATTTAGTATCCACTTCCAGAACTATCTTCTTCATTGTTTTGATTTCCTCTATTTTATCGAGATTCGCATGGACCATGAGGCTTTCATTAAAAAGAATTTGCAATTGATTAGCTTCGCTTCTAAATGACTCATCTTCTTTTTTCAGATTTTCCTGTAAAATTTTCATTTTGATGAGATCCAGAATGGACAAGAAATGTTAGAATTCTTACCTTAAACAACTTCATCTTTTCATCTCGAAGTTTTTCTTCTTCTTTCAAATTTATTCTTTCAATATCCATCATTTCACTTTCATGTCTTCTCGATTCTTCAACTCTTTTCCGTTCAAACTCTTGTACTTTGTGTTGTTCTTCTGATTCTTTTCCTCTCAAACGCACCATTTCGTAGTGATGATTTTGTTTATTTCTCTAAAAATGAAAGTCTCACAGTGTATTTCAAAAATGACTTACTCTCAACTCCTCTTGATGTTTTCTATCTTCCTCGTGAAGTTTCATCATCCCATTCAATTGAAGAAGCAGCAACTCTTGCTCATATTCTTTATTTATCTTTTCAGCATCCATTTTGACTCTATCAGTGGTCAAAGACAGCTTGAAACCGAATACAGAAATAGGTGGAAATATATCATTATTATTGAAAATTGCGACCAATATTAAAGTTAGCAAGACAACAAGTGTGAGGAAGAAATAGAGAAATGAGGAATAGTAGAGACGTAGAAAAAGGAAGACATAGCAAGAGTGTGTGAAGTTCGAAAATAGGTTTAGAATGGGTATATGTAGAGTTTGATTATCTATGAAATCAGAAAGATTGAACAGAGTTTAACAGAAAAATAGACGCATACTTTATCTTACTATATAACAATTAGTGAATTTCAAAAGTGTTAATTTTCACATCAAAGTACTGAAATTTCAAAAATTTTTGTGAATCCTTTGAATCTCCCAAAAGATGGACCGTTAAGTTTTTGGGAGCAACGTGTTTTTTCAACAAATATAACAGAAATATTAACACTTTCTGAATATTTTTCCCAAAATTAAAACTTTTGAAAATCACTACTTGTTATATCTCAAATAACAACTCTATCAATTTGAGTAGAAATTAGCAAGTTTTCAATGTTTATTCCATGATCGAATGTCAATGGGCATCCTTCTGCAAATGACGTTAAATGATATCTAGCAATATTATCGTACACTCTATCCAGCACAAGTTTCTCTTGTTCCAACAGAAGAGTACACCTGCATTTTGATCCTGCATCTGCCGTTTCGTTTCTATTTCCAAACCGAAATTCATTCCACTGAGATTTCAATACTTCAATTAAATCATTCACCCTCTGACAGTTTTCAGTTACTTCGTCATTGCTCCATTTCGTTAAATATTCTGCGGTGAAGCGGCCGGCACGGATGGAAACCATATGATAAATATTCATCAATCTCATTCTTCTCAGTTTACAATCCAAAAACCCTTCAACTGATCCGATTCCTTCTATCACGATACGGCCCGCGTGGCCACTGGTATGTTCTTTGATAGAAAACTTCCAATCCTCTGTATTTCTCAATGAACAGTTTGGATTATCGCACTCATCCATGTCAGAATCTTCTTTGTAATTCATACACATTCCTCGTTTTCTTCCGTTCCTCATACGTTGATTTTGTTCATATTTACAAGACATGCGAGTTTTGAAATGGTTCAGGTGGTCCAAGCATCGGAAGCATAAAGTTTCAAGCGCCGGCTCAGAAAATCTCATTTTTATATCATTATTAGAACTACAATTCATCATACCATTTCACTTTTCCACCAGTTTTCGTATATTTCGATACAATTGGTGGCATAGGATTCCAGACGTTTCTTCTTTGTTTCTTGATGCCCTGAGAGTTAAGAGAGTTGTGGTATCTTGAATCGAAAAACAAACCCAAAAGAACGCATAAAGGACAGTTCTCATTATAATCGGTTAGTGGAATCAAAGTTTTCGAGCTGACCTAAAAACTGAATATATTGAATGGCTTATTTTACTGCGTTCCTACTGAAGCCATTTGTCCTGTTTTGCCGATCAGCTTCTGATAATTACTTTCATTTGGTTCAAAATACAACGGGCATCCCAATTTCTCGCTCTCAATGCAATGAACTGCAAAAATCTCGAAATCGTACTGTATGCCTCCTGGTGATCGATATCCCGTTTTCACCATCTGCCCATAGAGTCGATTACATTCACATTCTTCGGTTATCATAGAAAGCTGTTCCAGTTGTCTATCCAAGTTTGCAATCCCTTTTTTGATAAAATTTATTTTTATCTGTTCTAAAAGCCATCCACATTGACCTTCTCTCGATTGAGTATTTTCTTCGAACGCTTTCCATAGAAAACGACCACTCAATTCAATTCTTATATGCCGTAGTTTGCATGTAGTATTCGTTTCTTTTTCCTTCATCCAATCTCGAAACAATTTCAAAATTATTTCGGACGTTGCCATTTTCAAGTCCTCTTCAAAGTAATCCATTCGGTCCAGCCTAATAGTTACGTGTTCCTCATGATATGTAAGAGCACAATCGGTACAAATAACTTGTGTTGCGAGATTCAGCAGATCGATATTCCGTCGCAGTCTCAGTCTATACGCTCCACGTCTTCCTCTTTGACAGCAATGGTTTTCGTCACAAGTTAAACATATCCGCGGGATGGATGCTTGTTTGGAGCATTTTGAACAAGACACTTTACCGGTGCCCTGAAAATGGGATCATTCAAAGTTCAATGTTAAGTCTCAACACTCACAGTTCCACTCCACCACTTTTTCATAAAATCCCAATAGTTCTTTTTAGAGTCCTCGATAAGTTGCAAAGACGAATAGTTGATGGTCTTGTTGACGAATGCTTTGCTTTTTTCACATACCGGACACTTTCTGTTCACATTTTTATCAACACATTCTAAACAAATTGAGTGGCCACATGAGCCGATACATGGCTTTCTTCTCTCACAGTCTAAAATGAACTTGTTTTTTTGAAAATTCATTAAACAAACCGAACAAATTGACTCCACGGTTAGAACGGCAGCCGTAGCAGTAGTAAAAAGCAAGAGAAAGCATTCAGGTTTACAAAAACTTTATTCGAAAATTGTTTCTTATATTGGTTCAATTTTTCGTGGTAAAGAGGAAGAAGAAGGATATATTTTAGAGTGAGCAATGGAATCGATCAACGATGGGCGGAGAAAAAACAAGTTCTCATTGGATTTCAACATTCACAGGGACCATGTTTGACTCTGAATAAAAGAAAATGTTTTAAACAGAAAATATCGGTCTAATAGAAGAATCACAATCATATGATTTGGTTTCAATGTCTGCGTCTCTTTTCTATTTGATGGAAAGTTGCACTGGCAACCATCACACTATTGCGAAATCAAGTTTTCCTCCGACTTCTTTTAAAAATGAAACTTACCCAGAAAATTTCAAATTCCTCTCCTGCTTCTTCGTCGTCAAAGTTATACGAATTGCCTGCATCACCACAAGATTTGAAAGGGCATATATCAGTTAATTGGTCTTTGAATGATTTTAAAAACACTTTCCGTTTTTTCCTGTATTTCCCACGGTTTTCAGTTTCATTCAAACTGCAGTCACATTTTGTTTGATTATCCTGATAGTTAAGCCATTTGGTTTGGAATTGTTCCAGTTGATTTGAAATTTCCATTTTTTGACTGTGCGGTTTTCTGGAGTTCAGGAAACACTGATGCATTCTAGTAGTCACCATACCCAGAGTTTTCAAAAATTGCATTTTTTCGAACTCACAGAACACTTGTTCTTTGATTGCTACTTCAGCTATTTTATGGATTAATCCAATTGTGGAAACTTTCATAGCGGTTTCATATTTTTGAATTTCCTTCAGCCCAATAACTTTGGAAGAACATCCGTCTTCTCTTATGAGTTTGCAAAAAGATACACGAGAATTCAGATGGGAACATCCACGTTTCCAGGATACTCCATTCAACACAGAATCTTCACAAGAGTTATGAACCCAATTTTCAATGAGCTGTTGGTTGCAATCGGCACATTGCCATCGGATCGGAAGTGTTTTAAGACCACGGAAATTGTAAAACAGAGAATCGGATCGATGATATGGACCCATCGTATTTGTTCTCAAAGCCGATGGTTTTTGATCTAGTTCGCAGAAGACGCAAATTTCCAAATCGTTAGAAAATGAATTGCACTGCAAGCAGAATCCAAGTTTAGATGCCTGCAAAAAGGGTAATAGCTTTCAATTTTGACAGTAGATTTACTCACATCACAGTGCCACCATTCTATCAGAAGCTCAAGAAAATTATTCTTGTAAAAATTTACAAGATCCAATGTCTCGTTGCTGATTTCTGGTTCATATTCCGTTGGTATGCTCTCAAATTATGGATTAGAACTCGTTTTTTTTTCGTTACGCTTCTTTTCTCACCTCATATAATACTCCACAAAACGGACATCGTTTAGTTGATTCCAAGCATTCCAGGCAGGATGGTTTCTTACAGTTAGGACATCGACATGGTTTATGATTCAGATTATCTGAAATTTTTTATTTAAAGGTGGGGGACATGAAAAAAATAACTGTCTTGAATTTTTTTTCTGTTTACAGGGAGTTGAACTTATTGAAGGGACCTCCTTTAATTGAACTGAGCCGAGGACCTACCGAACATCCCACATAATTTTTCGTTTTTGTAGTTCCAGCAGAAGACCGTGTATATCAAAGGTAGTTTTAATTTGGACATCTGTAAATTTTTTCCCAAGAATTCACTGATATTTTTCCAAGACATTGAACACTCACCTGAATAGCTTCTCCACGAGTTTTCTGAAATTTAAGTTCCGGGAATGAACACTTTATAATTTTTTGATTATTTAGTTCTTCAATCACTCTAGCGAATTCTCGCTCAATTTGATTTCTATAAAATGATAATTGCATTTCATCCCAAATTTCTGAACAGTGACACTCTTCTGAACAGTTCAGATTGCTCATTTGATATTCGAGATTCTCAATAATTTCATCAACGTCTCCACGTGTGATTCCGTCTAGGTTATCCCAAGGAAGTAGCTTGAAAAATTTATTCAATGCAGAACGACGACTGATATGAATGTCTGGAACTCGGGGATTTCCGTCTGGTGAACGAAAATAGTTGTTTGCAAAATGAGAGAGTATTTCGCAAGTTCTGTGCAGTCTCATCATTTTTATCTTACAACTTGACTTCATTTGATTTATCTGGTCAGTAAGAAATCCTACTGCAACCTTTGCTGCTGACTGCTTGAATACGTCCATAATTGGTTCCAATTCCTCTCTCGTATTTACTAAATGGTCCCCATGATGATCCAGAATGCAGCTAGAACAACAAGCGAGATTTGCGAATAGGGAGAAATCGCAATGAAAATAGATCTTCAGTTCGATTTCTTCTGGATCAGCATCCGGGTCCGTTTCACTATACAACGATTTATCACGGAACGCTTCAATTTGTTTTCTCCTTTCCTGTCTCATTTCGCTGTTCATCCATGGTTTCTGCTCATTCTCTTCACCATAAACGACAATAAAATCTAGTTTCGAGGAATAACAACTGAGACATAATCGTAGGTTTTCACAGGGTTCATAGCATCTTGTACAAGTTTCTCTCTCGTTTCCCTGCAAATTTATATGTATACCGTGTATTACAAGGGACCGTGTATTACAAATTTATATGCATACCGTGTATTAAAACCTGTATTACATTTATATTAAAACCTGTATTCCTTCTATTTTTATGTTCATTTTTTAAACGGTTTTTCCAAAAATGAAGGATGTAATTTTGAAAGCTCTTTTATTAGTAGAGCCCTTCTGGGAAAGACACCCTTCTAATTCATGTTTTACGATATTTCAAAAATGTTAGTTTAGGAAACCAACTGTTGCATTCCACCAGTTTTTGAAAATTCTCATCGCATCTCTCTTATAGTCATCAAGTAAACTTCGCGCAGTGAAATTTTCAATCGTCTGGATTTCTTTATCACAAATTGGACAATTGTGGAAAACTTCTGCACATTCAGTACACAATGAATGACCACATTGATTGAAAACGGGCCGCTTTGTGTTATCGTCTGAAAATATGTAATTATTCGGACGGAGTCTGAAGATATCTAACCGTAATAGGTATTCGGTTTTCCTTTGTATCTACATCCATAACATTCGACAGATACTAAACGAAACATTGCAAAGGAAGTTTGAAAATAGAAATTTTATATTGTGTCAGCAAACATGTGTTGGGTGATTTCATCATTCAGCTGATAAGAAAAATAAGAGTTAGCAAGAGAACAGAAAACAATGTTGATATTAATATAAAGTGGGTTCTATCAAAACTTTCTAGAGGGGGGACTACCAAAAAATTGTTTGTATTTTTTGCATTGAAATCTTCCCAAGGTGATGTATTTTCATAATACATATAACTTCATAAAAAAAATTTTTTGTGAGGGAAAAAAAATTCTTCCCTGAAAACGCAGTCGAAAATGCAAGCGCGCCTTTTAAGGACCTTGTTCTTTCACAGCAACCAAAAAAATTAAAAAAAAATGTTCCAACAGATGAATATTCATAAATAGAATAAAATCATTGATCGTCTTTTTTTGAATATAAAAACACAATACAATTTTCTAAAATAACAGCAAATTAAAGAAAACATTTTTTAATGTGGTTTGCCATTTCTGAAGAATGTCGCCTTCACATCGTCGGAAATAAACAACAATAAGACTCAAAGCAATCACCCGAATCTTCTGAATGTGACCTGGATATCGTGCATGTGCATTCTGTTTCATGGTTTTTCAGACTTGTCCATTCCAGTTTCAGTTTTCCAATCAATTCATTAATGTTGTCGGAGAGTTTATCCATTTTTGATAATACTCTGTCGTCCATCAATTTCTTGAAATAATACCGAGTTTGGCATTTCAGCATTCCATAGATCTTCAACAATTTTATCCTTCTCGAGTTGCACTGTACTGATTCGATTCCACTCTTCAAGATCCTAAATATTAATCCCATTGTGGCCACTTTCATTGCACTTTGATAATTGCGAATATCCTTCAAATCGATAGCATTGTATTCACACTTATCCGCATTCTGTTCGTAGCTTGAACAAGTTTTTGTATCGTAAAGTCGGGTTAGCAGATGATTGCATCCACGATTCCAATTCCCAATCCATTTCGCAGATCTATTATCTCCACAATATTTATGATCCCAATTAGCTTCCAGCCTTTTATTGCAGTCCGAACATTGCCATCGGATTGGAAATGTTTTCAAATTGGAGAAATTGAAGAATAACGGCATATTTTGATGATATTGTGCACTGCAGTACATTTTCCGGTTCGACCTCAACACATTCATTCTATGCGACAATTCACAGAAAGCACAGACTTCCAGACTATCCGAGTACGACGAACAACTCAAACAGAAGCTGAGCTCCGATGCCTGAAACGTAGTGCTGTAAATCTAAAAAATGTTTAGTTCTTACTTTACAAGTCCACCACTTTTCAAACAATTCTGCGCAATTTGTTTTATAAAATTCCACCAAGTCCAACACTGATTCATCAACATTGTATCTGCGTTCTGTTCCAAAATCCAGGTACTGAGTATCCTATAATCGTGATACTCAAAAATTTCTGCTCTTTTTGAAAGTTTAGAGATCCCAAAAAATAATAGAGGTGCGAAAAAATGTAGAGCTGTTAAACATACTTGTAACGGGCCGGGCTTTTTCCGGAAATTCGGAGGCCCGGCCCGACCCGGCGGGCCCGTCATTTCATTAGTTTCGAAATGTTCAAAAAACACATAAGGGGGGACCCTTATGTGATTTTTTTCGACCAAAAAATTTTTTTTCGAGTTTTTCGATCTTTTTTCATCAGACAGACAAACAATCCGAAATACGAAAGAAAAATGGAAAAAAATTATATTGAGAGCTCAATATTTGGCTCAAAAATACAGAATTTTTGACACCGGGCCTTCCGGGCCGGGCCCGGGCCTTGAAAATTTCCTCAAACCCAACCCGGCCCGGGCCCGGGCTTTGGCGGAACGGCCCGGAATTTTACAAGTATGGTGTCAAAATGAAATAGAGGTCCGAAAAATTAGAGGTCCGATATTTGAGAAAACGCACAGATGTTGGAATAATCTACCAATGGTACTGTGTAAGAAGTTTAAGTTTTGTGGCCTAATAGGAGAATGAGTGCCATTCAAGCATCTGTGTGTTTTTCAAACATCGGACCTCCATTTTTTTGGAACCTCTAATTTTTTTCGGACCTCTAAACTATTATATAGAAGAGCCAAAATTTCAACTCACAAAACAACGATTCCCACAGTGAAAGCATTTGTAGTTTGCATTTATTTTCAAACACTCCATGCATGTGGTCATTTTACATCCAGAACAAATACATGGTTGCCGTTCCAGGTTGTCTGAAATCTTAAACATTTCAAAGAGGTATCAAAAACATGCTTACCAAAAAGACAGCATATTCCCTTTCTGTCACAGTTCCAGCAAAACACTGTGTAAATTTTAAATAATTTAATTTTGGAAGCCTGAAAAATTCAGTATAATTATTGGGGTTCAAAACTCAAAAAACAAACTTCGAGTGCTTTATTCCTCGTTTCTTGAAAAACTTCGGCAAACAAGGGGCATTCAGAAACAACTACATTCTCCAGTTGATTGATTATTTCAATGAACTTTTTCTCAATTTGATTTCCAAAATAAAGACTATGCATTTCGTTCCAGACTTCTCGACAACTACAGTTTCTCTGTTCATCCAAAAGAGAAAGCTGTTTTTCCATTATTTCAATCCATGTGTCACCTTGCTCTATTGAAATCTTATCAACAATTTTTAAAAGAGAAGACTCGAAATACTTGTTCACTCTGCTAAGATGCCGATTATGAGTGTCGCCAAATGTTATAGATTCATTTGAAGAAGGATAGTAAAACATCGCAAGATGAGCAAGTCTCTCGCATGTTCTATGCAACTTCATTGTCTGTATCAAACAGTTGCCTTCTCTTGATTTCAACTCGGACCAAATGAAATTGGCGGCAACGAATGATGATCTCTGTTTCAGCTTCTCTGGAGTGTATTCCAACTGATGAAGTGACTTTACTAAATGACCTTGATGGTGGTCCAAAATACAGTCTGAACAGATTAATCGATTGGCCAGAATGTAGTACTCACATCGGAATCTAGCTCTCCATTCTTTCTCATCTTTTAATTCTGGACGAGGCGCAAGCCATTTCTGAGATGCTAAAGAATCATTTTGGTTCTATCACTATCAATTTTTATTACCAGATCCTCTCCACCTGTTCATTGCAATTTCATGTTTTCTGAGTATTTCTGATCGTTGTCCATAATCTTCCCAATCAGTTCCATCATTCGCAACATATTCTATTCCCAAATTTCTCAATTCTAATTCACAAGTGATGCACAACTGAAGTTTTCGAGACTCATCATGACAATTCGAACAGAATTCTTTACCATCGACCTGAACGAACTTACAATATTTTGTTTCAAATCAAAAGAATCAACTCACTTCCGCTTTGAACCATTTTTTGAATACTATCAGTGGGTTCTTTTTGAGATCTTCATAAATGTTTCGAGCTGCATAGTTTTCAATATTCACAACTTTCTTTTTACAAACAGGACAATCTTCGTATTTCGTGACACATAACGAACATATTGGGTGTCCACATTGGATAAATAACGGACGTTTTGTTTCGGTATCTAAAGAGTTTCAACGAATACTTTCAAAACATTTCAGAATGATAAATACAATACCCTACCATAGAAAACGTTACTGACACCACTATCAGCACATCCAACACAAATAATGGACTTCAATCGGAACATTTAGAATCTGCAAAAATTGTTTTTTCAGAGACAAACTTCAGCAAAACATAATTTCTGAAGAAAATATTATTAGATACCGTAAAGCCTGTATTAGAAGGGCTACCACACTGTCGTTTGTGAACAGGTTTTTTGGCACCTATGCAAGATATCAAAAATGTGACTACTGACAAAACACTTCTTATGATAAGCAATTTATCAGTTGACAGCTTTTTTATATATTTCACAGGAGCCGAGAACAATTGGCTCAAAGTTCGAAGTTAGAGAAAGTATTCATCGAAAGTTCTAGCTAGAACTAGTATGATAATCCTTGACATCAATTACACTCAAAAAAATAAATTCAATGTATGAAGTTTATAATCACAAGGGAAATTAAGTCAAACACGGAAATTCTATAAACTTTCTAAAGGTACTGTATTGCGGTTTCTAGTAGCAGCCAAAAGTAATATAAAATATTCAAAAATAAAATAAAAAATTGAGAGAAAACTGAAATCAATTGTTTGCTTTTATAACTTCTTTTTTGTTGCAACACGATTGATAAGAGTGAGAAATAGAAGTTTAGTCGTAGCAATAAACAATTGACGTTTATTTAAGACATTGTACAAGGAAATAACAATTAGCAATGTTTGAGACATAAAAACTACATAGTTAATATCTTCCTTAAATATAAAACGCTAGGCGCGTCTGTCCGTCCCGATGTCACGCTTTTATCTTTTGAAAAGCTTGAAAAAATAAGTATAGATTACGTGACCATTCAAGAAAACGTGAATGGTGGAACGACAAACAAGTAAAAAAAACTAGATTGAGTCGCGCCGAAGGCGCACCAGCTTGCTGGTCTTATCAAAAAAAGTTAAATTGGAATACAAAATTTATGAATTGATGATACGTAAGCTTCTATTTTCATTTTGACTCATTTTCTGATTGAATTGCTCATTTTGAAAATATTCCATGTTCCATCTGGAGAGGACATCTATCCACAATTTCGTTACAATGTTACAATGAAAACTGGCAATTTCTTTCAGTTTTTTTCTCGAATCGTTGTCTGAGCAGTTCCAAATTTCAGTGCATTCGCACGTTTGTTCTTGTTTTGATTTGTATTGATTCCACTCCTGCTTTATATGATCAATCCAAAATGTGATTTTGAATTTCAAATTTTTTGCTTCGCCTTCTTCACAGCCTGCCATCGCGGTTTTGAAATAACAACGGAGATGACCAATCATAATGCCGTAGATCTTCAGCATTCTTATTTTCCACAGCTTACAATTGACCTTTTCCTCAATTCCCGCTTTCAGAATTCTTTCAAAGGGCTTCAGAGTGGCCACTTTTATCGCATATTGATAATTCGGAATATCTTTCAATTTGATTACATTATGTTCACATTTATCCTGTTGTTTCTCTAATCTGCTTTTCAGATGATTGCATCCACGAGTCAGTTCTCCTCTCCTTCTTTCCAGCCTCGAATTTCCGAAATATTGGTGCATCCAATTTGCCTGAAGCCTTTTTTTCACATTCTTCACATTGCCATCTCATCGGTAACGTAGCCAATCCATCATAATTAAACTGCAATTGTGTTTCTTGGAGTCCAGGTTTATAGTGAAGCGCAGAATTTCGCTGTTTGAGTTCGCAGGATATACAAATTTCCAGCTTATCCGAATAGAAGTTACAGTTCAAACAGAATCCGAGGTCAATTTCCTGAAAGTTGTTTGAACTGCTATTGAAAAACAAACATTCTCTCACTTTACAGTTCCACCATTTTTCAAACATCTCAACACAGTGTTCTTTATAAACTTCGGCAAGATTGAGAGCTTCGTAATTGATTGCATCTTCCTGAGCCTGAATGACAACTGAGGAGACGCAAGTTGGCGGTTGGCTGCTAGTCGGCTGCCAAAGGAGAACTGACGGACTGTTGGCGGACCAACGAAACCCATTGGAAAACATACTCGAAAGTTTTGAAAGGAAATCAGTCAGAAAACAATATGTTATGCTCACACTAGGTTATAGAATGATGATAACGAATTATTCTCAAACCAGTCCACCTAAAAAATAGGCTGTTAAACGACTGCTAAAGGGCAGTCGAAAAGCGTTGACTGGTCGATGTCTGCAGGCTGGCAAACCGAATTTCTGCAGACTGGAAATGTCGGTAAAAATTTCTTTTAAAATTATCGCACTATAAAAGTCTTGTTAGAGGATTCTGGGAGTTTTAAAATTTATTATCAGAGGGTTGATGGCGGCTGGGTAAAACGAAAGCTGTTGGTGTCAGGATTAAACTGTAAATGTAGGTACCACAATCTAGAGCAATCTTAACTAATTACAAACAGAAATTTTTGTAGAAAATTTTGTATGTCCCCAGTTTTCCCTTTTTAGCGTTTGTGTATGTTGAACTTGGACCATGAAAGATGAAACCATGGATCCTTTGAAACCGTATCGAACTGAATCATAAAAATGTGCTTCCTGTTCTTTGCCCCCTTTTTCCAAGTCTAAGTCTGCAACATGAAAAAAGCCACAAGATGTAGGTCATTTCCGTTTATTCACTCTTATTTCCATAGCCTTTTTTCTTCAGCTTGGTGCTCATGACACAAAAAAATGACATGAAGGAGAAACGAAGAAAATAACTATTTTTTCGCGAAATTTCAATAATTCACGACCCATTGACACGTCCCTTCGTTTTGCTCCGTATTTTCGCATATGTCAGTGTCTTTAAACACACATCCGTGTTGGTGACTATTCCGACTATTGTTGTCTCATGATCTTCTATGAATACACTTTTCGAAATGGTCCATTTGACCTTTCAAGAATGAAACTTCCTGGTACAAATAGTACATAACTCGAGAGAGAGAGAGAGAGAGAGAGAGAGAGAGAGAGAGAACTACCGGATTTCAGAGATGTGAGGATTTGGATTCCGTATTCTGGGTTCCGTGAAATATATTGTACTTCATCTAATAGAACCCCGCCCAAACCATCATCTTTGAGCACAATTATCTCGGATCCTATGAAATATATAACAAATTTTTCATTTGATTACTTATTTGTCCTAATATCAGCACTATTTTATCAGTTGAGAAAATTTTGAAATCTTTCTCTGAAAACGAGATAATTAAGCTGAAAGTTGATGGTTGCGGTGGGCTTCTATTAGAGGAAATTTGGTATTCTAGTACATATTTCGTATTCCCAATTCCGCAAAGAATTATTAATTCGGAATTCCAAATTCTGGGTTTCGGTAAAATTATTTTGTTTGGGATTTTCAGCAAATATGCAAGAATATTCTGACGCGGGAATTTTTTAACTCCGCTACTCACGATGCAAAAATAGAGCGCCATGTGTGTTCTTTAGAATTTTTCTGCACATTGGAGATATCTGAATTTCGGATTCCGTTTTTCAAAGTCATTTCAGACATCTCTGCTAGATTCAAAGTTTGATGGTCAGGTACAAAACCATAGAAATCATTTGCATATTCTTCGCAACTGTCTCAACAAGAAGGGTTTACACAGCTGACAACGTTTTGGTTGAATAGGTACTCTTTGCACTCTTTGCCTTTTTTATAAGTCAGAATTCATTGCAAGAGTATGTTTCAGCATGGCCAGCGTTAGTATTATTCTCGTGCTGTCTACTCATGTCATTCTTGAAAATAACTTGAGAATTTTTAATGTGATTGTTTGTCACACTTTCCGTCCCTTTTACATTTCAACCCAATACTTTCAGAAAAACACTGATTTCAGCCTAGTTTTTACGGAAGAATGTGCGTGCACTAACCACACCCCATGACGTTAGTGCTCTGGTAGTAATTTGGTATAATAAGCCGGATTGATATGAAAAAGAAAAGAGAAAGTATAACAAAAAAATGACATTCATTCTCTTGTTCCGGCAATTATTAAAAAACCTCATGAACCTCATTAAAAATGAATTGGCACCACGAGATTTCCATTTTCCGGTTTATCCGTGAATCATCTGAATCCATTCATTGGCTTTCTTTCTGCATGTCCCCAGATATCAAGCACTCTGAAAGAGTCCAATTAAATTTTCAAGTGGTGAGAAAAAAGAAAAAAGAAGGAAAACGAAAATCAGACATTCAGTTCGATCAAACAGCTGAAATATAGGTAGCTTTAGGGGCGGAGCTTATTTAGAAATCCCCTTTGGTTTTTCTTTTCATTTTAAACTCTTTTTAGATGAAAAGACACCTGGAAAATCATATTCAAAAATCAGAAATTGAACTGTTCCCTTTCTTCCCTCTTTTTTTTTCAAATTTCCCACGATCACCTGCCACCATTCCGTTCATAACTTTTTGTCTTCTTTCTATTCCTCTTCCTTTTCTTTTCTCCTCCCATCACCGAACAAAAAATACCGTTTTATTAGAAATAAATAAATGCTCTCTTTTATCCTATTTCTTCCATTTCAACCCATTTTTTCCCTCTTGCCTATTCCTCTGTTTGTGATCACTGTCTGTTGTCATTCGATCTGTTGACGTACCTTTCAAAAGAGAAAAAAAGAACTAAGAACTGAGTGTGAATGACGATTTTCACTGTTTGTTTTTTAGATGGGCGGTTTGGAGATACGATCGGAAAAAAGAGGAAGAGATAAGAGGAAGCACGGAATGGAATTTCAATATAGTTTGGATTTGAGATACATAGTTTAGCTTTTCTCTTGATTTCTAGAGTTCTAGAAACAAAAAAACAGATACCGTAAACCTGTATTATAATGACCCCTGAAACTGAAGGGCCCTTGATTGTTTTTTGTTTTTTGTTTTGATTGGATTATGGGTATTTTCTTTGTTATGAAAATCTAATTGAAAGGCCACTTATCCTCTGATTAAATGGCTCCCCTAGAGTCCCTTCTAATACAGGTTTCACGGTATTCCAAATTCCCCACATTCCATTTTCAGGTTCCCTCTTTCTCTCTTCTGAAAATAGTTTGACTTTTAGAATATCCATTTTTGGATACTTGCTTTTTCCGATTACTCCAATTTCATTCGCTCCTCCTCTACCGCGAAATTGAATTCAATTTTCCCTCTGATGAGTCCTCACAAATGATTTCAGGAGAGCCAACTTCATTGAATTTTAACACTTGGAACTTTTTTCGGGCATTCCTTTGTTGTTCTCAATTAGCCGATACCCTGTCAACACCAGAGAGAAATAACAAAACAATTCTTAAAAGGAGGAAAGTGTATAGTTTTTTGTTATTTTTTTTCTTGGTACTACCAGACTTCATAGATCAATTTCAATTTCTAAAAATCAGGGAAATTTGATTCGAAACATCTAAATTTAGTTCATCGGTTACGAGATGGCGGCTCTTTTCCTCCTAACGGACATCGTCCCCTTTTCGGAAAGGCAGTCTGAATATCATGTTTCGATTAATGTTTCTCTTTAAAAGTTTCAAGTTTCTTGGTCCCATCACTGTTACTCATTGACCCGGAGATCCCGAGGAAAATGTCATTTTTTGAACAAATTGGTGTCTTTTTTGTAATTACCGTATTTTCTCTAACAGATGTCCACCCGTCATCAACTTTGAGCTCAACTATCTCTATTCCTGTGCAAGATATCAAAATTTTGTCGACTGATAAATTATTTATCATAATATCACCAATATTTTATTAATTGACACTTTTTTTATATCTCTTATAGGAACCTAGTTAATTAAGCTTGAAGTTGACAATTTGGGTGAGCCAGATGTTTTTATGTTTTAAACAAACGCTTCTCAAGTACTGCAAATAGAAAGGATACTCCAGAAAATATAAATTTTCCGATATCCCATTTTTTCCAGAAACATGTATAAAATGTTCTTCTCTGAAAATTAGGTCGTGGTCCTGAATAATTAATGCTCCCTAATTTAAATAGATCATCGGTCTTGTAATTTGTGTTCTTCTTTTCGAATGAATGATGATATGTTTTCGTGTCTTTTCTAGAAAAAGAGGATAAATAACTAGAAATATTTGGAATTCTTCGCACTTCTTTTTTTTCGAATGACGAGGGCTATGAGCTTTGTTCCTAAATTAAATCCAATTTCTAAAAAAAAGAAGCTACAAGAAAATCCAAGAAAGAAAAATCCACTTTGAAAAATTAAAATTGCCCGTTTCCTGGTTCATTCAGAGTCGTTTCGCTCTGATTCTCTTCTTTTTGTAATGTAGGTAGATAGAGAAGAAGAAGAAGAAGAAAAAAGAGTACATGATTGATTTGAACTTGGTTAGGATGCAGTTCCCTTCTTAACAAGTCCTTTTTTCCTTTGAATACATTTCCGGGGCATGACTAAATGCTGCAAAAAAAACTAATCGAAAGTTATTCCATGGGAACATGTGCAGAATAACTTTTCCAATGTGTCCTGGAGTTCTCTTGATGACACATACAGAAAATGACTGTGCATTGTTATTATTAACTGAACCCTTTTTTCGTATATTATTTTTACAGAAAACTTTAACAAACCTTTTTTTTCTATCTTCTCATCACCCGAAAAAAGCCACTCAAGCTCACAAAATATTCAAGTTTTCAGACTAGAGAACATTAAATTTCCAGTTGTTGTCACCATTTTTTGTCTGAAAACTGCAGCGGTGGTGGTTCAGGAACTATTTTTGAACCTTGGTATGGGTAACTTTGGAAACATTTTTATGCAAAAAATTACGAAAAAAACGTTTGGCCGGTGTCCCCCTTCAATTCCGTAATGCCAAATTAATCCTCTTAAGTTTCTGATTTTTGTTTTTGTTTTTTATATTATCATTATGTTCATTTAAAATGTGTCCTATTGATTAAAGATTACATTCTATGCTTCTCATTATGATTCCTATGGCTTCCCCCATCGGACCCAGTTCATTGAAACCGAAAATCGCTTGAACTAATGGCGACATCCGATTTTGCCTTTTCCGTTTCTTTATCCCTAATTGGATCGGTACAGTAGTCCGTTATTTTTTTTCAGAAGAAAAAAGACAAGATAAAACGAAACAATTACCATAAGCTTTTCTGGGGTAGATGGTCTTTTGTTTTTCCAAATTTTTTTTTCTCTTTCATCTATTCATCAGGTCCCTGTTTCACACTTTTCCCATATAAATATTTCATCAAATTCAAAATTTCAGAATTTCGAATTCACTTGACTCCAGACGCAATTTTTTTTTCTTTCCCAGTTCCCCGAATCTTTTTTCTCTTTTTTCATCCGTTTCCCCAGATGAATAATCTGACAAAGTGCCACTACCGTAATCATCTCACCAAAACATGAAATTAAAGAAAAAAGCTCGCGTGTCTTGTCTTTTTGGCAAAAATTATAGTTTTCGACTGGAAATAATGACCTGTTTGTCTGAAATTTTCTAACATCATCTGAATCTGAACGGAATCTTTTGGTATTTCTTTTTTCTCCGAAAAACAGAGAAAACTGAAAATACTTACGCAAACGGGTCTGATCCATACAGCTTCATCATCCCAAGTTAAACCCGGATTCCCGAGTTCAAGACTGGATTTCCTCAAATTTTACGTCACTACCGCTTTTAGAAAACAAAATTTTCGAAGTTTGCTGAAAATGCAGTCTTCGTGCAATTTGTGTTTTGTGTTCCACCGAGAGCAATGAGTTGTCTGGTTAGCTGGAGAATGAAAAAAACTTAATACTTGTTTTCGAAACACTTCTCCTTCTATTTTTTCAAATTTGCCTTCTTGACTTTCCGAGATCTTCGAAACGGAATTAAATTTGTTTTTTTTTTTTTCATTTTTCGGTTTCTCCGAATAAAAAGTCCAAACTCTAGACATCCAGACGACGTCCGGAATTATTGAAAACTCGTGAGAACCTACAATTTCTGAAGTTGAACCCATCATTTTGAAGTTTCCATGTGACTTGGATATTCTCAAGATTTCATCTTTCTCAGAAATTTCCTCTGTAATACAACACAAACTATAATTGACTATTATCTACCAGCCATTTTCTATTCCCATAACTTTCAAATCTTTCCCTAGACATCTGATTTCATGAGTCACGAAGTTTCCTTCGAACCCTATAATTTTTCTAAACTCCTCGCATTACTTCTTCCTCTTTTCAAGTTCATTTTTCAAACAATTGTTACTCTTCAACACTTTCCCCCCCACATAAATCGAATTTTATTCCAAACTTCCGTGTTCAATCATTGTTGTTTTTGCTCAGAACGCCTTCTGAGAGACACTAACTATTTGTTTGAACACTTGATTCTTCTTGATCTCGTCGTTTTTCGAGAGCAATTACTTTTGAGACAATTAGTCTCTACTCAAAAACCCCAGGAAAAACCCAGGGTTTATCTTTTTCCTCTCCTCCCTCACCGAGACAAGTGCTCCATTTCGAAAAAAAAATAAGTAAAAAGATATGACATCTGGAGCAATAAAATGCCCAGGAGCTTGAGGATGTTTACGAAAAATCTAGTGAATCAGGATTATGTTTGAAAACAATTATTTTACTGATTTTTATTAGGTACCTTCTGAAATTGAGAACTGATACAGCTCAGGCGTAGTTCAAAAAATACCATTTCTTTTGGGACAGTTTCACAGGGTTCCAAAAGGCTCGGTCAGAAATCGCGCCCCAGTTAACTTTTAGGCCAGAGAAAAGTTAATAATTTCTAATTGGTCGGGGATTTGACATGCGATTTTTTAACGCGCGTTTTTCCCTGGTCGTTGTCCGTTTTATACTCAGGCAAAGTAAAGAAAAATCAGAATCCTTAATCTCACGTTCATTGGGGCGCTACTACTGACCAAGCCTTATAAACCAGAGACAGGTATTCAAAATTATTGAAATCTCTAACTAGAAGAAACTAAAATTATTTCTCTTAACATCTACCCAGTTGTCAAATTAGTCCAGAACCAGAAATGGTTTCCTCCCTTTAAGAATTTCCAACTGATCTGACCTTCTCTACTGATCAACAAAAATTAAATTTTAAACCCCGATAGATGCTGTTGTCCCAATTTTTAATGCTAAAAAAGAGCCCATAAGTTAATCCTTCACCGTCTCTGATTTATTGCAAGCACCACCCTCCCTCTTTCTTCTTTATTCCAATTTCCCAGAAGATGCACTCATTCTGTTCAAGATCAATATTCCAAATGTTTTCCTTTTTTAAAATGTAAAGGTTCTCTGAAAATAAAGAGAATACTTGGACACTGTTTTCGTGTTCCATGTGCTTTAATGTGCATGTTTGTGTGCACATGTTCGTTTAATTATTTGTCACATCGAACACCGCCGCAAAAAAATCCACGTGGGAAATAAGCGTTCGGTCCGTTTCGTCTTCTTTTCAGCCATCAAGTCACCCATTATACCGTGTATATATTTCCTTGTCTGCTCTGAACAGATTATTAATTTCTTTCCTAGAATCACTTACAGAACGGATTCCACTTCAAATCCTCACAGTATTTTATTTTTCTGCTTCTCGAATTTTGCACTTTCTGAGTTGAGTGAGGGAGAGAGAGGGAGAATCCTCGTCACCATCCATCAAAAATCACAGACTGAGGGATTAGACAAGTTTTTGTGTAGTTATGTTTTCTTGTGTTCTTTTTTTCTCTGAAAATTGTCTAATCTTCTATATAATTAGAATAGCCTTTGAAGCATACAATTTGTCTGGTACTCTTCTTAAAATTTTAGGTTTAATTCTGCGGTGTTCCGATTCTCCGAATTCGATTTCACTGACTCTTCGAAAGCCAGAAAAGTGCTTTCCATAGCTGGGCCCTTCTTGACTTCTCATTACCGCAGAATTTTAGATGCAAGATTTTTGGAATTTCCCCCCATTCGTTATTTGCATCACACCGTCTCCCCATTTTCCAGATGACCACCGTCTCCCCATTTTCCAGATGATGATCACGCATCATTTATGGTGATGATTGTCATCAAGGATAGTATAATTGCGCGAGAACGTCTTCCGATTTTCTGAAGAACTGAAAACGCACGTCTTTTTTCTCTCAAAAACCCACGTCATCAGGTTGAGTTGCAATAATGCTCTTGGGGATATTCAAGCATGACACTGTCTTTTCAGAAGAGAGATTCCGAAAATTCTCGAAAGTTCTCACATTTTAAATAAACAAGTGCTTCCTCTTCCCCACAAGGTTTTACACTTTTGTTGTTGAAAAACCAATAGGATGAGTAGCTTTTCAAAGTTGGGATACTCACACCGCATTTGTTGTATTTTAGTTCTACAATAACTGTATTTTGTGTATGGATCCCAGGCTAGACTGGACTAGAGCATAAATACGGACATATATTCCAAAAGTTGTCGATACAATGGATTTTGAATATGATCTATTATTCTTGTACACCAAAACAGAGCTGTGGAAGAGAAATCCCACGACGACAACTACCGTAACCTGAAAAAAAATTCTGCGTTTTTTTCTCGACTTCAGTACGTTTTCAGTCAATTGTTTCCCTATCAAAATTTTGAATTTTCCCATTTGTTTTGTGAAAAACAATTGGAAAATCGACGAAATTCAATCCTGAAAATGAAAATAATCTTCCACCACAGCCACCGCCGTTCCGATTTTGTTGTACTAAAATAACAGATTCCAGACAACTAGACTGGATCAGAAATACTACCACCATATATTCCAAAAGTTGCCGGCACAATGGCTTTTGAATATGAGCGGAAATTGAATTTCACCGCTTTTCTTCCGCATACTTTTTTCTCTCATCCCCTCTCCTAGCTCTTGTATATTTTGCAATTTGTTTCTCACAAAATCTTTTTTGACAAAAATGTCTCTTCATTGTGCAGTCTTATTTCAGACAACAACCTAATTCACGTTTTTCTGAAATGCGATTTTCAGCAAACTGGCGGTACACAAGGATAATCTGGAATCTGGAGTACTTTCTGAGGAAAATGCAAATTAGGCAAGATCCTCCCTCATCCTATTAGTGTCGAAAGAGAACCTATACTCAAACGAATCAAAAAACAGAACATGAAAGGTTCTGTGTTCTGTATTTTTCTCAGATTGTGAGGCATCAATTATACCCTCAATTATTTTTTCTTTCTTATTTTTTTATTCCAATTATGATGCGTCACTATAATTTCAGTCTCCATGGAACTCTCCCTTCGTTCTTTCTGATTGTGAGAAATCGTCATTTTTGCATTTTTATTCCTCTTTTCTTCTTTTGCACATCTTTATTAACTTTTCTTCTTTTTGATATTCTAATTCAAGTAAAAAGTCTAGATTGTCATCTTCCTTATTTTCTTCCCAATATCTCCTCGCTCCCCCTTTTTTTCCTGAATCATTCATTATATTGTTTTGTCTCTGTTCATCATCTCCATTGATGTTTTTCGTTAAGGGTATCCCTATTGTAATGGAGGGACTCCCCACCTCAAACTTCTCCACAACGTCTTCAATCGAAAACGAAAGTTCAGAAGAAGATCAACAGCCACGTGGGTTTTTTCACTCTATTTTGAAATCCAATTAAGAATTTAAAAAGAAACCGGAAAAGGGGGCAAAATGGTTTCCGCTTCTGTTTCCTGGAGCTATTTGCAAAATTTCCTAACATCATATAACTTTAATATTCATCAACTTTTGAGCTCGAAACATGTGTAAGTATCAAATCACAATACAATTAAAAGATTGATCAGCTTTAGTATGTACCTATAAGTAATCCAAAAAAGTGTAGATGTGGCTCCCTACTCACTTCTCATGTTCCATTCGGATTCTTGCAAAAACAAGACCGATGGTCCATAGACAAAACAGCAGTAATAGAGAAAAAAAAACACCAGAAAGTAAGAAAAAATTCTTCAGAAACTCATTTGAAGTTTGTCCGGTTTTCTAAGGATCCTAGTAGATTTCTAAAACTCTAACTAGCTATGGTTATCTAAATTGTTTCTATCTTCCAGACGTTGATATGTCCTTTGCCAAAGGATTTATGACAGTTGTCTACATCGTCGTCTGCCTTGTTGGAACACCAGGAAACCTCTGGATCATCTACAAGCTCTTCCGTGCCAAGTAGGAATTTAAAACTTTAACAAAACCTTAATCGTTTCTATTCCAGACTCTGGAGCGGTGCTTCTGTCCAACTGACCGTTGCACAAAGATCTCGAATCTACATCTTCGCTCTTGCTTGTTCCGATATGTTCCTCCTTCTGACACTTCCCGCGACTGCTAGCTACAACTATCATGGTACCTGGATTTTCGGATCTGCTGCGTGCTATATCATCCGCTCGATTGAAATCTTCGCTAAATTATTCTCGGTGATCTTGCTGACTGTGATGAGCTTGGAAAGATATATCATTGTATGCACCAGGTGAGACCAAGCACGTTAATCCTCTAGAGGGTTGCAAATAGAAATGAGTCAGATGATGTCATTGATAAAATAGGGCGGAATGTTTTCTAATGAGTCAATATGAGTTATTTGATACTTTATGAGGTCAACAATATTCCAGACTTCGTCATGTCTACCGTGCCTGGATGTCATTGGTACCGCTTGCCTTCGGGACAGTCTTTGGAGTCCTCGTTCCTACCGTCATTCATTACCTTTACCTTCAACACTTCTCAGTTCCATTCCCGGATTCTGATGTCACTTGGGTTTGTCTTCCAATCATGTCCAATGACGTCTTCAACACATTTGCCCAGTATACATTCTCCGTCGGTTTCATCATCCCGTTTGCGATAATGACTGCTTGCTATATAATGCTCGTTCGTCATGTCAAAACGAAATACAAGATGCGTCGGGCTCAACAGACAACAACGTTGGCGAAATCGGGAAAAGAGCCAAGATATATGAGTGAAGTGAGGAAAAGCATCTGGAGAATTGCCGTATTTCATTTTGTGTGTTGGGCACCGTTCTGGGGATTCACCATGTTGCCTAATTACATTTATCAAATCGATCAGTTTTTCAACGGAGAAAGTGAGGAGGAGAGTGGAGGAGAAAGCATTCTGTTAGTTTTAAATTTGCGCTTTACTGGTTTTCAATCGATATTATTTTCAGACTGGTCTACTGTCGTCTAGTTTCGAATTGCCTCCCGTATATAAACGCAGCTGGAAACTGGGTACTTTATGCTCTTCTGAATGTGGATGTACGGAAACACATCTACAATCAACCCAAGAAGAAGAGAAAGTTTACATTGAAATTCAACCCAGTTAATACATCATCCAACTGCTAACATCTAATTAGGCCACGAAAGCCCATCAAGGATCTCTTTTCGGGTTGTTGATTTTAGAGCCAAAAATAAATTTTTGATAATAAATCATTTTACTTCACATAACAGCACAATTAAAGCATAACCATATCATCTGAATCTCTTCTATAAGTGGTGGAGTCTTCGGCGGCTAGTTGGCGGACACGATCCGCGGTTGATGGACCTCTCGCGGGCTGTTTGGATGGGCATAGAAGACGTCGGAGGATGAAGGTGGTGGCAGGAAGAACAAGACAGATTGGGAGAACAATGATCATAATGACAATCTTAAATTATATCAGTACTTTCAGAAGCTTGGATTTTTCGGCTCACCCAAACTCTCATGTGAAGCAACACTCTTTGTTAAGATGCCCACAACACTTGTAGAATGATAGTAACGTTTCTTCAGGACATTGATTTCCAACTCGATTCGTTGGACACCATATTGCATCACTTTCGACTGCCAACGTCGTCTGAAACTTTACAGGTTGCTTTGGACTACAATTGTCCTACCGTAACCGCCACCGTTGCTTGTACTTCGGTGACTTCTCGTTCGAGTCCCAATGAGAGGCAAGTAATGAAGAAGAAAATAATTAGAAATCGAAGAATATTGAAACAAAACAATACTTTTTGATGAGAAAAGAGCATCAAGAAAGCGACGATCGATAGAGCATTTCTCTGCACAATTGAGAGCACGAACCGCCGGTCATCTCATTGTAATTTCAGCCAATTTGAAGGAGAGAAAGATGGTGGTTTTCTTATTTTACATCATCTTTTTAAATTCACACTGTACTAAAACATTTTGGGGGAAGAGGGAAAAGGAGAAGAGGAAGAATGACTTCAACTCTTTTAAAAAAGTATGGAGCAGGAATATTTGAATACATAAATATTATACTCGTGCAAAAAATCGGAACCATGGAAAATGAAGGTAACCGTGGCCGAGAGTCCCACAACGACAACTACCCTAACCTGAAAAATGTTTCTTTTCAGGTACTGTTATCTCGGTTTTCGCGTGTTTTCTGTCAAATTTTCACTATTACTCCAATTGACGGTGATGCGCGTTGTGGCTGAAAATTAATTTAAAACCGCATCGTCGGTTGAGCAGCGAAAACAGCTATGGTTTTAAAATAATCCATGCGCGTTTAATACCGTACCCAGCAATTAATCTATTTTGGCCCTATTTTCGGATGTTTTTCTATTTTATAAAGGAGATAAATTGAATATTTTTGAGAATCAGACGAAAATTGTCAAAAACAAGCGAAAAATTATGAAAAGAAGGCAAACATTAAATTAATTGCTAGGTACGATACTGAAGGCGCATGCATTAATTTGAAATCCGTAGCTGTTTTCACGGCTCGTCCGATGATGTGCGATTTTAAATAAATTTTCAGCCGCAACGTGCATCGCCGCCAGAACATAGTATTGTCGAATAAAAAAAGTGGGACCTGGAAAATTTCGCGGGCGGCTTCCCGGTCAATTTTCGAGGCCTTGCTTCAAAATCACTACAGTAGTAAACGAAACTTATTTCTGTGAATTCAGTGGGATTTTCTGTACAAAATTTAGATTTCTTGGTATGGAAATGATCGCTAGTATCTCTAGAATCTGATTTTCATAGAAAAACCGAACTTAATTGCGAAAGTAGCTCGAACGAGGCGAAACTCTGAAATGTTATGTTTTTGCCGCACTTTTTCGTAGATCAAATAAAGCTACGCCTTTCAAATTCTCAGATCCCACTTTTTTTAATTCGACAATAATTTCAACAAACTTTATCTTTCGACCTTTTTGAGAAAATAACAGAAAACTAATAGACGAAAAGCAGTGAAAACGAGAAAAAAATCCGGAAAATAAAATTATTTTTAGGCTACGGTAGTTGTCGTTGTGGGACCTTCAGCCACGGCCACCAGAATAATACACGAGGAGCGAAGAGTCTGTAATTTCATTCAATCTCTAACCTAATACCTGTATCGTAGCTATGTTTTACATCTCCATTTAGATTTCGCCCGCTTGTCTGTTCGTTTATGAAAATCTAATCACTAGTGATTAGCTATCGGTGTCTTTTTATATCAAAACAATTTTTAACGAGATCGTCGGTTTATTTTGTAGCAAATCAAGCAAAACGGGGGAAAAATAAAGAAGAAATAAGGTGGGAGACAATTGAAGGTCATATATACATCATAAACCGGAATGCATTCTCGAAGTATATAATAATTACTACACAAATAAAGACGGGAACCAAGTGTAGACAACAAAAAACCGAAGCCGTGTCAGAATTCAGAATCACCAAACATTCAGAGAATTACATCGGTCTGAAGGCGTAGCAGGTGACGTCGTCGTTAGCCACCTGACAGTAGGTCTCGGTATAGGCGACGTAGGAGAAGTCTCCCTTGGCGCAGATCACGTTGAATTTTCCAAACATTTTCTCTTCGGCAGCCTTCTGGATGGCTCTCTTTGAGATGGTTGGGTCGCGGTTCATGTTCTGAAACAATTCAGTTGTATTGATATAAATGGACAAATCCTTACGTTTTCCATCACTCTTCTGAGCTTCTTGCTGTTGCAGGTTGGATCCTCTTCTTGTTCTTCAGTGGTGAACAGTTTCGATCCGTGTGTTCTATGTCTAGCCATGAATCTGCATGGACTTCCACACCGACAGCAGCAATCGTTGGCTGGTTGCATAGCGTATTGATTGAAGACTGGAGCTGGAGCATACGATTGGCATGGAGAGTACATTGGAGGTGGTGGTGGTGGGCACATCGGTGGTGGTGGTGGTGGAGGTGGTGGAGGACACGGAGGAGGTGGTGGGCAGAACTGTGGTGGACAGATTGGAGGAGGTGGGCAAGGAAGAGGTGGAGGAGCACACATCGGTGGCGGAGGTGGAGGACATGGTGGAGGTCCCATGGAGCAACATCCACCAAAAGTAGAAGAAGCTATGGGAACTAGCGAGAGGAGAATCGAAATGGGTAGAAGCATCTGTAAGAATTTCAATGATGAAAGAAACTGTAGTTCTAGTCATTCGAAGGATTACAAGAGGGTAATCGAAGGATTGCTCGGTTCCGGTCTCAATAAGAAGAGAAACAAAATTAGAAGAAATTTGAGATGAAAAACGGTTCAACTAGGTTTTTAATCATCAGTTTTCACCGGTATCTTCGATGAGATTTTGGTTTGAAACAAAGGAGAAAAGATGGCATTCCGCGTCATCCTTCCGTCCTTTTATACCGATATCGTTTTTGACCCTGACTTCTTCACCCTGGCACCGCCTCCCATACCTCTTTGCCATCGAGAATCTGACCCTCTAGAACAGGTTTCCGAGAAAGCTTCTACTTTTTTGAATTGAATGAGTAATCGTGTTACGTCACCTATTAATTATAAAGACGAGTAGGTGAATCCTATTGCTTTCTTCCCAGTTACTCTCCATTTCAATAAACCTTTCAATTTTCTGTTCAGAGAAACCACTCTGTAACTTCATCGACTGAAAGTATTTTCTTCGTCCAAAAAGATTTGAATTATGTTAATCGAAAACGAACTCTTTTGTTCGCACTCAAGGTTATCTATGCAGATTGTGAAGCATCGTCTCACACCATTACTTTCCAATTTCTTATTCATAGACGACTGTGTATTTCGGAACTGGTTGCTTTGGCATGAGTAAGCATTTTCCTTTTATCAAAAGCGGTTCTTTCGATGTGCTAATAATACTAGTAACAAATTTGTTTATGTTTTATATAACAAAACAAGAAACAACAAAAAGGACATTTACTTGGCCTTCTTGGCACGAATCTTGCGAAGGTAGAAATCGAGTTCCTTTCCTTCGAGGATGTATCCGTTGGCTTGTCCGACTTGTCCAGGGGATGAAGAGATGCGAGCTGAAAAGAAAATGATGAAAAATATACTCATTAATCAAGTTTTGATTTTTTTTCCAATTTTCTAGTAAACTCACCAAGAAGACGTCCAGTGTTGAATTGCTCGGTGAGGAGGGCATCAACGGCAGCAGTCTTTTGGCGCTCGGTGTACTTCTTCAAGGTGTGGTTGGATCTCTTCTTGTTCAAGATGGCGTTGTCTTCCTCGGAGAGCTTGGCGTTCTTCTTTCTGGCCAATGGAGTGGCATAGTGAGCCTCATACCACTGACGGAATGGAGCAGCATCAACGCTGACGATGGCTCCCTTCACGAGGGTCTTGGTACGGACCAACTCGTTGTTAGTAGCGTTGTACATGGTGTCAACGATACGGGTCTTTCGAGTGGTCTCTAAAAACAAAAAATACTTTTTACACTCTGTTAACTGTTTTAACTCACGCTCAGAGGCCCAGGAGAAGTTTCCATTGTCAAGACGGAGAGCTCTGTACTTGAGGTTTCCACCACGAGTGCGAACGAGACGAACGCGATGAGCTCCAATCTGAAAAAAATTAATTGAAATTGATACATGCACTTCGAAATAATTTTTTAAACTGAAAATATTAACGAAACTCACCTTGGTGTTGGCAGCTGGACGTCCGAGCTCGAACTTCCTCTTCTTGTGTGGAACCGGGCGAGTAGCTCCGGTCTTGTAGCGCTTATGCCAGGAGTCGCGCGAGATACCCATGCTGAAAATTATTATTTTACAATTTTTAAATGATTCACCAGTAAAAAGAGAATATGACATATAAATTTCCTGAAAAAATTTTAGGCCACATTTTTAACCGAAACATTATGAAACGCAATGAAAATCCAAAAGATTTTCCTTGGTTTCACATTTTCAGGATTTAAACAGAAATATACTGAAAAAGTACGGAAATTGGGTGAAAAAATTAGAAAAAAAGAACTCGGGCCTAAATTCTCCACAGAAAATAGAGCGGGTTGCCTGCCTCGAAAGCGAAATCGCGGCGAGACCCGCGGCGGGAGAAACGCTGTGCGCCTTTAAAATAACTTTTTTCTTCGCTTCGTCAGTTGTTTTGAACATTGAATTGAGCTTCTAAAACGAAATTTTCCATTATTTCTTTTTTGAACAATTAAAAAGAAATTAAGTGAAATTTATTAGTAACATATTTTGTTCAATATTCAACATGTTGTCTCTTGTAAAGTGACTTTTCAGAAAAAATTATGCTTTTTTTAAACGTTATGTTTGACTTTGCTGAGAAACACTCAAAATAACCTCTTTGTTCTCAGAATATTTGTATTTTTGAAAAGAATCTACGTTTATCCAGTTGAAAAAGTCATAAATAAGTTTTATTGTGCAAATTACGTCTAGCTAAAACTGCTAGCCGACTCAACTGATTGACATAATTTTGACGAAAGTAACTGCGGGGAAACATTACGAGAAAGGTATCACAAAATATGTAAAAAAGAGCTCTTGGACAAAATAGTAGATAAAAGGAAATTAATAGTTGTACAAAAGCTAACAGTACACGAAGTTCTAAAGAAAAATCTGATGAAAAACAGAGAAAAGGGCCTCTAGCAAGCGGAATTTTCGAGTTGGTCATTGAAATCATAAGAGTTTATTGAAATCGATTGTATTTATGTGAGCGAACATTAGAAAGACGATGACTGGAGTTGTGCAAGGAACTTTGGTAGCTGTTGTAGAGTGACACAGGAATCTTCAAATGTGGATGCTGATGCGACGATCTGAAAAGCAGTAGAGAAATATTGGCGTAGGATTCTTTATTCCAGACCTGTGCTCCAAGATAAGCTGCGTTGTATCGCCACGGACTGATGTTAACCTGGGTGTGAATTGTGTTTGGAACAACTGTGGAGAGCTCGTGCTCTAACTTTTCAGCTAATCCAGGCATCAGTGAAGCACCACCGGCCAAATATATATTTCTAGAAACAAATAATTAGTTTCAATGCGAACATTTCGTATTCTACCTGTACAAAGTTCGGCGACTGTCAATGGGACTCTGAAGGATTGCTTCATGGATCAACTGATGAAGTCCTTTTGTGTCCAGTCCCCATTTCTTTGGCTTGAAAAGACCTTCAGTGCACAAAAATCTGGAGTTATCGATGTCGAATCTTGTCTGCATTCCTAGAACCGGAGTGAATGCATCTAGTGAGATTCGTGCTTCTTTGTTCTCAGACTTTTCTTCTTTCTGATAGTCTTCTGGGATATATGTTGTCTGAAATCATATTGAATTATCACGGGAAAACGGAAATCTTTTCTAACCTGTTCCAATGCAAATCTAAGGATCAATTTTTCTACTGGGCTTTGGAAAGCATACAATCCTTTGTTATGAGCACTCAATGAGCTTCTCAATGAGTCTCCCATTTGTTGTGATCCATAGGGAATCGAACAAATAGCTGATTCTACAACATATCCGTCAATTACCGGAACAATATTGACTCGTTCTCCGATATCAACGACAACTCCTGTGGTGACATCATAAGCATAAAGGATCAATGACGGTTGTCGAGTGATTGCGGCTCCCTGAAAAATAATTATTATTATCTAGGTTTTAAAAGTATTTTTCCAATAAGATTACCTGAAATTTGACGTCTTCCAAACAAATCTGAAGAAGTTCTCCAATCAAAACAGTTGGAATATTTTGTGGAATTGAAAGAAGAACTTTATATTTCCATGGTTCCACTTTCAATTCCTTTGTTATCTTCTCGATTACAGCCTTCAACACTTCTTTTTCAATTGAGTATCTCTCCACTGATGGATCAGTAGCTGAAATCGGTCGGACAAAGTCTCCATTGTGCCGAATTTCAGGTTTATAGGCATCCTCTCCAACGAATATCTTTCCGTCGTCAGTACGTACTGCAATTGCGGGGAAGAAAGACTGTGGAAGCGATGGTTCAGTTGTAAGAACTCCAGCTCTAATGGAACAAGATCCCAACTCAAGGATCAGAACTCTTTCGGTCAAGTGTTGAAAGGCACGTGGAATCGGCTTGACGTAGGCGTCAATGAGAGAAGAAGCACAGTGGGAAAGGAAGGATTGTCGCCATTTGTCAAACACTGCTGATGGAACTCTGAAAACATCCATTCAAACAAATCTTGTCCGTTTTATCAAACCTGCAGTAGTATTTGACATGTTCCCTTCCTCCGTGAATCGTCAAAGTTCTCTCATCCTTATTTGCATCTACATCTGCTCCCGAAAGGATCAGTTCCTGAGCTGGAGCTTCACCGGCGTAGTGAGTAGCAAAGATCTGAAGCCGTCCTTCCTTCATTCTTATGTACTGTTTCATCCATCCTTCGTTGTCCAAACCGTCTGCTTTTGTCACTTCGTCAGCTGGGACCTGTAGACATTTTTTTAATTTTTCAATCTCTAAATTTTTTCACGCTAATCTCCAGTATGCTTCCTCTAGAAACGCCCTGACTCTGCCCACGGCACGCAAAACATAGAGACGCGCGGAACCCGGGAGATGTCCGTACATGGCGAACATGACCTCAGCGGATTCATCACCTTGATAACTCTGGTTCCTCTGCATTTGACCGTGAAAATCTTTCGCCTTTTACTAAAGATTTCCGTGCAAAGGAGCGAATTCTGAGTATTATTACCAATTTTTGGAGTCCCCTCGCAAGAGCGGGACAAAAATAATATCTGAATCATCTCACCTCAACATGACCTTCCATGGTTATGAAACGGTTCCGTTTAGTCTCTACTCTTGGCTCATACGATATTTCGTAGAGAGCTTTGAGAAGATGTTTTGGATCCCATTCACGGAGAGCATTGGCCTCCTCGGCTTTCAAACTGTCTGATCTTCCAACGCCATTCTCCATTTCAACAACACCGTTGATTTCCAAATCTGGCATGGAGGGCTGGAAGGAAAAATATAGTTCAACTCTCTCTTTCGAAGCACAATCAAAGCAAATAGAAAAAAGAGCAATGCAGAGGGAAAATTCAATAAAATATATGTTTGTTTGGCTATAAAACATTGAAAACCACAAAAAAAGAAGGAGGGGAAGAAGTATCAGTTTTCTGGATACATCCAGTAGAAAGAAATCGTACTAGTTAAAAAGGGCGTTCTTTTGAGGAAAGAAGAAGAAGAAGAAACTTAGAGTGAGCAGAGTTTCCGGTTTCATTTTTTTGAGACTCGTCGTTTTGGTTTTTTTCTCTGTTTGGTTTGTTTGACGACGACAACAACGGGACGAACGCAATTTGAGGAGAAGATGGAAATTTGAACGGAGTCGTTGTGCTGTCACAAGATTTTTCCGGGGACGAGAAAGAAAGAATTCTTGGGAAGATAAAATTACCACTTTCGAAAAAATCAGAGGATTACTGAAGATGCCGGATCGTTCAAAGAGCATATAAAAAGCAGTAAGCCTAAACCCAACTTTCTAAAAAAAGAGTCTAAAAAGATCGATTTCTCTTATTGCCTTCCGTCTTTGTTCCGTAATAAGATTATGTGCAAATAGGGAGAAAGCGAGTGAGCACAAGTAAACATTTCTCTCCTTTTCGAGCATTTTTTCTCCCGCGGAGCTCATTGAAAAATGCATGTTATGGGAGTGGATGTAATGAATGAGGGAAAAAATGTTTTATCAGGATTTCAGATCTTTTGCAGGATCGTATTTCATTGGAATTCGAATCTCGGCCTATATTCATCAATTCCCAATATTTACCTGTGAATATCTTTAAGAAAATCCGAAATCTGATGCGTATTCCTCTCGAAAAGAAAAGCGAGACACGGATCGGAGATTAAAACCGAAAAATTGGTAGAGGGAAATAGTATGGGATTTTGAGAGATTGGTTAGAGAAGTGAAGAGACAATTGTGTTTGGGGTTCAATGTGACGGCCTAATTGCCATGTGGAAACGATTTTTCGAGAGTGTCACAGGAAACATAAAAAAAGAAAAAGAATAAAAGAAGAAGAAGAAGAAGAAGAAGAAAAAGAAAAAACAAACATTTTTGCATTTCCTGTTGTTTTTCTACGAACATGGGTGGTGTTTGGATTTCAGCTTGTTTAAGCCTAACTGACTGAAATTATACAATGCAAAACTAGAACCAGAAATTTTCAAACTTGACAGAAATGATGATGTATCGCTACTGAAACTACTGCATAATTACCGTAACCCGATTGATGAGGACTACTTGTGACAGTTTTAAAGAACCAGAAGTCTAACTGAATTAATCAACCTAGCAACTATACTACTGTTATTTTTTGCCCTTTAAAAAAGTGGGACATTATAAGAAGACCTCCCCTTTTCACACTTCCTCGAACTTTTCGCTTTTTTCCTCATTTTTTTCGTCTTGCAAATCCCCCCGAGAATGGAAGAGGGGTGCCGCCGTCAAGCTCATAAATCAGTCACCAAATAAATCTTTCTCGTTGGTTTTTTTTGCTCTGCAAACCAACAAAAAAGTTCTGGCATTCTTCTTTGTTTGTTTATCTTCCTTTTCTTGGTCCCACTTCTCTTCCTCTTCTCGTGGTTTTAAAGCTTCATCATTTATAGATGAAATCGAAAAAAAAAACATTTTTTTCGGGGAGCCCCTTCTCCTTCTCTCTCAAGAGAATTTGAAAATCAACTGATGGAATACAAAACAACAAAAATATTTACAATATATTCTGATGTGGGTAGAGGAAGGACCCTTGGAAGAAATTTGTTTGAGAAGCGGGCAAAAAAACCGAGGAAGGAATGAAAGAATGGTTGGTGCTGCTGGTGGTTTTTTGGGTGTTGACGCAACACAACTTTGTTCAATTTTTGGCGGTTCAATGAGTTTCAAACGAGAAAACGTTCAACAAACTTGACAGGTCATTGACCTCAAAATGGAAGCAAAGGGTGGGAACGTTCTGGAGAATCAAGAGGAACATTTGAAAAGCTGTGAAACTAAAAAATCTTGAAATTCGTTCAGTTCAGTTTCTTGAGACTCCCTTATGAGAAGCAGTGAGCTCTACATCTTGAGCAATTAAGAATCTGAACCAATAGCCAAAGGTGTACGGGAACAGGAAATTAAATTTGCGGATTCCAAACGAAAGATTTTTTGTGAAAATTGCAATATGGGAAAAGGATTTAAAGGATATTACCGTAAAACCTGTATTAGAAAGATTTAATAGAAGGGCCCTCCGTGAGGGGCTTGGAAAAATAGAAGGGCCCCCTTCAAAATGTGTTTTGAAATAACAATTTCCGTACGTTTCCAACAATTTTATAGAAATTTGTTGAAAGAGTGAAAAGCTTGCTAAATGTTTGATGAAATTGACAGATTTTCATGAACTTTGAATATAAACTCGTCGAATTTTTCAATTGAAAATGTCTGAAAAAATAGCCGGAAAAATAGAAGGGCCCCTGTAATAGAAGGGCCCCCCGGAGGTACCTTGGAAAAATAGAAGGGCCGGCCCTTCTAATACAGGTTTTGCGGTATGTGTCATTATCTAGATCAGAATTAAAAAAGTTAAATGACAAAAAGAATGTTATGATAATCCCTTGGAAACCTCATTTTTTTGTTCGATTCTAGATTCCTTGTTTGCAAACGTCTGTCAGGAAAACCAGAGATCGGAGACCCCAACTGTCTAACAGATCCTAACTTATCATGAATCATTTTGACGGACCACCATGTCCAAAGAAGAAGAAGCAGAAAAAGAAGAAGAAGCTCCAAAGGATTATGCCCTTTTCGTAATGAAGAAGATATGGAGAAAGAGAGAAAAAGAAGAAGAATGCACTCAATTCATCAAGTCTCTCTCTCTCCTCCCTCGCAGAGGAACTAAGAGAGAGGGAGAGAAAGACCCCAAAAATGAAGTGAGATAGAAAACAAATCAGGAGGGTGACAGAGAAAAGAAACAGAGAGAAGCCCCCCGCATCCTCTTATTTTCAGGCACGGGTGAGAAGAAGAGGCGCACACGCGTATGTTTCTGTTCTGTTTCTGTTCGGAGGGATGCGACGCAAAAGTTGGGTATAGGAGTAGAAGAAGAAGAAGAAGCTGGAGAGATTTAGAGAAAGAGACGGATAGAAGAAGGAAACGAAAGAAAGAGCGCCGGGCGTTGCGGGGCAAGGCGGCCGTTGTTGACGGGGCCCCGGAAGAGTTAGAGGTAGAAAAATAGTACTTGGGATGAAGAGACGTAGAGAAAAAACACAGAAAGAAAGGCGCAGAGAGTATGACACTAACAATGTATTTATATAAACATTTCTCTCATGGTGGATAGCATGGATATTGAAAAAAAGAGATGAAAAAAAGGAGAACAATTGTATTCTGTTGAATAGTCCTGGTCCTATTTTTGGTGATCATGGTCAACGATCTCTTCTTCTTAAGAATTCTGAATTTCAAAAATATGAAATTGTATAGCTTTCTCAATTTTCGATATATTTTTCATTTCAAAACTCGCACCGACATGAAAAGCAAAGTCTGTGGAATCGGATGATTCAAGAATCATCCCCTTGGGTGTCATAGGGAAGTTTTATTTGGTTGCCAGATAGTGAGAAATTGGGTGGAATTGTAGGAAATAATAATATGTTCATTTATTATTAGAAAAATAGGAACTAGATGAAAGGATACTTGTATTTGGGATCAGAAAAGGGGAAATCAATGGAATCCATCAGTTGGAATATCATACATCGGTTCATCACTTTGAAGAGAAATTGGCGAGAGCATTGAGGTGTCTTCGAGAGCTTTGTAGACACGACGAACACGGATTGTGGGCTCTTCGTTCATGGTTTGATGATGATAATGAGAGTTGTGGAAGATGTTCTGAGGGCTGGTAGGTGCTGGAATAACAATGTGATTCTGAATTTCTGAGCTTTTCAGACTTACACTTTACAGTTTTCTCATTGACATGTAGTGCCACTCCACCACCAATGGAATAAGAGTTTCCATGATGCTCTGTATGATGATGGTCATGAATTTCATGCTGATGACGTGACAAATGATCTCGTTCTCCATGCTCATGCAGTTCGATCTCATCCATTGGGACTGGTGGAAGTGATCGTGGACGGGGCTTAATCTCTAAAAAAGAACAATAATTGAAAGTTATAGTGTTTGACTTCATACCTTGCTGGAAATGATGGCCTGGAGGAGCAGCACGGGTTCTATAGATAACTTGTTCAGTTGTGATTGGCTTCTCATCCGGTTTGCTGAAAGATAATTATCTAATATTGGTAATTGGAATTGATGTTATTACTTGAAAAGTTTGGTCAAGCTTTTAACATGACCAACATTCACCGGTTGGTAATCCAAAGAGGTTACAGATTTCGAGCTGTGGAGAGCAACATTTTCAGAGTTTTCATTGTCGAAGTGAACGTAATGATGTTGTTCTAAAAGAGTTTAGCTTATACAGAAGTTGAATAGATGTGAAACAAACCATGATAAGACTCGGAATTTTCGTTATCAATCTTCAATGGAGGAGGAATATTTTGACGATTCAGAGAGTTAGAATGATGAAGAACGGTTGATCCTGTTGTAGTCGTGCTAACTTGAGAAGACGAGCTTACTCTCGATCCTTCATTCTTGTGAGCCTCAATATGTGGTCTTTTCTCCTCATGCTCTTCCCATTTGTTCGTCTTGCTCATCTGACGGATTGCTTTATTTGTTCGAGCAACTTCATACTGTAGCTCTTGCTCATTCAGATGATGATGGTGGTGATGATGGTGATGGATATGGGTTTCGTGATGTCCATTATGAACTTCCTCGTAGTGATGCTCTATAATTTCAGTGTCAGTTTGAGTTTTGAAAAATTGATATTTTGAACCTTGATCATGTGGAATATCATAGACTGCTTGACCGTGTGGCTCATCATATACAACACTACCCCGATGCTCCTGAGCTCTATGAACATGATCGTATACGTGAGAATCAGAATGGACATGGTTGATTTGAGACACATGAGTTTGTGAATGCGAATGATGAATTTGCTCGGAGAGGGAATGAGCATGGCTATCCGAATGATTGAAATGATTTTGAGGATGATTATGTGTTTCAGCATTGACAGTATGCACATGCGATCGATTCTCCAGTTGAGAATCTTGAGTAATGGAATCTGTAATTTCGATATTCAAGAACTTTTCAGAAATGACCTTAACACTGACCACCATACGCATTGTACTGTTGAATATGCTTCTGAACATAATCCACGTTTCCTGCAGAATCGCTGTGATCTCTGGGACTAGTAGCATTATCAAGACGTGGGAAATCAATAGACTTTGGCTCCAAACCAGGAGTTGTTGGACGAGAATTAGCACGAGACACTGGATGGCTCACTGGCCGAGCCTTATTCTGACGATGCTCTTCTTGGAACTTTTGACGAAGAATTCCTTGTTGATAAATCAGCTCATGGAAGATTACTGGACCAAGAGGCTTGTCAATGTGTTCATCAAGTTCTAGTTCTGGTTTTGGTGGTGGCTGCCATGTTCGTTTTGGCTTCTCAGGAATGACGAATACATCAGGAACGTGAACTGGTTGTGGAAGAGGAGCTGGAGTATTCTTGCCTGAAAATATAGTTTTTATGAGTTGAAGAATAATACAGGTCTACAGCCCGCCTTTCTAATTTGTTCTATCTAGGCTAACTAGCTACCCATCTAAAATTCTGGACACTCACGATTCGGCTTCTTACGTTTTTCACACTTGATTTTACAAGGTGACGAAGAAGTTGATGATACTATGAGGTTAGTTGATATTATCATACTACTGCACATTTCACCTACAATAAACTGCTAAACTCACTTTCTTCTACTTCCTCGTATGCATTGTACGCATGTTGCTCTTCAATCAATCTTGCTGCTCTGATTTCCTCCTGTCTAATTTCATATTGCCTTCTCTTTTCTTCTTCCAAAAGTCTAAGTCTATCCACGTTTCTCAACGATTCTTCCATTTCTCTCACACGATCATGAACACTCTTTTCCAGTCCCAAATGCTTTTGATCATCACTTTTATTGAATGTTGGAGATACTGAAACATCCAATGCTTCTCTTCCAATGTAGATCTCATCATAATGACGTTCGGCAGGTACTGGGGGCTCTTCGATGACCTGAACTGGATTTGCCACGTGGATTTCCTCAACGACTGGTTGTGGTGGTGGTGGAGGTGGAGAATAGGGAATAGTTGGACAAAAAACGTAGTGATCAGGGTCCCTGTTGTAATGAAGCTCGATAAGGACTGGCTCATAAATTTCTTCATACTCTGGTTCTTCGTCATCGAAAGTCTCAACCAACTCTTGGGTTTCATATGGACGGTAGGCTGGATATTCTTCAATCACAATCTGGCAATGTGGGACGTCTCTGGTGTATGTCAGAACAATCCGGGCGGAGTTGTCATAGTAGTCGGCATGTTTGGTAGGAATAAAGTCGTGTAGCGCAAGATCCTCAGTACGATTCAGAATGATTCTGGTGGCATTGTCGTAGTAATCTGGGAATACAAAAGTCAAATGGGTATCGTGCTTTGGAAGATCTTCGGTTTTCGAAAGAACAATGTATTCAGGTTCAGGTGTTTTGACAGGTGGAACTGGAGATTGACGACGTGAACCGTAGTCGGAATACTTCTCAAGATAGTCGCGAGAGTAAGAGTAATGGAGAGGACGAGTGATGTTGCCCTGAAAATTAAATTTGAATGAGGACACTTATTTGCGATCTAACCTGATAGTACCCTTTTGGATCAAGGAACATGAACTTGCTAGGATCATAATAGTCGTGATATCCTTCTGGCATCTCGACTCCTGGTGGGAATGTTGATCTTCAAAAAACAATTCGGAAATTTAAAGGGGCATAAACAAACTTGAAATCGTATTTTCTCTCATAGTGACTTGCGAAATTCTCCACATTAGTAGTTGTGTGTTCATGAGTTCTGGGCAATGGTGGTGCATAAATATGCTCCTCTTTTTTCACTGACATCTTTGGCATCACTTCGTGATTCTTTGGTGGAGGTAGTGGATTTCCATAGTGACCGTATCCAGAAACATAATGACCGTAGCGCGATTCATAGTCATGACGAGAATCAACATTGTACAAGTTGCTCAATGACTTGGTAGTAGTGGATACCTGATCCAGGCGTGGTCTTGATGCATGATACGTTGATGACGTAGTTACATGAGTTTCCGACGCATGAGATTTCTGGTGTGCTTCATGGGCCACGGATCCCATGGATTTAGAACGAGACATTCCAAATGAAGTGTATGCATCGCCATTACTCTGATGATATACTGGATGAACGGAAAGAGATAGTTCACGAGCTCGAATATGGTTCTCCTCTTTCTCAGAGAAAAACTTTGCAATTCTAGAGCTAACGTCTTGAGCCACTTCATTGAACTGATTCATTCCGAATGGATGATCTCCTGCTCTCAATGTCAATGTTCTATCTTCCAATTGGCCACTGACCCCGTCTTCTTCATAAACTGCCAGTTCATGATCCCATTCTCCTTGTCCTTTTGGAAGACGTTGTGATACCATTTTATGATGGGACTGGTCTTCTTTGATCAGCTCATTCAGTGGAGCATCGATAGTTTCAACGTACTCCAGACGCTCCTCATTGTTTGGTCCAAAGTCCTGAGTACAGTCTTCAAGGCGTTGAACTTGGTCAGGCGATGGAACAGACTTCTGAATGAACTTTGGTATTTTTAGCTCTAGATACCAATTTGTATAGAATTCGAACACCTCGGTATCAATTGGAAAAACTGATAACGATTTCCCGATCAACATTCAAAAACATACTAACCGATCTGTAAAACTTCTGCTCAACGTACACTCTTGTCAGCGATCTCCCACGACGTTGAAGATTATTCTGAAATAATTTTTAGTACATTTGTAATCCTGCAACGTCATCCTCCCCACTGCTTCCTTCCGTTTTATGACACCTCCTCAGGCGTTTCCAACAATAGAAGAAGGGAGGGAGCAGTTATCAGTGATTCGACCGAAAATTGATATTTTACTACGCGCAATGTGGCATTTGCCATGAAAAACTTTGATGAGTAATTGAACTGGAGAAGGGATTAGAAATGAGTCAAATCGAGTGGGAAGGTTGCAAAACTCATCAACAGTTGACAAAGAAAAAAGTTTTTTAGAAAAAAAAACAAACCTCGCTGTTTTTGGTCGTCAATGCATAGATGTATCTTCGAACTCCCAAGTATCCACGACCGCGGTTTTCATGTCTCTGAAATTTTTTTGAACGAAATTTCGAAAGCAGACCGAATCTTTTTAGTTAGGGTTCTTCTGTGATAAGTAGGATTTGGCTGGGAAACTGCTGGGTCCACGGCAAACTACCAGTGGCCAGGGTGGCGGCCGGCCGCGGCCTTTGTATGACAGTCTTGGATGGGATAGAGAAACACTTACTTCATTCTCTCTTCGAATCTTCTCGTCCAAGTCCACACATTTCTGTTTGACTGCTACAAGTGCTGTGTTCAAGTCCACTTCTAGGTCTAACATTCTGAAAGTTGATAGAATCAAAAAAGAGGAAGAAGAAAGCAAGAATCGGAATAAGGTGTAACCACAAAAGTTATGTCAGAACGAAAACCATGAAACGAGAAAATTGTACACTGATGATTTTTGCCGGGGAAATTCTACTAGAAACAGTCAATAAAATTGCTGGAAATAGTGTAGTAAACGACAAGGCTGCACCACACAAACATGCACATACACACAATCAACTCAAATAGGCGCAATTTCTTTCTTTCTTGCTCTGCCAAAAAATTGATAAGAGAACCTTCTTCCCGCTTTTGTCGTGCCTTGGGGACAATCTTATCAGTTTTTGGAGAGAATATGTGGAGGAGGAATGCAATAGGGGGCCGCCCGTTTTTGACTCCTTCTTCTCTACTTAAAATGTTGAACAAATATCAAATTTATGTCATGTTGAAGGGACTGGAATTTTCATGTCACAGTTTGGAAAAAACACTTTTTTTCTTGCTGATTACGCTGAAAAATTTTTTAACACTCTAATAAAAGGCCACCCAACACTTGCACATTGAGCCCATATATCTCGGTTCTTGTGATAGATATAAAAAAGTAGTCAACTAATAAAATGTTTTTGATGTTATAATAAACATTTTTTATAGGGTAGCCTTCTACGTATGAAATGGTTTACGGTATATTCATACAAAATTAAGAGTGATCAATTATTCATTAAAACAAAAATTGAAGTCTTATGTAAAAACAACAAAATATAATTAAGATAATAAAGAACAATTAATGCAATAATTTGTAAAAATGGAGTTTTTAAAAAAGACTAAATAGCTCTTTCCACATAATATCGATCCTCTGGAAAAACATAACTGGGAGCATTGGAAATGACATAATCTGGAATTCTAGTGTATCTTGGACTGACAATACGAATCAGAGCATGTTCAAAATGAACCAGATCTTTCTCGCAGTTTTCACAAATATCGTAGTCCGGACATTCAAGACAATGATAACGGATTCCATGAATCGGAAAATGACAATGGCAGCAGTAAATGTGGAAGTTTGCGTGGCTACTGGCTGAGCTGTGAGCACGGGATCTATCGTCGAATCGAACGGAATGTCGATGAGAAACTTGAGAAGGCGTTCGAATAATTGGTATCACTTCATATTGATTGTTATGAATACTTGCACGACGTGATGTTTCTGAAAATATTAACCAAGTAGTTAGGGTTAGTATCCGTTATAGTATCTACCTTCTAACCGGATAAACAATTGAGGAAGGATGTGATGTGGGTTCTGAATAGAATCCATCACTTGATAAGAGTCAGTGAGTTCATTTCTGGCTCCAAGCGTTCGATCTGCATAGTTTCATTCACAGGTTAGTAATGTTCTGAAATTCAGCTAACCAGAAAAAAATCGATAAATCCTATCAGATGGGAACAGTTCGTGAGCTGCTTCAATGATCTTCTCCATTGCATTATATTTATTTAAATACAAGGTTTTTGCCCTTTGATAACTATTGTTGTAAAAAGTTACATGAATATCTTGAGGGATTGCCTGAAAAGTTTTCGATTCTCATGGGTTCTCAGAATATTTCTTACCGATGCTGATCGACTTCTTTCATAGGTATAACCATCTAATTGTGGTCTTCTGATCGAACTTCGATAACGTAAACTACTCATTTCTAGAACGGAAGTTACCGTAAGACCTGTATTAGAAGGGCCGCCCCTTCTACTGTTCCTTGAAACCTCCGACGGGCCCTTCAATTAGATGGGTCCTTCTCTTTTCCAGGCCAGTTTCTTCCCGAAATTTTGCATTAATAAACAGTGAGTTCTAAATCGAAATTCATATCAATTTCCCAGAAAATGAACAAGTTTTTTGAAGCAAAAAAATAGTGTTTCTGTGAATTCGTGGAATTTCCGGAAAATTTTTTTACGAAAAACGTACGAAATTTTAAACTTCAAACAAAACATTTTGAAAGGGGCCCTTTTATTAAAGGGACCCTTCTAATACAGGTTTTACGGTATTGTTCATGTCATTAAAAAAAAGAAAGACAAAATTGAATAGAGAAAAGAGGAAGAAATTGTTTGAAAAGACCGAAATTAAAGTGAAAACTTTTGTGTCAACGTTGCATCAAACTATTTCGATAAGATAACATTCTCCCACTGTTAGTCATTCTAAACGAGGTGCAAAAAACGAAGTTTCAGGAAAGTGTGAGAATAATAAAAAGAGAGCAAAGGGAGATCATGTCGGAACAGCTAATTTAGAATGTCGATGCTTCGATTTGAAATAGTTTGCTCCTTGTTTACATATGAAGGCCGGTCTCCTTCTCTGATTCGTTCGAAGTTCTTCTCGAAATTTGCGCCGATCCTCGTGCATTTTCTTTCTCTGACACTCAAATTCGTTTTCCTGAATAAATCAAAATCTTATGGTTTCAAAAAACGTTTTCCTCACAGTCATCTTATCTTTCAGCAACAAAACCAGTTTCTCTCCACCATCGAATCTGATACCGTACCTTCGCTGATACCGTAACCGTGTCGCTGGGTCAAAGCTCTGCTCCATCATTAAAATGATTGCAGACCATTGACGAAGCCATTCCAGTGAATTTCCAGAAACTTCGGTGTAGGTGTTAGTCATCATGGCAATAAGCATGTTGATGAGGAGAAGAGTAACAAGAAGCATATAAACAACAAATGTGATCTGGTAACAATGGCATTTAAAAAATTTTCTGAAAAGAAGAGATCTCACTTTTCCAATAACCGTATGTTCACACTCCTCCAGTTGCTCAAAAAATACCGTAAACTCAGTGAGAGACATGATGAACATTCTGACATAACTCTCTGCGCCATTGCTCATAATACTTGGCTCATGGTTTCCCGAATCATTCCGTTTGTATCCCAGAAAAATCACGTAGAATGCTTGCGAGAAACCAACAACGATGACCAAGTAGATCAGAAAAAACCTCATCAAATCTCTAATGATTATTTTGTAAAGCATCAAAACGAATGGTCCAACTGACTTGAATCCTCTGAATATTGCTCTTTGAACGTTTTCGAAAGAAACGTTCTTACCTGCAGAAGAACAGAAATTTGAGAGATGTTAGTAGAACAATCACAATCCAAACTATATCTTCTGCTTCATCCAAACAGAAAATTCTTAGGAAGAATGTGAGGATCATTAGAATACAAGAAAATAAAAATATGGCTTTGGCTGGGAATCCTGATAGTCCAAGAACATATAAATGGTATCCAACGTTTTTGATATGGAGAAGTGCTTGAACTAGATAAAGAGTTGCTCCAGAAACGCAAATTAAATGAAGAAGGTGGTAGATCTGAATCAGTTTGAATCCTGGTCTTTCTAGAAATATATCATCATACTTACAATTGTAGATACAGCTGATTCGTTGAAACTTCTAGTTTTAAAATCATAGAAACAAATCAAATCATTTGCAATATGCTGCTTCCTTTCAAAAGGGCTTGGTCGGAGAAGAAAGCAAGAAGTTACGCAGATGAAGTAGATACAAAACATGAACAGTTGAGCAAATAAACTGAAAATTCTAGGTTTAGATTTAACTCTTCTTACTGTTTCCGTACGTTTTTCTTCCATAGGCAATCCATTTATGATGAACCAACTGTTCAAGAAGATGTGGGAGCAGAGATAAATGTTCAGCCTTTTCACCATAAACAGCTATAGTCAACACTGATTTTTGGTTAATACTCCCACTGGTTGGTTCAATGGAATCCACGTGTTCTAGTGGATAAGCAGCTGACTGTGTTCTACCATAAGTCCAGTTGACAGTTCTCTCCTCTTCGACTATTTTTTGCATCATCTGAAGTTTACCACATAACGACAACGAAGGTAGAGTAGCTAACCTCTTTCTTTGCTAAAAAGGCAGCTAATGTTAAGGGAGTTAGATTCTGACGATTCTGAATATGAAGGTCTGCTCCCAGTGTCAACGCCATTTTGAACATTTCCTGAGAGCACAGAGTGTTCGTAATATCAAACCAAATACTCACCCAATTCTCATGAATAGTACAGATATGAAGAATAGTATTTCCATTTGTGTCAGCAGCATTCACATCGGCTCCGTGAGCCACTAACATTCGAATACATTCCGGTTGACTAAGGCATGCAGCAAAAGAAAGTGGATATTCACCCCAATAAAGATGACTAAAAAGTGAAATGAAACATCTGGGCAAAATTATGGGAATTAGGACTTACCCAGGATATTTGGTATGCTTACTGATAATTGCATGTTCAACTTCTAAATTATCAGTTCTTGATCCTTTCTGATCATCACAAGTAAAAAAGTTTCCAGAACATCTTGCATTTACATCCGCTCCATTCTTTAATAAGTATCTTACAAACTCGGCGTTCTCTGACACTATTCCCATATGAAGTACAGTCTCTCCATAATATTCATCACTCAAATAGAAATCGTTAATTATTTTCGGGAAAATAGCAATCAGCCGTTCAGCAAGTAATTTCATATGATCAGGAAGTCCTGCTAAGAAACAAGTATGCAAAAGAGTCTCTCCAACAGCGCCACGAGAATTCAATTTCCAACAAATAAATCGGCATTCTGTCGACGGATTCGTCACAGCAAATGTGTTTCCTGTACGCTCTTTATGTCTTTGAGCAATGATATCTGATAGAGGAATCATCTCTCCCTGTCCACTGTTATAAAGCATTGGTTGCACTTTCTAGAACTCTATGTTTTCAGAGAGAACTATTGGGAACCCACCTCAAGTATCTGTCTGTTCAACTCTTCATGATTTCCACTTTTGACTGCTTCCATAGCCAAATCTGCAAGGAAACCACGACCACTCATATCAGCCAGTTTGTTGATAGCATTATTTGATGCATTGACTTGGTTTTTTATACCAGCAGTCACTGCACTAGAAGCGTTTCCCATTCTCGAACTAGGATGCAAAAAAGCGGATGAAATATCGGTTGCGTGTTGAAAAATGACCGAAAAGGAATGACTCGACTATCCCCATTCCCAGCTCCGGATGCCGGATATTCTAGATTTTGTACGACTCAATGATTTCTTTCCCCCACATTACACCTTGCCTTCGCTTCGTAATGTAACATTTTTGCCTTTTTGGCTCGCACTACTTGACGGAAACCAAAGCTTTGCAGAGATTTCGTCACTTAACTGTAATTGAGTGGAATAATTGATTAAAATTAAACCTTTATTTAACAATCAATAGAATGGATTTTGAAATTTGTGGCCCTAAAGAGGGCCGTTGGGTTCGGTTAAGGGTTGAGATCAAGCTTGCTCAGTTACCAAAAAGGTACTTAAGCGCGCTCTCCTCGGATACGTCTGGCAAGCTGGATATCCTTTGGCATGATGGTGACTCGCTTAGCGTGGATGGCGCACAAGTTGGTGTCCTCGAAGAGTCCGACAAGGTAAGCCTCGGCAGATTCTTGAAGAGCCATGACGGCGGAGGATTGGAAGCGGAGGTCAGTCTTGAAGTCCTGGGCGATTTCACGGACAAGTCGCTGGAATGGCAACTTGCGGATGAGGAGCTCAGTCGACTTTTGGTAACGTCTGATCTCACGAAGAGCAACGGTTCCTGGACGGTAACGATGTGGCTTCTTGACTCCTCCGGCAGCTGGGGCCGACTTGCGGGCAGCTTTGGTGGCCAATTGCTTTCTTGGGGCCTTTCCTCCGGTAGATTTGCGGGCGGTTTGCTTGGTACGAGCCATTGCGATAGGTTGATAATCCGATTGGGACTGTAAAGTAATGAGACACAGACGAAACCTTTTGTATCACACTGCGGTGGGTAGGCGGAGTCAAATACATTGGGCAAGNGAGAACGGGAGGTAAAATGTGTCNCCGCAGGGTGGAGGTANNTANNTNNGNCCACCCACCGCAGACAGAACAAAACCGGCACACAGACGACGGAAACTTCATCTCACTTGTGAGTCTTCATCAATCGCTCAACAATGTCCGGACGTGGAAAGGGAGGAAAAGGCCTCGGAAAAGGAGGTGCCAAGCGCCATCGCAAGGTCCTTCGTGACAACATCCAAGGAATCACCAAGCCAGCTATTCGCCGTCTCGCTCGTCGTGGTGGAGTCAAGCGTATCTCTGGACTCATCTACGAGGAAACCCGTGGAGTTCTGAAGGTGTTCCTCGAGAACGTCATCCGTGATGCTGTCACCTACTGCGAGCACGCCAAGAGGAAGACTGTCACCGCCATGGACGTCGTCTACGCTTTGAAGCGCCAAGGAAGAACCCTGTACGGATTCGGAGGATAATTTCCTTCGCATTTATGCAAACCAATCACCGAACCCAACGGCCCTCTTTAGGGCCACACATGAATCCAAAAAATATATTTCCTTGAATAAATTCTATGATTTCGTTGTTACTTATAAAACATTTCGCAAGAAAATCTACTTGTTTCCAAAACAGATTTGAGGAATCAGGTAAAACTTCGAGCGGGACAGGAATTTACTCAATTTTTCTGTGCGTCTGTTCACAGAATCTGCAACCATATCAATGAAACTTATCGACGTTTGAGGTCCTAATTCACAGATGCCCTGTACAGTTTTTCAAAACCTATTCGATTTTCCGTATCCGAATCTCAGAGCCCCAGAATATCAAAATTGCAGAATTTCGGAATCTCAGAATCTCGGAATCTTAGAATTTCAGAATCTTAGAATTTTCGAATACTGGTGTTTTGGTTTTTTCGAATTTTACAATTTCAGGATTTAAGAACTTCTGAATTTCTAAATTTCTGAATTCTGAAATTCAGAGTTCTTAATTATGGATTACTGTAGTTTCCGATTGAAAATTCGGATTAATTCATGTATTAAATTCGGAAATTCAAAAAAATTTGAAATTCTGGTGGTCTGATAATCTGAGATTCTGAGATTCGGAGGTGTCGAGAATCAGAGATTTCGAGACATCGGAATTTCTCTTTTTTTTCAATTCTAAAATTCTTGGTGTTCTGATGGTACACACTGACCTAAATCAAAAAGTCTGGCCTAAATCAAGACGCTGACCTAAATCAAAAACTACAGTAATCTGACGTAAATCTACAATTTCCGTTTTTTTATTACAAAAAATGAACAGAAACTCAGCGTGCTGACAACTTTCATGAACTCTTTTCTTATCTTATCTCCAGATCTGATCTACGGGTGCTATATAAGCTGGAGAAATCAAGGAGAAGTCGGACCGAGGAGCCGATGAAGAGTCCGATTTGTAACGAGTTTCCAGAGCAGCTGGGATGGCAAGGAATCCGATCAATTCTACGAAGACTACTGGCTTCTCTACTCAAGGATGGGATCCCAAGGAGGACGACGTTAGATGCTGCCCACTGTCAGGAAGCTTCGGATGCGCTACTCATTGCTATTTCTTTTTTTAGAACATTGATCGACGTCATTGAAGTGAAAAAAGTACTAAAAGGCCTCAGGTCGCCATTGTTTGGGGTTCATGGCTAGGTGTTTATCACTGAACGTCCCCCTTTTACCAAATGAACGAAATCAAATTTTCAAAGAAAATGAAATAGCAATTGACAGCGTACGCTGAGCTTTCTGGCAGCAAAGGAACACACCGACTTCCAACTTCAAACTTTCGATTTGCGAAAATCTCTGATTGAATTTTTTTTATTGGTTATAAATTTGTAGAAGTTGAATCCGTTTTGCTCTGTATCTAGGAACTTCTAATTTCCTCAAAAATATGTTGTAACACAAAAGCAGTGATAAAAAACCTACACCAAAAAAAGTCGAACATTGGTTTAGAGGAAACATTTCTTTTGGAAAATTTCATATTTTTTCCCAAATTTTGCAAGCTTGCAACGGCTCTAGTTGTGTTTGGTAAAGGGTATCGCTCTGCCTTTTCTAGAGATGTTTAGGTTTACAAATTTAGGACAGATTCTTGAGAAATCGAGAAATACAGTAAATGATAAAAACGAAGTTTTATTTGAAAATTGATGGATTCAGAGTAATTGTGGCCCTAAAGAGGGCCGTTGGGTTCGGTGGGGTTGCTATCGACCAAGTATTTACTTGCTGGAAGTGTACTTGGTGACGGCCTTGGTTCCTTCAGACACGGCGTGTTTGGCAAGCTCTCCTGGAAGAATCAGACGGACGGCTGTCTGGATTTCGCGAGAAGAGATGGTAGAACGCTTGTTGTAGTGAGCAAGACGAGAGGCCTCAGCAGCGATGCGCTCGAAGACGTCATTGACAAACGAGTTCATGATAGACATGGCTTTGGAGGAGACTCCAGTGTCTGGGTGAACTTGCTTGAGGACACGGTAGATGTAGACAGAGTACGATTCCTTGCGGTGGGCTCTTCTCTTCTTTCCATCCTTTGGCTTGGTGACGGTCTTAGCGGCCTTCTTGGCTCCCTTGGCGGATGGCTTTGGTGGCATGTTGGAATGTAGAATTGACAACTCTTGGGGAAAGGGTTGCAATGAGAAATATTTATTTGCGGCTGCGGTGGGTAGGCGGGGCTAATGGTTTGCCAGGTGGTCATTCGGTGTGCGCGCATAGACGAAGCATGTGTCCCCGCAGGGTGGTTAACGGCGAAGGTCACCCCGCCTTTCCACCGCGCCCTCACGTATATAAAGCTCCCACTACCCATCTTTCTTAAGTTCGTTTACGACCTAAATCGCTCATCAAACAACAATGTCTGGACGTGGAAAGGGAGGCA
>NC_013487.2:7783115-7835555 GCF_000004555.2 Caenorhabditis briggsae | reverse complement strand
AGGTCGGAGTGTCCGATATTTTATTAAATTTTTTGTGCAGAAATGCGTGCTAAATCGAGTTCGAACACATTCTACTGGCTGCTGTTACTAGTTTTATCGGTTTTTCTTTTCTTAGCTTCCTCATTCCATCCGAATGATGAGGTACAAATGTATTATTGGGATTCATCTCGATGGATACGGAGTCCGGAACCGTGCTAATTGTTTTTCTTTTCACATATACAAAACTATTCAGAAAAGGAATAACATAATCAAACTGCTACGTCTTCTATAATTTAATAGTATATAATGTGACTGCGGCAGTGTCTGCCGTTTTTGAGCTTCGCAGATTTGAAAACAAACTAATCGTGACGGATTTGTAAGTTTTATTATTATACTACCAGCGAGCTGGTGCGCCTTCAGCGCTATTTAATCTATTTTAAAAATTCGTCGCTCAGCTCTTCACTTTCTCTTAAAAGGTCCTGTAACTCTTTTCAAAAGCCGACTGACAGCATAATTGTAACGGGCCGGGCTTTTTCCCGAATTTCGGAGGCCCGGCCCGGCGTGCCTGTCATTCCACAAGTTTTGAAAATTTCAAAAAACACATAAGGGGACCCTTTGTGATTTTTTTCGACAAAAAAATTTTTTCTAGTTTTTTAAAAATGTTTTTTGATCAAACAGACAAACAATACAAAAAGCACAAAAAATATAGAAATTGTATTGAGAGCTCAGAATTCGGTTCAAAATGACAAAATTTTTGCTACCGGGCTTTGGCGGGCCGGCCCGGAATTTTACAAGTATGACTGACAGGGGGACCAACAGGATTTTTTCTCAGACCACCTCTTTATGAGAAGAGGATTGTTTTGCAACATGTTTTACATTTTACATGTAAATAGCAACAAAAATTAAATAATTTATTTAACGAAATTAATTTGGATTATGGGGGAAATTTGTGGCCCTAAAGAGGGCCGTTGGGTTCGGTTAAGGTTTGAGGTCAAGCTTGCTCAGTTACCAAAAATGTACTTAAGCGCGCTCTCCTCGGATACGTCTGGCAAGCTGGATATCCTTTGGCATGATGGTGACTCGCTTAGCGTGGATGGCGCACAAGTTGGTGTCCTCGAAGAGTCCGACAAGGTAAGCCTCGGCAGATTCTTGAAGAGCCATGACGGCGGAGGATTGGAAGCGGAGGTCAGTCTTGAAGTCCTGGGCGATTTCACGGACAAGTGCTGGAATGGCAACTTGCGGATGAGGAGCTCAGTCGACTTTTGGTAACGTCTGATCTCACGAAGAGCAACGGTTCCTGGACGGTAACGATGTGGCTTCTTGACTCCTCCGGCAGCTGGGGCCGACTTGCGGGCAGCTTTGGTGGCCAATTGCTTTCTTGGGGCCTTTCCTCCGGTAGATTTGCGGGCGGTTTGCTTGGTACGAGCCATTGCGATAGGCTGATAATCCGATTGGGACTGTAAAGTAATGAGACACAGACGAAACCTTTTGTATCACACTGCGGTGGGTAGGCGGAGTCAAATACATTCGGCAAGCGAGAACGCGAGGTAAAATGTGTCCCCGCAGGGTGGAGGTAACTAACTCCGCCCACCCACCGCAGACAGAACAAAACCGGCACACAGACGACGGAAACTTCATCTCACTTGTGAGTCTTCATCAATCGCTCAACAATGTCCGGACGTGGAAAGGGAGGAAAAGGCCTCGGAAAAGGAGGTGCCAAGCGCCATCGCAAGGTCCTTCGTGACAACATCCAAGGAATCACCAAGCCAGCTATTCGCCGTCTCGCTCGTCGTGGTGGAGTCAAGCGTATCTCTGGACTCATCTACGAGGAAACCCGTGGAGTTCTGAAGGTGTTCCTCGAGAACGTCATCCGTGATGCTGTCACCTACTGCGAGCACGCCAAGAGGAAGACTGTCACCGCCATGGACGTCGTCTACGCTTTGAAGCGCCAAGGAAGAACCCTGTACGGATTCGGAGGATAATTTCCTTCGCATTTAGCAAACCAATCACCGAACCCAACGGCCCTCTTTAGGGCCACACATGAATCCAAAAAATATATTTCCTTGAATAAATTCTATGATTTCGTTGTTACTTATAAAACATTTCGCAAGAAAATCTACTTGTTTCCAAAACAGATTTGAGGAATCAGGTAAAACTTCGAGCGGGACAGGAATTTACTCAATTTTTCTGTGCGTCTGTTCACAGAATCTGCAACCATATCAATGAAACTTATCGACGTTTGAGGTCCTAATTCACAGATGCCCTGTACAGTTTTTCAAAACCTATTCGATTTTCCGTATCCGAATCTCAGAGCCCCAGAATATCAAAATTGCAGAATTTCGGAATCTCAGAATCTCGGAATCTTAGAATTTCAGAATCTTAGAATTTTCGAATACTGGTGTTTTGGTTTTTTCGAATTTTACAATTTCAGGATTTAAGAACTTCTGAATTTCTAAATTTCTGAATTCTGAAATTCAGAGTTCTTAATTATGGATTACTGTAGTTTCCGATTGAAAATTCGGATTAATTCATGTATTAAATTCGGAAATTCAAAAAAATTTGAAATTCTGGTGGTCTGATAATCTGAGATTCTGAGATTCGGAGGTGTCGAGAATCAGAGATTTCGAGACATCGGAATTTCTCTTTTTTTTCAATTCTAAAATTCTTGGTGTTCTGATGGTACACACTGACCTAAATCAAAAAGTCTGGCCTAAATCAAGACGCTGACCTAAATCAAAAACTACAGTAATCTGACGTAAATCTACAATTTCCGTTTTTTTATTACAAAAAATGAACAGAAACTCAGCGTGCTGACAACTTTCATGAACTCTTTTCTTATCTTATCTCCAGATCTGATCTACGGGTGCTATATAAGCTGGAGAAATCAAGGAGAAGTCGGACCGAGGAGCCGATGAAGAGTCCGATTTGTAACGAGTTTCCAGAGCAGCTGGGATGGCAAGGAATCCGATCAATTCTACGAAGACTACTGGCTTCTCTACTCAAGGATGGGATCCCAAGGAGGACGACGTTAGATGCTGCCCACTGTCAGGAAGCTTCGGATGCGCTACTCATTGCTATTTCTTTTTTTAGAACATTGATCGACGTCATTGAAGTGAAAAAAGTACTAAAAGGCCTCAGGTCGCCATTGTTTGGGGTTCATGGCTAGGTGTTTATCACTGAACGTCCCCCTTTTACCAAATGAACGAAATCAAATTTTCAAAGAAAATGAAATAGCAATTGACAGCGTACGCTGAGCTTTCTGGCAGCAAAGGAACACACCGACTTCCAACTTCAAACTTTCGATTTGCGAAAATCTCTGATTGAATTTTTTTTATTGGTTATAAATTTGTAGAAGTTGAATCCGTTTTGCTCTGTATCTAGGAACTTCTAATTTCCTCAAAAATATGTTGTAACACAAAAGCAGTGATAAAAAACCTACACCAAAAAAAGTCGAACATTGGTTTAGAGGAAACATTTCTTTTGGAAAATTTCATATTTTTTCCCAAATTTTGCAAGCTTGCAACGGCTCTAGTTGTGTTTGGTAAAGGGTATCGCTCTGCCTTTTCTAGAGATGTTTAGGTTTACAAATTTAGGACAGATTCTTGAGAAATCGAGAAATACAGTAAATGATAAAAACGAAGTTTTATTTGAAAATTGATGGATTCAGAGTAATTGTGGCCCTAAAGAGGGCCGTTGGGTTCGGTGGGGTTGCTATCGACCAAGTATTTACTTGCTGGAAGTGTACTTGGTGACGGCCTTGGTTCCTTCAGACACGGCGTGTTTGGCAAGCTCTCCTGGAAGAATCAGACGGACGGCTGTCTGGATTTCGCGAGAAGAGATGGTAGAACGCTTGTTGTAGTGAGCAAGACGAGAGGCCTCAGCAGCGATGCGCTCGAAGACGTCATTGACAAACGAGTTCATGATAGACATGGCTTTGGAGGAGACTCCAGTGTCTGGGTGAACTTGCTTGAGGACACGGTAGATGTAGACAGAGTACGATTCCTTGCGGTGGGCTCTTCTCTTCTTTCCATCCTTTGGCTTGGTGACGGTCTTAGCGGCCTTCTTGGCTCCCTTGGCGGATGGCTTTGGTGGCATGTTGGAATGTAGAATTGACAACTCTTGGGGAAAGGGTTGCAATGAGAAATATTTATTTGCGGCTGCGGTGGGTAGGCGGGGCTAATGGTTTGCCAGGTGGTCATTCGGTGTGCGCGCATAGACGAAGCATGTGTCCCCGCAGGGTGGTTAACGGCGAAGGTCACCCCGCCTTTCCACCGCGCCCTCACGTATATAAAGCTCCCACTACCCATCTTTCTTAAGTTCGTTTACGACCTAAATCGCTCATCAAACAACAATGTCTGGACGTGGAAAGGGAGGCAAAGCCAAGACCGGAGGAAAGGCCAAGTCACGCTCGTCAAGAGCTGGACTTCAATTCCCAGTCGGTCGTCTTCACCGTATTCTTCGCAAAGGAAACTACGCTCAACGCGTCGGAGCCGGAGCCCCAGTCTACTTGGCCGCTGTCCTTGAGTACCTCGCTGCTGAAGTTCTCGAGTTGGCCGGTAACGCTGCCCGTGACAACAAGAAGACCCGTATCGCACCAAGACATCTTCAACTCGCTGTCCGCAACGACGAGGAGTTGAACAAGCTTTTGGCCGGAGTCACGATCGCTCAAGGAGGAGTTCTTCCAAACATCCAAGCCGTTCTTCTGCCAAAGAAGACCGGAGGAGACAAGGAATAAGAACCTTCTTCCAAACACCCCACCGAACCCAACGGCCCTCTTTAGGGCCACAGATTCGAAATCCAAATTTTAATTGAATAAACCAAATTATCTTTTCTTACTTTCAGACTACTTCATACAATAATATACAAGAATATAAACTTTTTATCGAATTCTATATGTTCATCAGAACTCAAATGGAAATACTGTTAATAATCGACAGGCGAAACAAAATGGTATGGTGAGGATGCGAGAGAAGTGATTGAGAACCGGTGTACCCTGAACAATTGACGGTCCTCGTTCAGAGAAAGGTATTCTTGGAGCAATAAATAGGGATGAGTTATTGAAGATTGGGGATTGGAAAAAATAAATTATTAACGGCTTCCTATTTGGTGAAAACTTATGCTCTCATTCGCTGGCATATTCCCATTGCATAGCCGAGGGATCTGAAGAAATGAGTTGAGAAAAAAGAAAAGAAAAGTTAAATTTACCGTTTATGCCTGCAAATAGAACGAGTTGGGCAGCAGCATGATTGTTGAATGGGGGGCGGGCAGCAAGTTTGTACCTAAAACCCGGACTTTCACTATAAAACTTTTCCGCTGACTGATACCTGTTGGTTGCAACAAGCCATTTGTTGTGGTTGGCAACATGTAGAAACTGCTTGGTTACAGCATGCAGAAGTCTGTGGTTGGCAACACGAAGGACTACATCCTCCACCGCCGCCGCATCCTCCGCATCCTCCACCACATGAACTTCCACATCCTCCACCACCTCCGTTTCCACAAGAGCTTCCTCCAGAATTGCATCCTCCGCCACAAGAGTTTCCACCTCCACCACATCCTCCTGCACATCCACCACCGCAGTTGCTCTGTTGTTGTTGGCATGAATTGAAATTGATTGGCATACAAAGTCCTCCTTGTCGACTGAACAGTTGTCCACCACAGCATCCCGCGGGAGATGGTTGTTGAGCCGTCGGTTGGAATGGAACGAATGGAGCCGGTCGAGGCTGATATGGAATTGGTGCTGGGTATTGGGATTGTTGGAATGGAAGTGATAGCTGAAAGTGAGAAAGTTCTTTTTTATTTCAGATTTCGGGTAACAAACCGTTGGCCTTTGCAAGTAGGTTTGTGGAATTTGTTGTGGCTGTGGCAGCGGTTGTGGCTGTGGCAGTGGTTGTGGTTGAGGCACAGGGTGTGGTCTCGGTTGAGGTTGAGGGATCGGAAGTGGTCGTGGATTATATGGTCTTTGTGGTTGAATCCTTGGTGCTGGAGATGGACGAGGACGGTAGGGTTTCGTGGCAGGATTCACTTGTACTCGAATTGGTTGTGGTCGTTGGTATGAAGTTGGTTGTGGAGCAGTATTCTCTACCATTGATCCAGTTCTACAATTTATAATGTTATTAACAAAAAGGAGTCTAAGTTTTGATAGTTGCATGTTGGTCTCTTTACTATCACAATATATTTTTACCTGAAACCTCCCGAAGGTCTTGTCGGTACAACGACTTGAGGAATGTGTTCATTGTCAGAGCTACTGAAAAGGGGATGATTGACTTCAATGTAACAAATTATACGAACCACCGGTTATAACCCAAGTTAATAAAAAAAATTTAAAGGATTATCATTGTAACAAAGCACATAAAATAGCTTAGACTTCGGTCCTTCACATGTTGCCTTCCATTGTTTTTTAACTTCACATATTTGTTATAAACTCAATTCTCCATCCCTTTCTCCGTCACACCCTTATCTCACCTAATTGACTCCCCAGAGTCATCAGACTCATCTCCAGTGTTCTGGGTCTCATTTTCGTATTCTTGTTCTTCGTCTTCGTTGCTTTTTCTATTAGAAGCCTTACAATCAGTACAAGCACTATAGGTTTTTTCAAACGTTACCCGCTATTTCTGTTTTGATTCTGATTCTCATTTCGGTTCTTATTGGTATTGTGGTTTTCATTTAGATTCTGATTTTGGCCCAGATTTTGATTACGGCCTTGTGTCCCAGGTACAGGTACTATCGATGATCGATCTCTTTCGCTATAAAACATTTTTTCATGTTAAAATTTTTACAACAACTTATTATCATATCCTATCTATCTCATGCTCCTTACCCTTCTCCAAGTCCAACATTTATTTCAGTAGAGAAATCCCCATTTGCTCTTAAATTGAAAACATCTCAAACTGTTTATAATCTAACTACATTCTATTGAAGCGAAAGAAGCTATCTATTTCAAACTCTACTCTGGTTGCTTTGCATGCGAGTATAGTTCTCACCTAGAATGACTAACTATTTGTGTATATCAGAAGCATTAAATAAGCATTTGAATTTTTACAAACATTACCCTCTATTCCAGTATACATTCGGTAACTCAATTCTGTTCTTTTTCCTATTTTCGGTTTCATTTTCGTTCTCATTTTCTGTCTGATTCTTATTTCCGTTCTCAATCAGAGTCTGATTTTGGTTCAGACTTTGGCTAATACCCTCCGTCATAGGCTCATCTATTCCCGACCATCGATCTCTTTCTCTACAAATCATGAAACAGTTATTCATGTCTATCTAATTACATCATATCGTTATGATCCTATCTATCTCATGCTCCTTACCCTTCTCCGAGTCCAACATTTATTTCAGTAGAAAGATCGCCATTTGTTCTCAAATTCAAAACATCTCAAACGTTTTCTAATTTAACAACTCTCTAATTCTAACAAAACGGAAGAAACTCCGCTTTGTCTGCATATGAAATTTTCACTACTCAATACCTGTATGTCGATTCTCCAACTCTTGCTCCCGTATGTCCCGATTCGTTGTCCTCTTCTAGGTTACTGAAACTGGATTCTCCTGTATTTGACGATGGTCCAGATGATTCAGATGAAGAAGAAGAGCCTGTGTTCGATCCTTCGACAAGATGATGGTCACCTTCGTGATCTTCTTCCAAGTTGCTGAAAATAACAGTTGATGTTGGAACACATAAGGATGTTTGGTTACCTATAGCCTGATTCTCCTGGAATTGATGGTGCTGGTGTTGAGGCCGGACCATTTTCTGGAGCAGGAAGCTCTGCAACACTTCCATCACTGTGATCTTCTTCTAAATTGTTGTAGGAAGACTGGCCAGGTAAAGGCTGTGTCGCATCTATGTTGATCGTTTCTTCAATGTTGGTATTTCTAGATGTCTGTGGAGCAGGAGCTATTGCTTGAGATGGGTTTGGTGGAATTGACCCTGAAAGAATATGAATTTAGAATTCATAAAATAATCAAGTTTTACCTGTGTTACTAGGTGCCCCTCCGTCCGTAGCTATCGGTGCAGCAGTCACAGCTGGAGCGATATCAGGTCCTTGGGCTCCATAAGTGTGTACAGCTGGTTCTGGAGCAAGAGTGACAATCGGTACTGGCTCATAAGGCTGTGGTTGTGAAGGCTGTTGGGGAGCCGCTGGGAGTGGCTGTGGAGCAGGTTGTGGAGCTGGAGCAGGCGCTGGTACGGATGCTGGCTCAGGGCCAGGTAGAGGAACAGGTTGTGGGGCAGTCTGCGGGGCGGGAATTTCGTATCTATGCTCAACTGGTCCTGGAGATGGTTGTGAGGCTGGCTGAGGTTCTGGCTGTGATGGTTGGGGAATTGGTTGAGGTGCCGGCTGTGGAGCAGGAGCAGGAGCAGGCGCCGGAGCATAACTCTCCGGAATTGGTTGTGGGCCTGGCTGGGCTGGTTGACGAGCTGGTTCAATTGATGGTCCAGGTGTTGCTGGAAGAAATCCAATAATTATTATAATTAAGTTTAAAGGATATAAATTTTTGTCAAAATGAAAACTGACAATATCTCACCTGACTGTTCGATAGCTGTATCAACGGTACTCTGATATTCTGGAAACACTCGGATGAGGAAACAAGGATCGAGTGATAATCGAACCGTGCGAAAACGTGCTTTCCAACAAATAAAATATATGTCACCTACCTTCAACATGACCTCCTTCCGCTGGTTGTGGTGGATTCAATGGCTCATATGGTCCCTCTTCAGTTTCATGTTCTCCTGGAAAAAATTTAATTGATGGAGCGGAACTGATAACGTTAAATATTACTAGACGTGGACGTAGTAGTAACAACAGGCTTATGTGTGTCAATGTCTGTGTAATCAATCGGTGCAGGTTCAGTTGGTGCAGGTTCAGACGGTACAGGAACAGATGGTGACGGTGCAGGTGGTGCCAGTACAGATGGTGCAGGTTCGGATGGTGCAGGTCCAGACGGAGCAGGTCCAGACGGAGCTGAAGCGGAAGCAGACAATGGTTGTGACACAGAAGTAGCGACTGCAGGTAATGCTGGAGCTGAAGGTGCTTCCACAGATGGTTCAAACGGATCTGGTGCGGACGGTGCTGATTCTGATGGTACATATGGCTCAACTGGTACTGGAGAAGCTGGATCAGGTACACTAGGTGCGGGTGTAACGGATGGTTTGACTGTAAAGTGTGGTGATGAGGTCACTTCAATTTTTTGAGAAACTGAGGATGGATTAGAAGGCGTTTTAACTGAAGCAACAGAAGAAGGAATAGCGTGTTTTGAACTCAAATATGCAGGTTTTTCTTCCGATTCCCTAGACTCTGTCGATAATGCCCATGGTGGAATAGCCGACGGCGGAGCAGTTGGACGTTTTTTGGTTGACGATGGAGAGGATGAAGAAATTGGTAAGGTTGCGGGAGGTACTGGACCAGAAGCAGACGTTGCAGATGTTGGAGAAATTGTTTTTAGTGTTGAAATATACTTCGATATCATATCAGGAGTCCACAATCCAGCAGTGACCGAAGCAACTGTCCCTTCAGGTAGAATACTTATATCCTCTTCTTCAGAATTTTCAGAAGAATCATCAGTTTCGATGAAGGTGTTTGACGGTAGAACAGAAGATGGCATGGGCTCAACTTTCACCAGAATCGGGGTTGGTCCAGATGGGAATCCAAAGGAAAGAGTGGTTAAAACAGCTCCTGGTGCGATGGTTTTCGGACCAAGTGGAGGTGTAATTCCAGGTCGTCGGGAAGTTGTGGTAGGTGGACGAGTTTGTATTCTTGGTGTAGAGGATGGAACTATTCGAGAAGTTATTGTAGCGGTTGGAGGAGCCACAGGAGGATTCAACGTTTTTGAAGAAACTACAGCAGAGGGAGGTGTTGCTGAAACAGGATTTGGATTGTATGTCATGGGTGATGATCCAGAAGCAGTTTCAGAATCTACGTATTCTGTGGATGTCATGTATTCTGAAGATTCTGATGTAGTTTCAGCATCAACGTTGGTAGGTGTTTTGGTTTGTGAAAACTTCGATGAAGCAAACTTAATTGACGGTGCTGAGTATTTGGGTTCACTCGATGATGGATTCGACACCGTTGGTATCAAAGTTGGAAATGGTGTCTGTGGTTCTAGAGTTTTTGAGGCTAAAACCTCAATCAGTGATCCAGTTGGTTTTGTCACAGTCCCTGTTGAACTAGATGTTGGTAATGTTACAGAAGAAGATGAAGACATCGAAGAGGGAGGATTTGTGTACATAGCCATGATCCAATCAGGAATAGTCGGCGGTTTATCAGCTGTTGAAATCGTAATGATCGAAGATGAACGGGTAGTTGTCTCAGATATCGGTTCAATGGGAGAACCAGTTGAGGCAGCCGCTGTTGGAATCGGTACATCAACATCGTAATCCTCTTCCAACGGATCCATTGGAGTACTTCCATCAGTTGTAGTAGGCACTTGAAAACCAGAACCAAATGAAGGTGCATTTCCTGAGAGAGATTTCTCGAATTCCATTGGTGGAACCGCGCTCATAAATCCGTTTTCGGATGTTGCGGATTTTGGAAGCTCGGTGGCTGCAGATTCGGGCGAAGATGATCTCACAGAAGGCAACGAAGCAGATGATCGTAGTTCAGGAGATAGTGGAGACATTGTTCGAGGTTTTGGTCCTAAGTCGTACGAAGTAGAAGGCAAAAATGCTGATTCTGGTGCTGGTGTCGACGATTTTTTTGAGTTAGAAGGAACCACCGGGTTCCCAACTGGCTCTTCAACTGATATCATCTCTCCGGAGTTATCTAGTGCTCCAGTTTGTGGAGTTTTTGTATTCTTGTAGGAGGACGATCCAGAAGGTGGTAGCAGTGTCTTAACATCTGATGGATTTGGTTTTTCTGGTGTCGGAGCTTGTGAAGTTCCGGCAGAAGGTGTTGTTGGAGATGTTTCTTTCTCCATCTTCAGAGAATCTATAGTTTTTAAAAACTGTGCTGATGGTGGAATGGCAGATGGGGGATGAGTTAGTTTTCTAGTTACAGTTGGCATAGATGAACTGACAATCGGAGTCACCTCCTCTCTTGGATTTGATGTGCTTTTAGAGACACGTGATTCAGTCACAAAACTCGGAGACGTTGAACTTTCCACAAACTCCACTGCGCTATTTGGAGGCGTCACTTCCCCATCAAACTCTGTAGTTGGGTTTTCGGATGGCGCTTCAGTTGTTGAAGTGGAAATTGCTGGCGGCTTCGAAGAAGTGGTTGGCTCAGATGGAATGGAGAAGGATACCGGGTACACGGAAGAAGCTCGTGGAGCTGGAGTTGCTTCCACTTTTCCTGATTTAACTCCAGTTGTAGTTTCAAAAGATGACGGATCAACTGTGACAGCTTGAACAGATAATGGAGATTCCGTAGCAAATGTTGCAAAAGAAGGAATAATTGAAGGTGGACTGGCTGCTGTTTGTTGCCTAGTAGTTAGAAGGGCATTATCTCCTGTTGTAGGTGTTGGTCCATTCTTTTCAATATTCTCAACCCCATCTTCTGTTTGATCGTCGTCTTCTTCTTCTTTTGATAGGGGACCAAGTGGAACGGCCGACGATGGAACATACGAAGAAGATGCTTGTTTGATTTTTATCTGTTCAAGTGGTGAAGGTGAAATTGCAGGAGGTGCTGGTTTCTGCTTATGAGAATTTTTACTCGTCGTTGCAAGTACTGTTTCTTTGGACAACAACTCAGGTGGTAGTACTTCTGATGGTTGATTAGATGGTGGGATGTCTTCCTCTTCAGACAAGTTATCAGATGGAAGAACAGATGATGGCATTAGGCCAGTGGTGGTGCTCATTGGAACTGAAGAAAAATATCAAGTTAGAAGCGAAGCAACAAAGGGAGGAAAATGAAAAACAGTAAAACAAAAAAAGCTGTGCAATATAAGTGATCATACCTGTGGTGACGTCGGTTTTGGAAATGTTTTCAACCGAGTTTTCAGCAGAAACAGAACTAATTTCAGGGCGACGGTCAGATGGATTAACTTCTTCTTGACTATTATCCACTTCTCCACCTTTATCTTCTACTTCAGAATAAGTCGATTTTGGTGGTGGGAGAGCAATCAGAACAGGCACCTCCGGAGCTGGCGAAGGTCTTTCTCGAACGACTTCTGGTGCTGGGCCATGAGATGAACTCGATGGTTCTGGTCCAGTCGGTGGTGGCCCTTGTTCTGGTACAGATGGCTCTGATGGCTCAGGACCAGCTGGTGGTGGACCCTGTTCTGTCTGAGATGGTTCGGATGGCCGAGACGGTACTGGTCCATAGGATGGTGCAGATGGCGCAGGCTGTGATGGTGGTGAAGGTGCAGTTTCATGCGGTGTTTCGGGTACAGATGGTTGGTATGGAGTTGGCTCCTGCCGAGGTGGAACCGGGTTGAAGTTTCCAGAAGGACCAGGTGCTGGTGGAGCAATTGGATTTGGGCCGGTGGATCTTGACGGTGTCACCTCAGTCATAGCAGGGCGAGAAGGTGCCGGTGCAGGTCCAGTTGAAGTCCGAGATGCAGAAGGAGCAGGACCATAAGATGTTTCTGGGGAAGATGGTCCAGAAGCAGCCGGTTGCGGCGGTGGTGGCTGAGACGGTCTCGATTGTTCAACCGGTGATGGCTCAGCTGGTTGAATCTGGGATGGACCTGGTGGCGGTGGCTTTGGCTCATAGTCTGTGGATGGTCTAGATGGTGCTACAGGTTTAACAGGAGCAGGCAGTGAAATTGTGACAGGATCACGCGTAGAAGGAATCGGAGGAGATACAGAAGGAGCAGAAGGCAACTCGACAGAAGGAGAAGGTGAATATTTGGAAGAAGAAGCTGGTGGAGGAGGAGGAGGAGGAGGAGGAGGAGGAGGAGGACGTTCGAGTATTTTCTCGTCAATCTTATCATACGTGGTTTCACTCGATTCACCTGGAGCTACAGGTAAAGTCTTTGGAGGCTGATATGGACCAGACACCGATGGAAGAGGCTCAATCGGCGGGAGTATTTCTTCTTTTGGAGGTACTGGAACAGTTCCTGGTGCACACGGAAGACATTGGAGTTTTGTATTTCTGGATTCAGCAGCTGCATTATCAACAGTCAATGCATTGACGTAGGAAGTCGACCGTTTGTTGGCACTGCTTACTCCTGTAATCAATGATTCACGTGCACCATGCCCCACCATTGAACCTAGAACCCCAGCTGGGAAACTTATCGAAACGAGATAAAAAAGATAAAGAGCAAGAAACCAGCAATTTCAAAATAAGGACCGACCCAAAGTATAACAAAATATGAACTCACCATTTGGCAAAGTGTTTTTCTTGAATGGTTGAGATTCATCGAATCCATCATCGTCTGGCTCTTCTGAAAAGAATTTTATACATTGTTGAAAAGTGAGACAGTTTTGTGCGTTTCTAATTTTGTGATCTTCTAGATATCTGTGTGATTTCTAAGGAAGTAATTGTGAAATTCAAACTTTAGGCTAAAAGAGAATCGAGAATTGATTCCTGTAAGTTAGAAATACTAGTTCTGTGAATTTTGGTAAGTTATCAAAGTCAAAAATTGGGTAAGAGCAAGAACAGTTATTTTTGGACAAGGTGATTTCAATAAATTCAAAAACTGTTAGTTACCAAACACGGCAGTCACAGAGTTCTCAAAAATGGGCGGCGCTTCTGGAGCCTTGATCGTGAATGCTTCATTAACTTCCTTCTTTTCGCTATTATTTCCGATATCTGCTGTTAAATCTTCGTTGGTTGGATCTTCTGGAGGATCAGAGGAAGTTGGAGGGATGGTTTGAGCTTCAGTGGTAATTTCTTCTGTAGTTGTAGTCATCGTGGTGGTAGTAGGAGTAGTAGTGGTTGTTGTTGTTTCCGCTGTTTTTGTGGTTATCGTTGTAGTCTCAGTTGTAGAGGTATGCCTTCCAGAATCTCCAGAATCTCTTCCTGATCTATCCAACGGAGCATCTCCATCAAAATCTCCACTCAAAGGAGACAATGCTGTCATCTCAGGTGGTATGAAACCAGGAGGCCTCATGTCGCCAGCATGTCTTCTAGAAGGAGGCGAAGGTAACCTTGGGTAAGTTCTTGGAGGAGGAAACGGATGACGTGGAGGATTAGGACGAAACAGGGGAGGTGGAGGACGTTGAAACGGAGCTCCAGGTACGGAACCAACTTCATTGATTAGTGTTTGGGGCATGGCAGACAGACCTGGTTAGAGTTAAAGTTATCAAGTAATTAGGAAAATGTAAGAGTCATAATACCATCGTATCCATCTGGAAATACACCTCCGTGGTTTGATGACTGTATTGATTGCCATGCTTCTAGATTATTGCCTGAAGATTTTAGTTAAAGTTTTGAAAAATACATGCAAGAAAATAAAATTAAGAATAGGTTTTAATCAATCAACAGAATTTAAGGAATTAGCCTCACCTTCATTTCCACCTTCATATCCACTTGGTTGGAGATGGGTAATCTAAAAAAAAATAATATGTCGTAGTCTCTATTATTTACACTCACATGTTTCACAACTCGTTTCGTTCCGTCATGTTTCTCAGAAGACGTCAGAAGTTCCTCCGATTGCACTTTCATTTCTATTGATGCTTCAACCGCTGGCTCTGTAAAACGGTTGACATGAATCATTGTAAACTGATTACCATTTAAAAGAAGGGCCCCGTACTGTCAAGTTTCTACTAACCTTTCTTGGCTCCTATGCAAGATATCAAAAAAGTGTGGACTAATAAAATGTTTGTGATATTATGATACACATTTGATCAGTTGGCAACTTTTAATATATCTTTTACAGGAACCGAGATAATCTCGATCAAAATTAAGGGACCCTTTTACTACAGGTTTTATGGTATGAGTTTCATAAATAAATAAATCCCGAAATATAATGCTGCCAAAACGATAAAGGTTAATTCAAACTTACGATCCAAATCTTTCGAATCGTCGGCACTCAACCAAATATTAGGAGATATTGGTGGTTTAGCAGTTATCACAGTAACAGATTCTCCTCCAAAACTCCTTGATATGTAATGAGCACGGTTAACAGAAGATGCACCCAACACGAATACTAAGTTAATTGGGTTATGGAATGAGTAGAAACATAATATGGATTAGAATATTCAAAACTGAAAAAAAATACAGTAATCTAACCAACCTAGATCCGAAAAGTCTCTTCTTCCAACTCGCCGGTCTGGTGGAGGAGAATCGTTCAACCATGCGGATCTTTTTGGTTTCCATACTCCGTGAGCCTGAAATTCAAGCAATAATGACTGATATCATCTTAAACCGAGCTCACTGTATTTGAAGAATATTCTGCCGGAGGGACTCGAAATCTGAAAACACATTATCATTGTTGCATTGTTATTATTTCATTCATTTTACTTTTAATATGAACCATTTAGTGTCCAGATATCTAATAACTAAATCTAATAACTTTTACAAATCTGCTACATATTTCCTTAATTCTATCTGCATCAAATCTCTATTCTATATTCTTTTCTATACATCCTATTTCCCACCTTTACCAAATCCGTCTATTCAGCGCTTTCTTATTATCGTTTTCATCTAGAATCCACTACTAATTTATTCGTCGAAACCGTTTTTTGTAACTTTAATTTATACTTGGACCGCTGCTTGATCGCTTATACCAAAAACCGCTAGGCATTTTCTTCGAGAAGACACAGATTAGGAGACATGTTACATTCAGCTACAAAGGCGACTTTTGTCCGTTTTGTGGCCGATTTGAAGAAAAAGAAAAAGAAGGGAGATTTCAGCAGTAAAAAGGTCATTATTAGTATTCATGATTGTTTATGGCGCGACGCCGTCGTGCTTCTCTTTTCATATGATCGGTGGGAAAAATGAAGGAAAAAAGAAGAAGTGACTTAAAAGCATTCATGTTCCTGTGTTTGCCATTCTGTCATTTGTTCCGTAGAATGAATTAGGATACATATGGACTGGAAATTTTGGATAAATGTTTCTTTATGTAAGTTTTCGTACATTGTTTTGTTTTCACAAAGTTGAACAAAAAGATTTGACCACTGAGCGGATCGAACGCCCAACCTTTCGATCTGGAGTCGAACGCGCTACCATTGCGCCAAGCAGTCACGAGAACTACAGAAATTTATTGCAATCACAACTTGGCAGATTGATATACGTTAAAATAAATTGATAACAGTCAACAAGGACGAAAATGGTCTGTACTTTGTCACCTTCTCTTGTTTACTAGCTTTTCTATTTCGACTTTCAAAAGTTACTCTGTGTTTCCCAAATCTGCTAATCCAACTTAAGAAAAAAAAGCGAACGGCTGATAATCGGAGAAGAGACAAAGTGAGAGTTGTTTTGGCCAATTACCAGTTTTCGGATGAGAAGAAGAAAAAAGAAGAAGAAGGAGAAACCGCTATATCTGATCAACATTGCTATCGTATTCGGATCGGCGCCAAAATATTCGCGCATGCCATGTCAAGTAAAGTCATTTGGTGGTTCCGATTAAAACTACATGCTTCTTCTCGTTATTCTGAGTTTTTGGCGTGTTTCTGGCAGAATGCGTGATTATGGAGAGAACGTTTGAATTGGGGGAAAATTAAGAGTCAAGAGGAGAGAAAGTTATTTGATGGGGGTGGATATTTGGATAGACTCTTGACCACCGAATAAGCAGAAACAATGGAAGAATGAAACCAGAAGGCTGTGGAGGGCTTGAGAAAAAACACATAAAAATTATCAAGAGTGATAACATCCATTAACAATTTTGAAAATTATAGCTCTCATGCCAAGCCCCAATAAAGTTAAAGCTAACAAAGTTAAAGCGGAACAAGTGGAATTATAAAATATGGAATTAAGATTTGAGTTCTTTGGCGACTCATCGCTTTTTCTGGACTCATTCAGAAGATTGAGAAGAATGCTTTGGATACTCATTTCGAAGAACATGGTCAAAATGCAAATGGCTGTGAAACGAGAAAGAACTTCTTGGGTGTTGAAAAGACATGCATAAAAGAAGACAAGAAACGCCGGAGGGATAGTTCGAGTAAATTAGGGGTAATAAAAAAGTAAGTATTTATTGCGTAAGAAGGGAAACGTACTCGGCATTCTGTTGCTGCTGCTGAAGGTACTGACGGGCCGCCACGCCAGCGACCGTCAGTGTTAGAAGCACGAGACGACGCATTCGTGATTCAGATGCTCATATACCGGGGGGACACTTTGGAGTCGGTCTCTGAATTAGCTTATATGATTCTACAGAAGAGGTGACGCTTCAAAAGGAGGGGAGACGATAGGCAATGACCGTCGAAAGAGGAGGGCGTGGACTGCCCCCTTAGGCTGTTCATGTAGAATAAGAAGGAGTAGAAGAAACGGAGGAGAAGAACGGAAGGAAGAAAGAAGCTGTGGATGCTACTAGTTTGCTGATCTGATGCGACGATATTGTAATGAAGAGGACGATTCAGAGCGAAGTCAGAGAAACAGACAGATAGAGAGTAAGTCTTTTTTGAAATGGAATGGAATGGTTTTGGAAGGAAAAGTGAAAGATTTTTACAGGAAAAAAGGAAAATCGAAGACACAACAACAACAACATGATTATTCAGATGAGGATTTCGAGCGAGTCTTTTCATGCTGATAACTGTACCTAGTTCGAGAGGATAATAGCCTGGGCTAGATATGCTGAACTCGGGTGTTGATCCATTATGGAGTCAAAAAAGGCTGAAAATGTTCGATGCTCATGAGTGATGGTGTTTAAGGTGTTTCAAATATACCATTATAGAGTTTTTAGAATCTTCACACTGGCATTTCAGAGTTGAGCTCTAATGTTGGTCTACGTTGTGACTGGAAAATTATAGAAAAATCAATTCACAGGCCGACGTTACCTAACTTAAAAATGAATGATAAAAGTTAGCGTTTGAAACAATTTACAAATAAACAGGAAAAATCGAATTTTTTTATAACCTCAAATGTATTCCATCCATCGTCGTGTTGCCCTTTTTGGAACCCCATGAAATCGTTAGAAATCGTGAAATTAAAGGAGACCATTTCATATTTCGGATTAATTGGCTTGAAACATTGACTCGATTTACTCGAGCAGCTTTTTTTCATTCCCTTTGTCTCTATTTCTCTGTATCTACTCCATCCCTCGTATCCTAAATCTGACCTCTCTTGATCAAAGACATCCAGCTTTCAATCATCGATGTTTTCTTTATTTATCTTCCTGTAATACTGACTGGTTGGTGCCATCTTGGTCACTTTCTAATGTGGCATCACTTTTTTAAACGATACACTGTTTGCCTGCAGGAACACTATACACTACCAAAAATCTAATGCCTGCCATCCCATCCGTGAAATCCATAAAACCTCTTCTCGTTTCGATTCTCGAAGTAAACGAAAGTTTTTATTTATTTGTTTGTTATTTTTCTCCATCTTGTACACCTAATTACATCATCGGCTAACCAAACAATGATTGTTGTCCACCGATTCCTTTTCGTTTCCCCTATAATTCTGCTTCCATATTAAATCAGGATTGTGTCATCCTTGTCTTCTGCCATGGACGACACATACACAGTCATCGTACGTTCATAAGAAAAGTGAGGATATTGCCTAATAGAACTCGTAAAGTGTATCAATTGCTACCGACTGGTTTTTTACATATTATCAATGGTTTGTTTCTGTTTTCTCCATAGATGTCGCCGCTTCGCGTTACTTTGTTCCTTCTATCAACCAGTGGATCGGCTTAATGGATTGACGAGTTTCATGTGGTTGACCAGGCTTCTACAAAACGTGACGTACATCGTATATATGACATACAACTGTTTCCTACGATGATTTCCTATCTGAAGCTTATAGCTATAGGCTTTTAGATCATACGGTGTCTGGAAATATAGATCATACGGTGTCTGGAAATGTTAAGAGAAAGAGAAACGTCTGATCAATGAATCATACAGATCGGATGATGACATCTTTTCAATTGAACGCTTATTGAATACTGTGAATCCATAGCTCTAAGTGTTACTTCCTGCTCTTTCAAGAAATTTGGCAACTACGAGAATAACAAATGTGCAGAAAATTTAGAGTCAGCTATCTTTGGAACACACTTTCCATAAAGCTGTCAAACTCTTCTCAACCCTTTCATAGATTATTGTAAATCGGAGATTCGGGTCTGAAACCGCAGGCCCAGGATCCAAGGGTACATCGATGGTACACCGAGTTCTTATGGTACATTGGTACCAGAGATGCACGGACAGTCCGTTGTCCGTTGTCCGTGGAAATTTTTTTGTCCGTCAGTTTATCAGAGAAATTGGAATTAAAAATTTCTGTCTCAGAAGGCAGTTAAAATGGTGGATAAGCCCAGTTTCCCTTTGCACCACCATTTTCCATCGTTAATTTGCATTTTTGTCATTTTGATGGGAAAAACTCGTTGATTTTGAAAAATTTTGTCCGTTGTCCACTGTCCGTGGTCCGTTGTCCGTCAATTTTTGGGTTTCCGTTGTCCGTTGAAAAAATGTTTGTCCGTTGTCCGAACAAAAAAATTTCGCTGTCTGTGCATCTCTGATTGGTAACAAGGGTACGTAGGACTTCGATGTATACAAGGGAAGACGAAAAAAAAAATTTTATAGGCTATTTTGCGTTGAGCTCAAAATTATAGGCTTAAATTAGGCTCTACACCCCGAGATCCCATGTTCCCCTTGAACCAATTTACCCTAAAAAATTGAAGTACCCTCGATGTACACTTTTTCGATGTACCGTTGGATGATGGCCCATTATCTGACTTTCATTTACTCGTAAAAAGGGAAATCTTTTTTCTTAATTGCTTTGGTCAATTCGCAATCCACCAACCGTGACCAATGAATGCTGTAAACCTATAGTATCCCTGTAATCTGATTCCAAAAACGTCCCGCAAAAAAGAAAGTAACATCTGTACTGTTTCACTTTTTCCATCAAAAACACAACACTTTATTTGTGGAAAAGATGAAGTAAAAGCAAGATAAGAAAGTAGGAGAAAACCCGGTTTTCAGAGAAAGATTTGCATTTTATTCCTATCGTTTTCAGACGTCATAACTCTCACGGAACCGTTGAATGTCATAGATTTCTTTAGTTGAAAGCGAAGCTCGAGCCATTATCAGCGATTGGAGTCCATAGTTTCTGATCTGAAAATAGATCAATGTGATACTGTAATAATCAAAATAATCAAAATTGAGGATTAGCAAACACAACTGTATATTTACTGTTAGCAAAAAGTGATCTAAATCTGCTTCTATCACTCTTTCTATGGATTAATCTCGAAAATAGAACTAGCTTCTCTGAAAACTGATTAAAAAACCAAACGAGTGTAAGCAACAGAGAGCACGAAAAAGTGCTAGTGGAATTGATAAGGGAATCACAAGCGATATTTGATATCTACTATCATTTTCAAACCTTTTCAGCATTTTAATCCAAGTCTTTCGGAAGACTTTGTCCATAGTTGTGTCATTTCTTGCTGAATTGAAGAAGAACAAAACAGTTTAGATTTCTACTCTTGGATCTACTCTGTGTTATGACCTACAAATCGTTACTATCACTAACCTCAAGCTTCGGAGTTGGTTCGTTTTTCGGAAACAGTCTTTCTGATTCCAACTGATGATCATAGAGCTTTTTCCGTTGATGATTGTCACATAAAACACATGGACAACATCTACAGCATTGAGTTATCAGGTCACAGAATTTGCGACGGACCTAAAAATAGACTTTGAAATTATTGCAGAAATAGAAACATCTGCAATACCTCTACTCGTATTTGTCTATCATTAATCGTATAAATGGGTAGTCGGAGAGCACATGCAGCAATCGGAAGGAACGATGATACGTCAGAAAGTACTGTATATAAAGAAGGAAGATCTTGAAGACTCTGGATATTGACAGTCTGGAAACTTTCAAGGGTTAATGAAGCCCAAATTTCTGAAACTTGCCTCCCAGAATGCAATGATAATATCCAGAATATTAGCTAAAAGATATCCAGTTACAACCATAACCAACATTCGAGTAACTGCTCTCAATCGAGATCTCAGCCTTGTTACTTCTCCTCTGAAATATTTTCGATTATTCGATTATTTAGGTTTTCAAGTGAATTGATTGCAGAAACAGTGAAAAAGTGGTATAGAAATGATTCGATTCGTTCCAAATCAGAGAAACAGACCGCGGTGGATAGTGTGATGAGAACTTTCATTTGGTCCTACTTTCTACTGTTTATAAAAAAGGCGCTCTTTGATTTTCAGTGAACCGTGAATCTATTCAAAATCTATATTTTTTCTAATAAATACACACTTGAAATTACTTGAATAATTTTTGAAAAGTCTCCTTCGCATCCAACCTAAACATACATTTGCATTCACTTTGTAATCATTCGTTTTGCTCATTTTCTGGACATTTGGGTTACCATGCTACCTCAATTTCATGCTGAATATATTGGAAATTAACGAAAGAAGGGTAAAATGTGGGGAAGAAAACTGAGAGAAAGAGGGGAAAATATAGACGGAAGAAGTGTGGAAAACACGGAGAATCGACGGAATAAAAATTACCTTCGAACGTTTCCAAGAGGGCTGAAATGGATCGGGAAATGAGGGAAAATGAGAAAATGATTAAAATGGGTTAGGGTAAAAAATTTAAACTAATAATAATTCAAAAAAAAAATCTCCGAAAGTTCAAAAAAAAATGAAAGCCTACCTCGTTCCAACAGTGATAAATAGAACCAGTGCTTTCACAGTTTGATCTCTGTCAGTTCTCCGAACATTCATCACAATTGCAGCATTGAAATATGCGAGGACTGAAAAGATAAGAGGTTTTCAGAAATCTAAAATTTCAGTATTACCTGCAAAAGGTAGAAAAACTGTGACAATCTTTCTGACGAAGAATCTCCATACAACATCCATATTTTCTCCAAACATTGGAACAACTGCCAAACCCATTGATGAAAATCCAGTACAATTTGGTTGGGTTACAACCTAAATAAATATGAACCATTCATAAACCGTCAAATTAAAAACACCTCAATTTCGAAGAAAACCGTTCCACGAAAAATGAAGCTTGCCAGGAAGCAGCAGAAGACCACATACGTTCGATGGGTAGCGAGAATTTGGAATAGTTTTAGTGTTCGGTTATCAGCTGTACTCTGAAGATATCTCTCGATTGTTGCAGCCATCAGAAGAAATGAGGCAGCTGATAATGTGATATGGGAAACTGTGAAGGCAGCACGAAGATATTCGTGCCAAAGCACCAAGAGGTTGAAAGACTCGAAAAAATCAGTGTAAACCTAAAAAGTAAAACCTGAGATAATCAGTTCAGGATGGGAATTGGCTACCTGTACACACATAATTGCAATATAACATAGGGAAATGAAAACATCACATCCTGAGATCCACATCAAGTACGTTAGATTCCTTTTCCGAAGTACTGTAGATGTATTGAATGTGTAGAAGAGAAGGGAATTGTGGATTATACTGATGAGTGCCACGATGAGTCCGATGATTCCCACGAAAAACATTTTCCACTCCAAGAAAATCGGAGGAGAGTATTCGCAGTCATCAGGAATAGATTCCTCGAAGACATCTAAGCTGATGTTGTTGCTATCCATTCATAAACCTAGAATTTTGGATTTTGATCAAGGGCGTTCAAAACGAGACAGACGTCTGGAGCATAAAGTTCGGAAATGAGGGTGTGACGGGTAGTTGAAAAAGGAAAAGCAGAAGAGAATTTGTCCAATTGGTAGGTCAATAGGTCTTTTTTGACAAAAGGTGAGAAAAAACTTGTGGAAACGGAAAGAAATAAATGGGTAAAAGAGTTGAAGAAGAATGCAGTTAGTTAGGATTAGAAAAGGAAGAAAAGAAGTCGACGTGGAGTTAGTGTAGGTGATGTGATGGGAATACGTGACTCCGAAAGGAAATGATTGTGGAAGGTACTGGAAGAATGTAATCATGGAAAATGGATGGGATCCGATGATGTACCGTAGATTTTATGATGGGTCTTCTAGATTTCTAATCTCTGGAAAAGGGGGTCACGAAAAAAAAGGACAGAGGAGAGTGCTCAAGGAATGGGTGCAATAATTGCTTTTGTTATTTTTTTTGCCATCGATGTGTAAAGAGAACATTGGCACATCATTCGAACTTCTGTGGAATGCTGTTGCGCATTAATGAGAAGATGACGTGGCGAAGTTTTATTTCCGCAACAATCCATTTAGAGGTAGGGAAAATCACCTGAAATTTGTGAGGAATTTGAATTTTTAACTTCCTAAAACTTCGACATGTCCCTTTCTCAATAAAGCGCAATAGCATACCACAGCAGTTCCCTGTGCATCGGAACTTTCGTTAAAATTCGAAACATCTTATTTGAAAAGACTATTTCGAGAAGTGTGGATTTTATTAACTAAACATGTAAAAAAAAGTACATGCATAAGCAATGGCATTCTGACTAATGAGAGTATCCTAAAACTTTTTTCATCTCCCGTTTTCTTCCATTTTCTTTCTTTTTTCCTTTTGTTGAAAGAAAAAAAGAAGAAAAAGTTAATCAACGTCTTCCAGAAATGTTTGCTGTATTACACAAACATAAGAATCTTGAGACACACCGAAAACTATCAATCTTTTTCTTTCTTCAGGACTTCTTAGTTTTTCTCCTATTCGAAGTGCTATCAGATTTCTAGAGAGATTCGATATTTAGAATCTTATGGGAGAAGTTTTTGTTTTTGATAGTTTAAGCTTACTTTTATTTTCTTGAAAACAGAAAACATTTAGATAGATAGACAAATAAATAAAAAGGATACTCGAAAATAGAGGATCGAGAGTATGAAGAAAGCGGAAAGAAATGGAGACGAGATGTCTAATTGGAAGTTCATGGCACCGACAAAAATGAGGAAGTATGTCTAGAAACAGTGTTGGCTAGAATCGTGGAAAAACTGAATTCAAGGTTTATTTTGGATTTTTTCAGCTGTTGGAATGTACTTGGAATCATAGTCAAATAAATGAAAGCATTATTTATTCGACCAGATTATGAGGAGCGAAAAAATAATTTAGAGATGTACGGAATTCGAGAAGGCAAGAAAAGTCAGAGCAAAGGCAAAATGAGAGAAGAGAATTTCAGATCCAACTTGTTATTTTTTGTTACTTTTTCAGTCGGTAGAAAAGAGTTAAAGATTTTTTCGAAAAAAATATCTAGAAAACTGCGTAAAAGAACTCTAGAAACGTAATTTGATCTTTTCTTCTCACGGTTTCCGCTCAAAAAAAACGGAACACTGCAGTAAATAGTAGAAGTGGAAAAGGAAAAAACGAAAGACTGGAATATAAAATTGCGAGAACTTTTTCAAAAGTGATAAATAAACACATGGGGGATGGAGGAATGGCGTAATCTAGGAAGTCATTTGCAGAATAAAAAAAGAGAATGCAAGTGGGAGAACTTATGAAGTCATTCGCTTTTTTTTAGATCGGGAGGTCTTCCGATCTTTTGTCTTTTAGTTGAGATTTTCTAGCGTTTCAGCTGGAAAAAGAAATTAGTTATGAATGATTTGTGTCCAGAAGCATAAAGACAAGACTGTGGATCAAAAAGCAAGGGTCTACATGTTTTTTTAGAGGAGGGGACAGGAGATTTTTCAGGTTTTTTTTTGGAATTACGGTATGCATTCTGACATAACGGTGTACAATGATCAGTGTTCATCTGCCGTAGCTCACCTGCCATAGCTTCGCCCGCGTGGTTCAGCCGGTATGTGACGCCCACCTTCAGTACTCGTCCCACAATTTGAACCCTTCGAGAGGCTTATATGAACAAATTTTGAGACAGTTTTTTTCATGTCCCTCCTCCTTCAATGCAGAGAAATTTCTTTCAAAAGCTATCAGAGGTTCCTACCGTAATCCTACCACTAACTTAACCAGATTTCAACTACCATCCATGCAAAACGAAATAAAAGAGGAAGTGAACTAGATGCTCTGACCGAAAAAAGCAAGACACCCTTGGGTTGTTATCTATTTGAGGATCAGTGCGTGAGCACGGAAAGAAAAGATGTAAAGGGGAAAAAGAAGAAACGTTGTGTGGTCACACTACAAATGAAGCCAATTACAAGTAGGACGAAAAGAGGTGACGAGTAAGTGAAAGAGCAGATAGAGCAGCAAATGACCGCAGATTTCTTTTTTTTACTTAAAAATAAGAGAGCACATCCTCTTCAAGTACCTCCTTTGGTTATTATCATCAGTGATAAGAAGACTTACAGTCGAAATCCGGAGGAAGGAATACATTTTATTTGAAAAAATAACAATAACAAGGAAATTCCAAAGTAGCAAGATAATGTGTTTTGATGAATAACGGGGGAAAAGTTGATGGGTTCTGATGGGAAAATGAAAATTGTGAGGGTGGCGGTCTGGAGCAACGATCCAATGTTCAAAATTCTTTTTCGGTAAGAATACAAATATTTTTGAGTTTTGAGCTAAGAAAGTGGTATCTCCCTTTTTAGAAGTGTCCCTTGAGTTTGTGCAAGTTGGGTAAACATTATTGAGAGTGAAAAAGTTGTTGTTTTTTATTGCTGATTCTTTCACCCTTAGGTTCATCATCTATGATTCGTTCGCTTTCCGTTTTTTCTCCCGTTTCTGTTTTGTTTTAATGAACAGGAAAGGGCTACAGGCTTAATGCAAATTTTGAAAGATCTAAGTTCCAGATTTTAGTATGTTATGCTGGCCACCGGCCTTTCACTTCCACAGCTCCTATTTTTTGTACCAGAATCACAAGCACAAATCATAAAGAATCTAATTTCCAGATTATAATATACCAAGTCTATTGAAAACAATCCCTAAAAAGGACGTTTATTGAGCTCGAATTTCAGTCTCATTGCTTCCAGATGTTCTCAGATGCTTTGGTCAAGAATTTCAATTAACACTTCAATTTAAACAATATAGGATATTCCCTAAATCTGAAAGGATACCACTTGCTGCAAAAAAGAGAGAAAAACCTGAATCAAAGAAGAAGAGCTGATGACAGAAAAATGAAATTAATCATTTCTCGTCTCTCGTTTTTTTGCTTGTGGTTTAGATTTTTCGTCACATTGAAAGAATAACAATTGCGGACCAATTGGTTCCGAGTGTTTTTTCTGCTCTGCCGTTCGTTTTTCCACTGTCTGAAAAACCGGAAAAGGCGACAAAAACATACATAATAAAAATGGAGGCGGAAGATGTAGAGCTTTTTGGAAATGACAAAGTGTGTTGACTGATTTCTGAAACCCCTACTCCCTTTTTTGCTGGTTTTGGTTAAACAAAAAAAGGAAGAGTGACAGTGGAAGGACAATAACAAATTGTTCGGTAAGTGCAAAAAGGGAAGAAGAACTAAACGAGTTAGTTCGGGAACTGAGAAAAAGAGAAAGTGAGTTAGCTGAGTTAGTTTTTGTGCAAAAAAAGCATCTGGTACTTCATTGTTGCCAGGAAAGGACCTTCTTTAAACATCACTTCTCTCTTTCTTTTTTCTTTTGAAAACGTCATCAAGAGCTGGAAATTTGATCGAGGGAAGAACAAGTGAAGAAATCAGAGATGTTCTTACATTGGAAATTTTAGAAGGTTTCGAGATTTTGTTTAAAAAAAGAGGTTGAACAGGAAAAAGAGTGAAGAACATTCGGTTTCGGTTTCAAATTACAAAATGGGAAATGAGAATTTCTCAGATCATCAAAAATCGAAAAAAAAAGGATTACTGTATCGTATCTCATTCTAATTTTTGAGATTCCTGACTCTAGAACACACCCTAACACAGAAAACGTGATAGTTTTCAAAAGAAAAGTAGACATCATAAATTGAATTCGATGTTTAAACCAACCGAGATAAGTTTATTTCGAATCGAGTATCTAGGTCAAAAACTTGAAAGATAACCTATTTGATTTGGATTATAAGATTAAGTATTATTCCAAATTTGTCATAGTATTACCACCTATAATAGATCATAATCCAAAGAAGGTGGAATCAAGAAAATAACTATTTTGGCCCACACTCCCAGGGGGCATCGAAATAGGGGGCATCGTGCTCAAAGGGGGCATCCCACCATGTCTCATAGGGGGCACCGGACCAAATGCTTCCAGGGGGCATTGATAGTCTCATAGGGGTCATTGAGATCAATTCGAGTATATGATTCTGAATATGATGAATTTTTATTTCTACATCTTTTTCGTAGTTTTTTGAGGAAAACAAACACAATTGAAGACTATCGAAGGTGTTATTTCGGAGGGTCAACTGGGTAGAATTTCGGCCAAAAATTCGGGGGTACAATGATTCGGGCGTACAACTCATTTCATTCAGGGGTACAACGCTTGTGATTCGGGGGTACAGTTTTTTTTGAGGGAGTTTCTGAATTCCTGAATTTCAGAGCTTGAAAATCTCAGAATTCTTAGAATTTCAGAACTTTGAAATTTCAGTATTTCGCAATCTGAGAATTTCGGAGCTTCAGAGTCTGAGAATTTCAGAATTTCCCCTTTTCTTTAATTCTCCCGTTCTTCCTTCTCAAATCCGAGTAATTTTGGAAAACACAAATTTAGTCTGGAAAGTTTGTCTGAAATACGGTAGGCCTTCTCAGAAAAATGTAGGTTATATAAGAAAAGAAAAAACAAAGAACAAACTGAAGAATGTTCGAAAGGGATACAAACTTATTTTACATATTGAAGAAAAAGAGGTTTGAGGAAATTTTGGAAACCATTTCCATTTGGAAGAAGTGCGAAGATTGAAGTACAGAAGAGTAGAAGACTAGAATGTAAAATGAAGAACAGGAGTTTTTCAAAAAGAGATATTACCCTGGAGTCTGGTCTAATTTCCATGCCCGTTGCTGCCGGAAATTCGAGGGTGGGCGGAGCTAAGGTCCGGTAGCAAAATCCTTAAAGGCTCATGTATATTTCTGACCTACTATTTTCGATTTTTGGATAGTTCTTATTGTTTTTATGCATTCATTTTTTTTGCGATTTGTCGGATTTTTGTGAAAAAAATTCTTTAAAAAAATAGACCAAAAAATCATATACGAAAAAAATACATGATATTTTGAGGTTTTCGCTACCGGAACTAAGCTCCACCCACACTCAAATTTCCATCCACAACACGTCTTGAACTTAGATCAAAATATTACTGTAGAGACTTCATTTAAGCAGATTGTAAGTGCATTTTTCTGCAGAAACCTTTTCTTGTTAATCCGTAATTTCGATCTAAAAAAAGAAAACAAATCACAAACATGTGCGCATCTTGTTACAAGATTCTTGTATCAAACATTGACTCACTCAAGTGTGAAAATCTCTTGATTTCAGTTTTTCCACTGCGAACAAAACTTAATTAGGGACGGTATCCGGCTACTCGAGTAGGGACCACAAAGAAAACAGACTTTGTGGATTTTGTCATGTTTCCGTTTCTCAAAATTGGGTGGTAGGAAAGAATGGGAAACATGAGAAAAAAAACAAACTCGGTTATTCATAAAACTCGTCTCAAAAAAATGGAACAGGAACAATTGTAGAAACGAGTTAATAAAAAACAACTACAACACCCGCTTCCCGGTGTTTCCCCATTTGTCAAATCTCGACTGCCGAACAAAAAATAAATGAGAAAACGAATGATGACCCATATGGGTAGTACAAGCGTATTTGAAAGGAACACAGACATAATGATAGTGGGGAATGACTAGACAGAGTAAACCGGTTTTCAAAAAGCAATTTGAGATACATGTATTGAGTGTACTTGGAGCATGAAGATATTTTTCAAAAGAAAAAAATGGCCTGGAAGAGAACGCTGAAATTTGAGTGGATTCAAAGAAAAGTGAAGTTAATCCGTCCTGCCCGTCTGAAACTCGGTAAAAATATTGGAACGGTTTCCGATAATAAACAATGGGAATCGCATGCATTTGTAACTAAGACTTCTGAGATGATTGAGAGTGAGAGACGTCTGAAAACAAACCATCGAGAGAGGAGTTGCTTACCCTTAAAGGATCTTCGATGTTCAGAATTTGTTTTTATTTTATTTTATAGGGGCGAAATATTGGAAGACTATTTAAGATGGAAAAAAATATGTTGTTGATGACGTGGATGAAAGAGGGGGATATTTATCAAAAAGGTGTGAAACATCATGGTGCTCAAGGAGCAACCGCAAATATGCTGAAAGAAAAACCTTATGAGAGTTATAATTTTCAGAATTGGGATGATCAAGATGATGGTATTCGTTAATCTTTGGTTAATGTGAACTTCAGATCCTTTTAGATTTTTCTTAATTCTAGTTTTCATGTAGTTACTAGTAATTCAACCTGACAATGCAGTAACACTAATTTATGTTGATTCAGGCATCAAAAACGTAAAACCTTTGATATTTCAAATTGAAAATATCATTTTAAGACGCACAAACTTCAATGAATTTCACCTGGATCTCTCTGATCCCGCGGCGCTTTAGTGGCAATGAAAGTCTAGGAATGAGCTAAAAATTCTAAAAAACGAGTGTGCAACATTCAGGTCTTGGTAGAATTAAAAATTCAGAATAGCAGAAGGGTCACTCATCACTATGTTGCAAGTCGGAGAAAAAATGATAGAGAAATGAGGAAGAAAAATTATGTAGGAGGGTTCTAAAATTTTAGATGACGTTGGGGAAAAATAAGGAACTGATATGGAAAAATCTGGAGGTTGAAATTCCCCCTTAAGGTTGAAAAGTGTGATTTGGAATTGAAAAAAAAATAGGAAAAAAGAAAGCAGGCACTTGAAACTCGAATGAGGAAGTACGAGAAAAGACACAGCCGAACGGCCATTATCATGCAAATTCTAGTTTTTAATATTCACACTTTTCAAATTTTGGATTGTAAAAAATAACTTCAGAGACACAGGCTCCGAATTTGAGAATTATAATAAACCGCTAATTGCTTTTTCGTACAACTGAAAGACACAATTTTCAGTTGAAAACACAAACACGAATTATGTCGTCGAAAAACTGTGCTTGCATTTAGTTTTCTTGGCATCAAACTACAATTTTCATTCGATGATTTGGTTCATGTCCGAAAAATTGAGTTACGAAAAAAGGGTTCAGAGGGGAGATTTCAAATGAAGAGTCAGAAACAGGTGAAAAGACACCAGAAACATTTTTCAACCAAATCTTTAATCTTTGTTGTCAAGTTTACTAGTGAACTTTCCGCTTGATTTTCAGTTGATCAGTAGAGAACAAGATCAAGCAAGGATAACTAATGTAGAAGTCGTGAGTATAAAACAAACAAACGCCTCCATTCAGAATTTGATGTTAGAATCACGACTATGCCTCCAGAAATAGTATGACCGGCTAGCCAGCTTTGATAGTTCAACCTTACACAATTAAAGTTCAGAATTGATTCAATTAAATGAATAGAACGAAAATTAGGGCTTCAGTAGTCTTTCACTAGTTTCTCCGCCAAAAAATGCAATCAGTATTACAACATCGGAGATCATCTAATAAAAACGAGAGACTTTTAGTGGTGTTTCTTCTCTGGGAGAGTAGAAATCTAGCAGAAGAAAGAAATGTATTGTTTCCGAGTGAAAAAAGTAAGAGTAGAAGTGCAAGCGGAATATGTATGTCATCACGATGATCACTTGACTCTATTTTTGGGAAGAGAACGGAAGAAAAGGAAAAATATGTCAGAGCTCAATTTGATTTTCCTCGTTTTTGGGAGACCGATCTTGTCTCAAAATGTTCTAGGAAAAACGAAAGATTTGTTTCAGGAAAGAGTAGTCGTCAATATGCAAATTCATCAGATTGGGATGACGTGAGTGCAATGGAAACATTTGAGAAGGAAATAAAGAGAAAAAAGAATATTGTAAAACTAAAAGATCAGGGCTTCTTCGCAATGAAACAAGGAAACTGAGAAACATAGTCTCAAAATTAGCATTTAGATTATTTCTAGAAGACTTGGTTGGATAATTAGTCTGATGAGTGGTCAAGATGAGGGAATTCATATTTGTGAATCAGAGATGTCCGGGATAGCTTTTTCGAGAAGCGGGATCTGGAATACGGATAGCGAAATAAAATAAGTTTTTCGAAATACAGAATTCGGAATCCACGTGGTAGAGGACTCTTGCAAAATCATATTTTTGTAAAAATTCGGAATGAACCATTTTTCTCGAAATCCGGAAGGCAGAATTCAGGCAAAAAAATTCATCGGAGCCCGGAAAGCATAATCTAGAGAAAAAATTCACGAGCTCCGGAGTGAACAAAAGCATGGAATCAAGAAAACAAAATACGGAATCCGGAAATCTCTGTGGGGAATCATTTGGAGAACATACTGTAGAGAACATGCTTCCATGGTGAAAATATTTCTAGAATGCATACACTTTTCATCATCCCACTCATTGAGTAATAATTGAATCTCGATAATTGCAATTATTAAGTACAATAGAAATGTGGTTTTCTTATTCCTCTTATTTTTGGGTGTTATACAAATACTCCGTTTTCGGTCAAAGACTGAAGTATTTATACGATGGAATGGGGCCAACGGGCAACTGGCTTTATTAGAGTTTTTCGGGTGGGTAAATATGGCAGAAGAAAGAGTTTCTATTTTTTGGAAAACTGCACGCATTCTTGAGAAAAATACAAGAGTAGTGGGATGACAGAGAAAGTTGAGAATTCCAATAAAAAATGAACAATGCTTTTATTTTCGGAAAGACTTCATTTTGGGGTCCAAGACGAAAAGTATTCCGATGTTTTATGGAATACGTAATCAGTGAACGGTCAAGGATCGCAAGGACATCTCATTGAAATGAAAAAAAAGTTTAATGAAAATTTCTCAACACAAAAATCAATGACCAACTCATATTAAAAAAATGTTGGCTCTTTTGGGGAAGACCATGAAGATCAGAGATCTGTGGAGAGAAATTGAAAACTCGAAACATCTCTTAAAATTTTACTTCCAGACATGGATGAGCAGGGAGGTAGGTCACATGAGTTCGTTCATTATTCATAAAGTTTTACATAATTCATTTGGTAATTATCAACGATAAATTTGGGAAGAGAAGAGAAGAAGAGCAGAAGTCAAACTAGATGTGTTTAGATAAATGAAGAATTAATGAAAATGTTTCAGAGAAAAAGCTTGAAATCTTAAATTTGAAATTGCTGGAAAATGGGTAGAACGTTTCTAGGATTATAATTTTTAAAAACCCTGAATCGCTGGGTTAAACTTTCCCACTAACCGAACCGAATCAATTCTGGGATCTCTAATAAACAAGTGATAACATTCCCACTTATCACCTAGATGATTGTCACTCCATCACTATTTTTCTATTGAAGCTGCCAACTGTTCTTTTTGAAAATCAGAAACAATTCATCATTTGGAGAATGAGGACCCCAAGAAGAAAACGAATCAAATGAAATGAGAGAGAAAAATATGAAATTGTGGTCCAAATGAATGAGTAATAAGAAGGGAGTGTAGAAGAAACAGGGCAAAGGTTTTCGTATAAATTAGGTGAATAATGATGAGATCGAGACGAGTGCTTTGCACGTAACTGAATGCTTTTGACGATCCGACAAGCTTCGTGTTTTGGATCTCGAGAGGGGCGAAAAAATGATGGTGGTATTGGGTTTGCTCACGTGTTACAGAAAAGTTTGCGGACTTCTTTTGTGAAACGGAGGCTCATAATCGTTCGATTAGGGCCAGATTTGCATTAGGATATCGATATGGCTTACTTGGGGTTGTTATCCACGTTTGTGGACCTCAAGGCAATCATTGTTGTTTTCAAATGGAGCTTTCATAGAGTTGTGTCTGATAAAGAACTCCGAACTGAATGAAGAAATAAAACCAAGAAAAATCAAGAAAAATACAGAACAACGATCTCTTCTGTTTTCTTTTACGAAATTTTCTTCAAAAAATGATAATTCCGGTTTCATGAAGCCAACCATAATAGTAGCGTAAAGGAGAACATAAAGAAGCGGATGGAATATGTGTTTGTCCTCTTCGATTCCCAAGGGGCATATTGAAAAATGTAAAAAACCGAATGAAGAAATATGCGGATCAACGGAAATGGGCCATTTGTCCGGTCTCCTTTATTTTCAGGGAAACAATTTTCAGAAGCATTCTTTGAACATATCAATTCAACCGTTTCCATATTTGTGCACATAGAAGTTTATATCGAAAAACCAGGTCGAATTGATGCTGGATCATAAGTAAATAGTTCAACTTCGTTTTTTTTCAAATTTTCGTCTGAACAAATCGAGTAATATGAACCCGTCATATTATTACAGGCATAAAAAGAAATATACTTTCCATCTGGAGTATTCCCATATTTAACAATATTCTCATTTATTAGTTTTGCCTTTTTTTCGTATTTAATAATATTCCATTTTCTTCGATGTCCATTTTTCCAGTGTTCGTTCTCTGACCTATTCATCCCGTCCCATCTCCCCCTGTCTGCGTCTCTTCTCTCCGATGTTGTCTCTTCGCCAACTTTCGGCATTCGCTTCCCAATTTTTTTCTCTTTTCCAACATTTTTAGACTTATCGCACACAATTTTACGATTAAAATTGATAAGAAAAATGTAGGTTAACACATTTATCATTTATTCAGTTCCAGTTTTTGTCTCGATTCCTATGGAATTTTTCTTCACGAGCGACTGCCCCATTTTTCTGTATTTCTTTCGAATAATCATTTTTGCAGGTAATTGTCCGGATTCTTTCACAGGATGGCTGGATTCAGTTTAGAAGAGTCGGCACCGAAAATTCTCGGAGTTTCGATCGCCGTCATCGCAGCAATTTACGTCATCTATCCACCAGGACTGCTTCTTATTCCACTATCCCTTTTTATCTTCGCTTACACCACAAAAAACGAGAAATGCTCAAGTACAGATGTGAGTTCAACAATTTAAAAGCTAAGTAACTGTTTAAGTTTTGCAGGTTGAGACATTTTTCTCGGGATTCAAAATCGGTGGACATCGTGGAGCTCCAAAGAGTTTCCCGGAGAACAGTATGGCCGGATTCGCACAAGCCAAAGCTGACGGAGCTGATCTCATAGAGTTCGACGTAGCATTGACGAAAGACGGAAAAGCTGTGTTGATGCATGACGATGATTTGGATAGAACTACAGATATGACTGGACCAATTAGGAATAAGACTCGTGCTGAACTCGATCGCTGCAACATTTCAGCCACTTTCATTAGAACTGCTCCAGGGTTAGTTGATTTTTCAACTCAATTATTGTATGTTTCCAATTAATTTTTCAGAGATCAAAGCCGTCTGGCTTCTGTAGCACGTGAAAGAGTCCCTGACATGGAAGATGTTGTTAGATGGGCAGTGGAGAATAATACTCGAATGCTGTTTGACGTTAAGGATTCGGATAACGAGCTCGTTGATCAGATTTCGAATCTCTTCTCGAAATACAATCTCTACGACAAAGCGATCGTTTGTAGCTTCTTCCCATGGGTCGTTTACCGTATCAAGAGAGGAGATCAAAAGATTCTTACTGGACTGACATGGCGTCTGAAGTTCTGGTCATACCACGACATCGAGAATATTCGGCCTAGATATTTTGGGTTCAAGCAAATGCTCTTTGAAATTATCGATGTAGCTCACGTTTGGTTGCTGAAAAGAGTCACTCCGTGGTATCTCGGAGCTGATCTTCTTCTAACGAACAATTTGGATATTTCACAGTGAGTTGAAACAAAGATGTTTGATTCCCGATTGTAATTGACCTATTATTTCTCCAGAGCGCTGATATTGGACCAAAAAAGACGCGGTATGCGTGTGGCCGTGTGGACAGTCAATGATATGGCCGAAATGCACTGGATGCTGAAGACACTTCATATTCCGATCCTCACTGACTATCCAGAGTTGACAAAACAAGCAGCACACTTGGAGGAATTACAAAAGATAGACTACATGCCAATGCACAAGTCTCACTCTGATTTGTAGATAGATGTATTTTTTTGAAAGTCTAGTCAGTCAATAATTGCTCAAAAAAGTTAATTCCGATGTACTACGAGTCTGAATAAATTCCTTACTTTTATAAATTCCTTATGAACATTCAATTTTCAATAATACAAAATCAACACACCAATTTTTAAATGATGAAAACCTTGGGCCTTTGAACTAAGTTTTCACAGGCATTGACTATCATAGATCAATTGAAAGAAGAGAAGATAATGAATTCTGACAGTTGACAAATTACAATCTTTTTTCAAAGACTTATATTGTATTTTATTGCCCATCGATTATGTGGTATGACATAAATCGGTTTCACATTTTGGCTTTCATAACTTGGCAGTTTGCCAACTATTTTGCTGGACAGAATATATTCGGAATCTATTCAAACAATGTTCCGAAATGGAGATGTGGAAATTCAGAACCAACTAGTGACTGTCAAATTTATACTTCCTGCAGAAGTAATTTAACATTTGTCGATCCACCGTTCAACTCAGCCGCCATGGAGTAAGATATTCTTCTTTTTTTCTCGAAATTTGAATATAGACTTCGAAAAAACATTTTTATTGCAATAAGATTTTTGAAAAGTTATGTATTTTTGTAAAATTATTGCGGAAAAAATCGGAAAAAAACGAAGGCCCTGAAGGCCCTGCAGTTGAAAGAAGAACAATTGCTTTGAAAAGTTGCGAAAAGGGACAAGGGTTTGAATTCCCGCCCAGTGAGAACTCTAGACCTAGTTAGGCAACGGCGTCCGGACGGCTTTGTTTAAATTGACCGACAGTTGTTTTTTTACGTCATGAATGCGGAGATAAAAGCGGAAAATTGCCTTGTAAAAAAGGCGTCTTGTCGCAGTGGCCTAGGTTTCTCGCTTCGCGGGAACTCAAAAACTCGTCCCTGTTCGCCACCTTTTCAGCGAAATTTCCCTTTGAACGGCGTTTTCCGGGGATCTCGAATTTTTCTCGAATTTTATTAGGTAAACACATAATTTTTCGAAATGTTTATGCAATAAAAATTTTTGGTCGGATTCCTTTTTTTAACTTCCGATTTCATCACAGACTTAACTGGATATGTGGATTGTCTACCTGGAATCAGGCATTTTTCTCCCAAATTCAATTCGCCGGACTTCTAGTCGGTACACTATTTTTTGGAACACTTTCTGATCGATTTGGAAGAAAACCTATTGGAATTTTGGTGATTTCCAATGGAATATGTTCTACTTTTGCCAGTGGATTGGCTCCAACAGCTACTGTATTATTTGTATTGAGGTATAGTTTTTACTTAAAGGTCTTTCTATATTGAAATTCAATCATCAAATTGTTTTATAGATTCTTCGTTGGTCTTTCAATTGGTGGAATGCTTGTCGTTTTGTGTGCTTGGATTATGGAAGTGATTCTACCACAACAACGAATGGTTGTACGTGGATGTTTCAATTGGGGATGGACCAGGATCGCTTTGACTGTAGTCTGTTATTTCACTCGAGAATGGCGACTTGCCTCTTTCACAACAGCTATTACTTTGGTTCCTGCTCTACTCTTGGTCATTTTTGTGATCCCAGAATCTCCAGTTTGGCTTCACAGCAAAGGATTCAAGTCGAGAATGATTCAAAGTGAAATGCACATTGCTCGTGTGGCAGGCATTCCGTATGCCCCAGTAGAACATAAAGTTCTTCGTCCGAAAGGATTGATAGAGACTCTGAAGACGAAAGGAATGTTCAAAACGTTATCAGTGTTATGGTCCATGTGGTTTATAGTGGCCATTTGTGGTGGAGCAATTGATCTGAATTCTGGAAAATTGTCTGGAGATTTGTACTTAAATCAGATGCTTTTTGGAATCCTTCTCGTGTTTTCCAAAATGTTACTACTTTATGTGGATACCAATTTTCACAATTTCAAAAGAAGAACACTTCACCAAGGATCTCTAATTGGAACACTTATCTGCGTCGTTATCATGGCATGTTATACTATGTCCGATTATCATGTAAGCTTATTTGCTTGAACAAAAACGATAGAATTTTTTCAGGGTGTGGCTGTTCTAGTAACGTATCTAATTGGAACAGTATTCATTGAATACACTTGGGATGCATGTTATCTGTGTGCTGTTGAACTGGTTGAGACGCCATCCAGAGCCAGTGCCACTGGTTCATGCTCACTGGCAGCTCGAGTCGGAATGATTTTGGCTCCAATCCTCACGAATGCGAATTTATGGTGGCCGTATTCAGTGAGTACCACTGTCATGGTTCTCGGAACATCAAACCTGCTAGTCTCTTACTTTTTCTTGGTGAGTATTAAATAATTTGTTATAAAATAAATAAGTTTCCAATTCAGCAAGAATCGAAAGGTGTCAACCTAGACGATGTTCACACGGATGATAGCATTCAGTTGCAAGATGTTCATGAACTTCGGGAAACAGAAGCAATGGTTCAAAAAGTTAGAGATTAGGTTGTTTCGATCGATGTCGGAATTATTTTTAAAAAATTAACGTTTACTTTTGAATTATTTTATTTTATCAACGACGTATTCTTAAACAGGCACGAAAACATAATCAGTTATTAAAAATTCAGAAGAAAATAGAAGTTCAATTCAGGTCATTGATTAACTGAAATCTTTTCAGCTTTGTTAGTTACCGAAAAAAAATGGTGTGACATTAATTGGTTCAATTTTCTTGTATTTTTTACATTGCAATTTGCGAACTACTGTAAAAAATTTGGAGCGCCTTTTTTTTAGAGCGCCCCCCCCCCCCCAAAACCTCGACTTGGTGCCTATACATCTCATTTCCATCCAAAGATATGAAAAGTAATCAACGAACAAATTGTTTATTGTAATATCAAGAATATTTTGTCAGTTGATAACATTTTTATATCTTCCACAGGAACCGAGATAAATTTGATCAAAGTTGACTGTTATTGAGGTCATTCGATTCGAGTGTTTATAATACTTTGAGATTCATAATATATTCGAACCGAGTTCTGAAAGGAAAGTGTGGGAAAAAACAAAATATCTTATATAATTTGAATTCAAAATCAGCAACGGGTTGATTCTTAAGTATTCGGCATCACCTTACCAAATGATCAAACTCTAGATTTGATTGGAAATGTGAACGGTCGATTGAACCTGAAATCTGAATCTGAATGTAACCTTATTAAATCTTCTCGTAGGTTTGGATCTTTTTTTAACTTCCGGTACTTTTTCTGCAGCGAGGCTAGAATTTCAGATTTGATGGGAATTCAAAAGAATTTGGATTTAGAAATTTTCAGAAACAGACTTCCGAGGTTGTTCCGTTTTTTTTTTAATGTGAATAAAAAATATTAAAATATTGTTCAACAAATTTTTCTGAAAAAACACATTTTTGAGTCCTCCTTCAACACTTCAATCTGGGTTCTTGGAGTTTGGAATAGTCTGTTTTCTATTGCTACCTGGTAACCTCTTTTTGAAATTAAACTCAAAACCAGATTTATTTCAGTCATGACTCAAATAGCTGAAAAACTAGGAATTTTCAAAATATTCAGTGAATCGGCAAGTTTTCTTTTTTTTTTTTTTCAAAATATTCAGTGAATCGGCAACTCCTGAAAATGGTCAAAATCAACTGAAAAAGATATCTTAGATATCTTATTGACCGTTATTGTATAATTAAACCTCGATGGTGTCGATGTATATGATAGCGACCGTGTCGCAGAAGACTAACTGGAAAACTTGCGAACTCATTGATGAGTCATGACGATGCCGACTAGCAATTCTGACGCATGAGTCTTGAATCATTAATGTATTTATATTCCCCTCACTTCTTCAATCATCGAACCCTAATAAAAACATTCTCCAGAAGTAAATAAAAAACTTGTCGAAGCAGAAGCAAAGTGGATGTTCACCGGAAGTCGTTGGCGTTGAAAAACGTGTGTGTCTCTCTCGTTTTCTCGAATTTCCCGACGACGACTCTTTCTATTCTTTTTCTTGCTATAAGCGTTGCCATAGATACTTTTTCCTTTTTTTTTCTTCTTCATCATATGCTCAACACACATACACTAACATCGTCTTCCTCCGCCCCATTTTCTCATGAATCTTTTTTCCGAGAGATGAAGAAGAAAAAAATGAGTCTCCACATAATTTAATCAGAAGCTGACTGGAAAGGAGAAGAGAAGAATTTCTCTACACTCTTTGAAATGCCAAAGCTATGGTTTTCCGGTGAGAATGGAGGTTATCAATTAGAAGCTGATGAGAAAGGTGAGTCATTCGGATAGTTATTATAATTAGTTTATTTTAGCATCTGCAACATATTCATCCATACGTACTGGTATTCTCAGTTTAACCCCCGGTGATCAAAAGTGTCGATTATACTGTAGCGGTCCTCGATGCAGATTTTGTGTAGTAACTCCTGGAAAATCTGAAACTCAAGCTATTGATGGTTTGTATTCCACGTGGATCACTCCTGATATTCTTGCTATGTCACGTCTTCAAGAAGAGCATTTTGAGAAGATGGGAATTGTGGAGCAATTCAAGATGTGAGTTGTTTTGAGTGGTTATGAATAGATGGTGATATTAAATAAGAATTCTTTAGAAATGAAATACAATCGGTGATTAATCTTCAAGAGAGTGGAGAGCATTCATTCTGTGGAAGTGGTAATCTGGCGAGTGGATTTAGCTATGATCCTGAGATTTTGATGAAGAATGGAAGTGAGTTTTACTATTTTTTTTAATGGGTATTAACAATCAGTTACAGTATACCACTACAATTTCCCTCTACCTGACTTCCAAGCATGCACATCAAATCGTCTTCTGGACATTGTAAAAGTTGTTGATTTCGCATTGGCGAATGGGAAAATAGCTGTTCATTGTCATGCGGGACACGGAAGGACTGGAATGGTGATAGCTGCTTGGATGATGTTCGCATTGGGAATGTCACCTAGTCAAGCAGTGAATACGGTACGGAGTCGAAGAGCCAAAGCGGTTCAGAGCAAGGAACAAGTAGAGACATTGCACAAGTTTAGGGTTTGTGGAGTTTCAGGGATCAAGTTCTATGAATTTCAAATTTAGCTACAAATCAGGAACAATGGAGGCATGATTATTCCCAAACAGAAAATGACATTCATTTCTGAGTACGTCAGCTATAATCAGAAGTTTATCAGTAAACCAGAATCCAGACTTTACGGCAAAGTTCCAAAGGTACGTATATGTATACCATATTTCCCCTCTAAACGTATATACCATTTTTCCTCTCTAATAGAAGCCCTCCCAAACTGTCAACGTTGTAGCTCTTTACCCGTTATTGATATATTTGCTCCCTATTTTTCTTTTTCTACCGGTTACATCTTTCCTGTGTCAAATATCTAAATTATCCCGTTTCCCCTCCCCTACTCAGATCGGCCTCGTGAGGGGCATTTTTTCTGAGTCTTTCATGTCCTGCCCATAATGTTTTATTACACCTGATCAATAAACAAATTAAATTAAAGCTCAATTATATCGATTCCTATGTAAGATATCGAAAATCTCTCAACTGATAAAGTATTGGTGATGCTATGATAAATAGTTTATCAGCTAACAAAAGTTTGATATCTTTGACAAGAATCGAGATAATTGAGCTCCAAGTTGACGGATTGGGTGTGCTTCTATTAGAGGAAATACGGTATTTGTGAATAATCATCGAAACTTTTAGATGTTCAATTTTCAGATTGTCTACACAGCAATGAGAATAACTCTCCAGAAGATGTACTCTTCTGTAGATTTCGAAATAGAAGATAACTATCGATTGAAGATCGTATGTGGAAGTCCGTTGGCAGAGAATAAATTATTCGATGAGCAATTATTGGATGCGCAACTCAATGATGAGGATCATGAGAAAACTCATTTCTGGTATTTGGATCAAGTCAAAAAGGGTCTTTCAATTTCAACTATTAATAGACAACTAGAGGTAAAACATTAGAATATTAGTCTGGTACAAAAAAGTCGGAGCTGCGGCCTAAGGGCCCACAACGACAACTACCGTAATGTAAAAATATTCTGATTTTCCGGATTCGTTATCTCGATTTCTGTTCGTTTTCAGTCAATTTTTTACAATCTACTTTTTTTATATTTTCTGATTTTTTTTGTGAAAAATGACAGTTAAATCGGAGAAAATCAGTGAAAATCATGAAAATGGAGAAAGTAAATACGGAGAATAAAATAGTTTAGAGGTTACGGTAGTTGTCATTGTTGGACCGTCGGCGACGACCACCGGCGTTTCTCTTCCACTGCTCCACTTTTTTGTACCATTATAAAAAGATTAAAATTACAGTCTAATTCTCAATTATATTTTCAGAACGAAGATTTCCGAGATATCATACGCCTTGTTGACTTATTTTTCCATTCCACATTCCACCAACTGACTCACAAGGAAGAGATTTTCGCTGTACTACAAAATTTAGATAGACACGAAAAGGTGAATATCAAAAATCGCCGAATTCAGATGAGATATAATTTTTTTCATTTCTCAGGATTGGTCGCCTACATTTTGGTTCCTTCTGAGTTGTATACGAGTAATGCCCCTCCCACTCCACCACGCCCTCTCTCGTCTCGTTGCAAAATGGTTCTTCAGATCGGAAATGGATCTGGCTTCTCGAATTCGAACAGTGTTGGGATTACCTGTAGAATCGAACGAGTAATTTGATTTTTTCAATAAATGATTTTTTATTGAAGAAGGAAAAGGCACTAAAATGAATCATAATACTCTGGCTGATTGGGAAACACACATGTAAAACCAATACAAAGGCGGAAAATGGGGTGAAGGAAGGCAAGTAGAAAGAAGATTTGGCTTAATTACGAATTACATACAAAAAGTTTAATAAGATGAAAATAGAAGTGAGAGAGCGAGAAAGCAAGAAAAAGTTGTACCTAAATTACACGAGTCAAAACAATATGGTGGTTCACAACCGAGAATGACTGGGATTTTTTTGGAAGAGAGCTGATAGAATATTGAATCTGATCACTGCCGAAAAGCATTTGCAGATGGGATTGGCGCGCGACGGTTTGATGGCTCCAGAAGCCGTTCGGTCATGTCTTTCTGAAAAAATTGAATATAAAGACATCGGATCACTAGTAATAACTCACCAATGCTTCTAATTCTTTAGCAGAAACCATTCCGTACTCTGTAACAAAGAAGTAGAAATGCTTGTAAAGTGTATTGGCATGTGGCTCGGCGCCCAATTCCCGAATCCGATCAAAATGATGAATGTAGACGTGGACGAAAACACGAAACAGGCGAGTCAAAATTTTCTTACAAATCTGACGGAAATCCTTTGGAAACGACACATCTGAAAACGATTGTGATGCTATGTGTTTATTTAGAATCAGAGACTCACTTGTACTAGAAGGGAATATGCTCTCATCATTGATACGAACTTCGATCCAGTCCATTAGCAGCTGAAATAACCATGATGTATCCGTTTACAAAAACATACTATAGAGGGAAGGGTGCAAAAAGATAGAGTATAAGCGTATCAGGTTTCCAAGAGAGACAAACAAACCTGCATATACTGAGGAGCAGGGAGCCTTGTGGGTTTCTTGTACTCCAGCCCATCTTGCCACAAATATTCGTATCGGGAACCTCCACACATTGTTGGGCATGATTCACAAGTGCACACATCCGAAATTGTACCGTACATCAGGTTGATACGATTGAAAAAGTCCACAGCTGAATAGTAATGGTTTCAATGATGTTGTTGTTTTCACTGAGCTTACTATGAACAGCGAGCCAATCGTCGAAATTCTCACTTGGCGGCAATTTGACAGCATGTCGAAGATCCACTCCAGAATGCAATGTAGCTTCAGCTTGTTTGTGGAGACTGTAACGGAGTGTGCCTTGTGGGAATTTCTTCCTCGGTCGGAAAGTCTACAAATAATGCATTGTTTTAATTTTTCAACATGAGAAGACAATGTGAATGTTTATATTTAAAGGTAAACACTATGGTTTTGGAGAGGAGATTTCTCACATAAATGATTGCAACCAAGGGGAACTTCCCAAAAATGCTAACCTTGTGCTTATTGACTTGCAGAAAATCGAGAAAGCTGGCCATAACTGCAAACAACGGTTGAGAATCTTTCCTCTTTTCGTCTCCACTGGCAGTTACAATGGCGCCAGAAGGCGGTGAAGTTTTCCGTGGAGTGGATGGTAGAATTTTCGATCTGCAATAGAATGAGAATGAAAGGAAGAAGATTGCGAACTTTAATGAGTCGTAAAAGTGCTAGCGGTGAACAGCAGGACACTGGACGAGTGGTGAATTTTCTAGCTCACGTTTTTCTTCGAAAAAACAATAGCAGCATGGATGGGCGTATTTTAGAGGTTACGAAACAATCGAAGACTCTACGAATTTCAGTGATGAAATCGCAACAAAACATTGCATGTTGTCCCTATTTTTAAATTCCCGGTTCCGAATTCCGTTTTCTCCAAAAGACGCGTTGACAGATTTACGAGATATTTCGGAGATATTACCTGGATTTCCAGATCGAATCAGAGGGTTCCGAGAACGAATAAAAGGATTTAGGTGTTGGTGGTTAGTGGGAAATTAGCGAATTTTGATGATGGATAGCCTGTGGCGCGGCACTCTCTCACGCAGTTGGCCCCTGAAGAAACAGCAAGAGAAGAGACACACACACAATGAACATCATGCGTTTGGGGACGAGGCGAACTAGAGACCATAAAGATTGAAGAGGCGGAGATACGAATAGGTAGCAGTTGAAATGGATGGACGGAATATAGTGTTGAGGGATGAGGAGACATAGATTGGGTGAGAGAAATGGAGGGCATGAATTGTGTGCCAGTGAGGATTTGATAATGAGCAGGCATGAAGCGGGAGGACAACAAGGGACCCAGCGAATGAACTGTGAATTAATCGCCCATGAAAAAGGATGGGTGTGAGGAAAACGAAGTTAATCGTATGCTCAAAGTGGAAACTAATTGGAGGAACAGCTTCAAAGTTCCATATTCTTCAAAACTCCTGGTTCATTTTTTTATAATCGTCAAGTATTCATTAAAACATGTGCGAGGAGATTACCGTAATTTCTTCCAATCAAATGAATCGAATCACTTTTTCCCTTCAGACGGACCGTATTCAAACATTCTATCTGTTTGTACTGCAAACTCGCAGTGACTCATAGCGATTACGATTTGTGCAAAATTTTGCAGGCCAAAGGTACTACACACATCGGAACTTTTTTATGTTACAAAAGTGATGGATTCTGCAAAACGAATTGCAAATTCTTAATGACCGGAAGGCGCAAAAGAAACCCGAATGTACAGAATAATAATTCTGGTTTTCGCCAATACACTTCACGTTCTGCATAATTGAGTGACCGAGAATATGAGCCAACTCCATACTGGATTTATTCGAAATTTGAATTTTGACCATTGAAGTGCATGACCTAAGCATACAAAAAGTACATACGGTGACATCTAATTATCAAATCAAATGGGTGACGCCAGACGGTTTCAAATTCCAACCTTTTGAGAATTGGCACCTATTAAATCACGAAATTCAAATTCAAACATTGCGTTCAAGCGGTTAGAAAAAGGATTTCAGTCAGATAGGACGCTGTTCATTTTGCCTACATTTCGAGATGGGATTCAGAATTCTGTCTTCTAAGACTTTGGTGAAAATTGAAACTAGGAGAATGAGAACAACGAATAGTTGACACAATTTTACGAGTTGTGAAGGTTTTGACTGACAGCCTGTCGGACGTTGGAATTTTCTAGGGGTTCGGCACGAAGAAAACTAAATGCTTAAAAATACAGAAAAGATATTCATAATGGATGATTGAATGTTCGCCTAGTGGTGATTCCACCGAATCCAGAAAATCAAATGGGTCAAATAGGACAAATCGTGCCGTTCAGAAAGTGAGAACCAACCTTTGTTCATTGGGCGTGTCACCGCGTTGAAGTACCTCCGGAAGACCATAGCAGTTGAGAAGTGACATGCTGAGAAGTACGGAATGGTTCTGGAATTGTGAAAGATGATTCTCTATTGTTTGGTTATATAAATATGTCTTGAGCTTTAAACGAGATCTATTGAAGTCAGAGTTTACAATACAAATACATAGTTTTTTTCGAATTTTCAAATGATGACACGAAAACCTGTCATCCATTTCGTGGTTTTTGAGTAATTGGCTAAATACAAAAAACAACTATTTGGATTTTCGAAAATTCTGTTCACAGAACTCTGCAGAGTGCAACAAAACAACTACCTTGTTTTTCGCACTTGTCGTGTCAACACCTTGCGATTCGAAGAATGATACGATAACATTTTAAAGGAACATCCTCGAAATGAGGAAGGTCTCGACACGATCTCAAAATGTGAAATAGAATTTTAGAGATTGGTTTCTTGTTTCATTGTTTTTCTCTATTTTGCCATTCCGTAAATCAAGAAAACAAATCGAAAAATCTGTTTTTGAACAAATAAGTCTTTTGATATTAGTTGTGCTGCAGAAATACTGTTTTTTTTTCATCGAAACTTCAGAATTCGTGATTTGTCGTAAAATTAAGTGCATCAGACTACAGTAACCCACGAGAATGTGCAGATTTTTGGAAATCGCTCAAATTTTTCTTTCCCAATTCGATTTTCATCTACTTTCTACTTTTTACCCTTCCCTTTTCCGAAGAACCATGAAATTCTTCACTTAAATGTTTTTTAGAGGCTTCGCTCGTAATTGCTCTAAACATCCTTCTGTTAGGAGCATTCTTGGTGTGTGATGTGAGGATAGGGCTGTTTCAAAAACAGATTAAATTCTCTTGTGTCCCATGTGCTCGCATCTCGTTCGATTGCCTATTTTGAAGCGACAGAATTATTTTTGTCCGTTTTCGCAGTGGATCATTTTGGAGCATCCCCTTCTTCGTCGCCGCGCGTCTCTCGGCTTTTCTTCTACTTGCGCCCTCTACTCCTCTCGCTCCCTTCTCTTTTTTCGTCGCACTTGGCTTCATGCCAACAAGTCTACTCTCCATCGTTTCCTTAGTCTCTCATCCAGACCCCAGTCACCAACACTGGGAAAGACCACCTCATTGAGCTGTGCCCACCACGAGTTTATTTTCGAACTAGTAGAAAATTATTTACTTTTTATCAAACTTCTGATGTTTAAACTTAGGAAGAGGATACTTTTTGTTATATTCTCTCATTTCGCGAAGATTCTCTCTTCTTCTTGGCCCGCCAAGAGTTTCTCTCTTGCGCCGTTCTACCAGCTGTTCGAGCAGCTTCGCGTCTCATTTTTTTTGCATCTTCTCTCAGTTTTTCTTTTCGAATCGCACGTAAACTATTATATCGGCTACTAACAATCACTTGGTTATGTAATCAAGTCTTTGAAGATGGCAACAAAAAGCTACTTCTCCGTTCGTTCGAATTTTCTAGGCGGTGTTCAAAAAGCTCTCGAAATTCTGACTCAACTCTGTTTGGAGCAGTGTCTGCAAGGGCACCTGTCTATTTTCGATCTCTCTGATTTTTTTCCAAATTTCGAAATTCTTCTAGTTTTTCCCAGACTGAAAGCGCTCGAAATCCCTCTAAAAATAGACGGATGATGGCAGAATATTGTTGATTGCACTCTTTTTCAACATATAAAAGTGAGCGTTTTCATCAAATCTCGGTCAGTTTTAATGTTCCTAATTTCAACAGTCCAGTTTTCTTTCCAATCAGTACCCAGTACAGCAACATTTGAAGAACAAAGAAAGTGCATCAGCAATGAAATATTACCGTAGAACGTCTCTTCTACTTCCTTCATCTCTCATTTCACTTTGCACTTTCGGCATCTGGGCGTGTTGCATCATTTCGGGTCTCACAACGAATTTTCCCTATCGTCTTTGGTGAACAATTTTTTCTGTGCGCACCTTGGCCCAAAATGTCCTTCGCAAGTTCCTCACCCCGTGCCTTAGGTTACCACCTCATTTTTTGTGCTGGTTCCGTTTCCTCCCGATCTTCATGCCGCGCTTTGTAATAAACTGTGCCACAAGATTTTCATGTTTTTGTGGACCCAGTTTATCCTTCCCGGAATCTAAATCAAGTTGTCTTGTTTTCAAAATTTTTGCTAGTTTTGGACGCATTCGAAAAACCTCACTTTTTCATGCCTTGTTTTCACTCTAAGCTCCCTAGAAATATGTTGGTCTGTGATCTTTCAAGCGATCGAATATTCTCCTGTTTTCGTGAGAGAAGCAGATAGAGGCTTTATAGAATTTCCGCACTTGCCTAATGCTTTCGTTATCAAAAAGTTTTTCGAAAGTTGAGAAAAAACTTCATCCCAGACATCATGACGTCATGAGAGCAATAATCTTTGGGCGCAGCTTTGAGGTTATGAAATAGTGGACGCCTGCAACGAACTTGTGACCTCCAAAGTTACCTTACAGGCCACTACATCCTGCCGAGTCATTGTAAGAATTCTCCATTACCCTTTCTGCTAGAACTTGGCACGCATCCAATCTTTTTTCGAAGTCTCTTCAAAAAAGATTTAGTGAAAAAAAGAAAGTGGATGAAAATGAGTAGATTCTCTCTGTCCTTTCATTCTTCTTCCATTTTAAATTGATTGCTCCTTTCTCTTCCTCTTCTTTCTACCCGTGCATCTTTCGTGAACTTCACCAATAGGTCATAGGGATATGTTTCTCCCCGGCCGCTGAATCTGCGTCTCGTATTCTTTGACATTTGACGGAGGAGCGACGAAAGGAGCACCGTTTACACCCCACCCATCGCGTCAGAGTACGTCCGATTCTTCTTCTCCTTCCCCATGCAATATCACCTTTGTAATCGATGAATAGCTTTTCTATGTTACTCAACCTTCGAATTTTTATTGAAAAATGTAGAGAATGGGACGCTGAATCTTCTAACCGGCATAGTCTTCTCCATACTTTCCCTCTCTTTTCCGTTTTAGAAAACCCTTCTCCTCAGGCGACTCCCGAGCTTTCTCATCTCATTTTTTCTTTGTGAAAGCATTTGGGCTTCTTCTTCTTCTTCTGCAACTTGATTTGTCAATCTCGTTGTCAAATTTGTTCTTTTTCTTCGTTTTGCGTCCTTTGCCCTGCCCAACCATTACAGTGTGCGACTGTTAATAAATCCTGGGTCGCAGCACATCGAGCAAACAAAGAACACTTTATTTTTTGAAAAGTTGCATCCGCGCAGATGGGTGGAATGGGTGGGCATTTCTTGAACGTTCGTTCTGGACCTTGACGGAGATTCTCTTCTGCTTTTAACACATGTGCCTTCGAACCAAAATCATCAGCTTCGAAATATTTATGTTTTCTGTTGACTCAGCGACAATGTATAAAGTCGATGTCCAGGAAAAATCACGAGTCAAAATATTTTTGACGAGACAATTAGAAGCAGAGTTTAGGCTCTGTAAATATCTGATGTCATTCTGCACGATCAGGGTTGGTGCTTGCATCGAAACCTTCGAAAGGCTGCCATATTCGTTTTCCCATTCATTCAATCTCCTAAACCTATCCATCAGACCTAAATCCTTATTTCTTTTTTTTTGCATTATGTTTACCCGAAGAGCGGAAATGTTCTGCGTTCAGTGTTTTTACGTAGAATTGTAGATAAGACAAGAGACCAAAAAGTAATTCACTAGAGAACAACCAGTTAGAAAAATCCTTTTGCAATGCAGCCTTCATTTTCTCACCCCTTATCACATTTTTTTTGAGTGGTAACATCCATCACAGACCAACGCGGAAATCTTCAGATGTAGGCGGGAGCGGACGTTTCACACTTTGTCTCGGACAGACATCGTGATAATGATGTCGGTGAATTGTCCGAACTCGCCGTTTTCCAAACCCCTCTTCTTTAATTTCCTCATTCCGATCTGTCTGTTAGGAATTTTTAAAATATTTATTTCACATTCGCTTCTTCTCTTGCACAAACTGAACTTATCGTACGTTATTAAATTCCGATGTTTCAGGGGTAATTATCGTCTCGTATCGTTTAACGTTCGGCGAGTCTTCTCACGTCTTGTCACCGTTTTCGCCTAAACCAAAGGCGAAGGGCCCTGCTGAGCCACCGCAACTCTACATCCCAACCCAAGTTGACTCAATTCTTCCTACGGATATCAAGGTTATCTTCTGGTTAGTTTTCAACAAGTTTATGTTCACTGCCTAAAGAATGTGCGATGTTCAGATCATAGATTACCGACTAGAGTAAAGAGGAAATAAATCTCAGCTCTTTGAGCTGTACCATCTGGAAACGCGAGTTTCTTCCAGAAGGCTCAGATAAAAATCGCTCAGTCTTATCTTTTTTCTTACCGCGTTACCGATCTGTAGTCGAATCAAAGTTCGTTCAGCCTAGTATCATTTATTTGAATTTAGAGCGGCTTTCCTTCTTTTTTCTAACCTCTCTAAATATTAGCGATTGTCATTAAACGAGACGCAGATAGTTTCATTTTGTGTCCTTTTTCTAATTCCGCCCACCTAGGCATACCAACCGATACTACAAAGCATACCGAAAGTACCATTTACGTCAAAAGGTACATTAAAAACATATAGGTGACGCCACAATGATCACATGGAAAAAGGGAAATGAGTGGTAATAGGCTCAAAAGATAACGATTGTTTATTTCTGGCACAAATTTGGACTGTTATCAGAGACCATCAGCTGTCGGCGGCAAAAATTCGCTGGTGATAAACACAGCGCCTTTTTGTTTCCTTCATTCCTCCCGTCTCTTCACATGAAGCTTTCTTCTAAAATTGTTTCTTTTTTTCAGAACAGATTCAAAAATGATTGCTCCAGTTCTTGTTGCCATCGGAGCTGTCATAGCATTCATTTTGGCATTTGCCATCGGTGCCAATGATACTGCGAACTCGTTCGGAACTTCTGTCGGAAGCAAGGTTTGTGGAAAACTTTCATATTTCAATAATGAAGATTTCATCTCAAAAATTTGTAGGTGTTGACTCTTCATCAAGCGTATGTTTTGGCCAGTATCTTCGAAACTCTTGGAGCATGTCTGCTAGGTATGTTTCAAGTTTATAGTTTTTTGGAAGATGTTAAAGTAAGCTATAATATTTAGGTCACCAAGTAACAGACACCATGCGTAAAGGCGTAGTCGACATCATGCAATTCAAAGACATTTACATGAACGCTACAAGCATTGATCCACAGTTACGCGCGGAGAACTTCGACCAAATGATCATGTTGGGACAAATCGCAATCCTTGCCGGATGCGGTGTGTGGATGTTGTTGGCGACTGCATTCAAGTTGCCCGTTTCTACAACTCATTCTATTGTCGGAGCCACTATTGGATTTGCTTTTGTTGCTGATGGAGTCAACATTGTCACTTGGTCAAAAGTCTATAGAATCTGTAAGTTATTTAGCAGGGATTGAAGCAATATTCAAGTGGTTTTGTTTTCTAGTCGCATCATGGATTGTCTCTCCACTTCTATCAGGACTAACTTCTGTAATCATCTACAGCACCCTCGATCATTTGGTTTTGCGTCGTGTAAGCAGTTTTTCTATGACGAGCTTTACTGAACATCTTCATTTTAGAAAGAGCCATTGCACAGTGGAATTCGAGTTTTGCCGGTTCTCTACTTCCTTTGTTTCGCTTTCAACGTATTCGCCATCGTTTACAATGGACCGTCATGTAATAAATGAGCAATTTACCCAAAACAGAGCTTTAACTAATCATTTTCAGTTCTCTATCTGGACAGACTCACACTCATTGAATGCCTCATGATCTCCTCGTTCGTCGGACTGGTTGTTGCTCTCGTCTTCGCGTTCTTCTTGGCTCCTTACCTCAAGGATCATATCTTGAGTATGTTTAAGATTTGGAGTATGAGGTTAGCCATTGTCGATATAAGGCACTGATAAACAGTTGCCTTATCGTTTCTTGACGAATGTCATTTTTTGTTTTGTTTTTGTTCTAGTTCTTTAGTTTACAGCTGGTCGAGTTGTGTTTTGTTTTATGAATTGAGATAAAACTTGGTTTTCAGGCAAAGAACTTCTTGAAATGACTGGAAAGCAGCGTCACGGACATCACCATCATCATCATGATAAAAATGGTTTGAAACAGAAGGAAATGGAATTAGAAGAAGGAAAGTTGAACGATATGAAGACCAATGATGAACAACAGAGTAAGGATTTGCAACTCAAGTTCCGAGCAAAACATTATTTTCAGAAGCTGCTCTTCTTGATCAGCCCACTATCGTCGTCAGCACTTGTCCATCGAACGGAGAATCTTCATCTTCTTTTGCCAATCCGAAAAACACCATCCGCCCGGCATCTTCTCTTGCTTCTTTCTTCCGTTCCTGCAAACCAGAAGACCCACAAGCATCCCGTCTCTTCTCACTTCTTCAAGTTATGACTGCTTGTTTCGGAGGATTCGCTCATGGAGGAAACGACGTTAGCAATGCTGTTGCCCCACTCGTCTCATTAGTATTGATTGCATCTCACGGAATGGGAGCTGATCAATTGCAGACTCCATGGTACATTCTTCTCTACGGATCCATCGGAATGTGTCTCGGTCTTTGGGTCTTGGGGCATCGTGTCATCTACACCGTCGGAGAGAACCTCACAAAAATCACACCAGCATCCGGATTTGCCGTCGAGTTTGGAGCTGCGGTTACCGTTTTGATTGCATCGAAATGCGGACTCCCAATTCATCAACTCAATGCAAAGTAAAAATTCGAAAGCGTTTCAATAATTATATTGTTTATTTAAGGTCGGATCTGTTGTTGCCGTCGGACTTCTTCAATCCAAGAACCAGGTTCATTGGGGAGTTTTCCGTAACATCTCGCTATCTTGGATAGTCACTCTTCCAGTTGCTGGTAAGTTATGAAACCATTTTTCAAAAACTTTATTCAATACACAATCTGTGTTTGGATATCTTTCTCATTTGAATGAATACAATTCGACCTGAAAGAGAAAAAGCATAATTGTTTAAGCTAACAAAGGGTTGATCCGAGACAAAATTGGCCGCTCATAGCTATAGCGAACACCTGATTATAATCCGTTTGTTTCAGGTCTTCTCTCTGGTGGAACGATGCTCATTCTCCAAACGATAACTTTCGGACCAACTGAGATCCGCAGTTTCTTCTAACCACATGATTTACTTCTTTTTTCATTATATCATATTCATTATAGTACTTTCCTTTCGGCATATTTCTAGAATGCGTAATACATTTCCTAACCCGTGCTGTTTTCAGTCGGTTTCTCATCACCCACTTCCGTTTCGTTATTTTCCACCCGAGAAAAAATTGTTTTGTTATGTTATAAGAGTGTTTTGGATACTCTACCCTTAGCGAACTAGCCACCTCTTTTGTCTTCTACCGGTCAATTTTCGTCTAATTCGTGGTAGGACATTGTTTCCCTTCTCATTTTCTGCTCCCCACCCGTTCCTTTTTTCTATCCTTATTTGTCCCCAACTTTTCTTTTGTTTTCTTTTTTGTTATTTGAGGATCAACACTTTTGATTTTTCTCTCCCTCACCCACTTTTTTGTTACCTCATTTCATATTTTATTAACTTCTCTTCTTTGTTTTCAAACTCTCTGCGGATAGCGGAAGCTTCTTTGCAAAAATAAGTGGTTTCCCCGTTCTATTTTCTCTTTCCATTCCTTTTTATCAATTTTCTTCCAAATCCACACAAGATTGTCCCCCCTCTACATTCAATGATCCCTCTTCTGCTCCCCCCGACTGAACCTATACCGACTCCATGAATTTTTCTGCTTTAACAGCCCCCCCCCCCTCA